>NC_056731.1:1670329770-1670404770 GCF_019279795.1 Protopterus annectens | reverse complement strand
ACAAGCTACTAAGGGAAAGAAGCACAACGTTCAAGGCAAATGATAAAGAAAGGTTAAAGTGGTAAGGTCAAATCTGAAAAAGGGCATCAGAGAGGCAAAGAGGGTGAATGGGAGGAAAATTTGTATCTGCTTCCAAGTCATGAGGGATGCAAGAAGCCTATGGCAGGGAATCCAGCATCTCACGGACTATAACACCAAAACACCCCAATGTGATGACAGCTTGGAATTCCTCAGTGAACTGAACTCCTTCTTTGGCAGATTTGAGAAGAAGAACACCACTGTGCCTTCCAAAGCAAACACTGAAAATGAAGAGATAGTGCTCATCTTAAACTCTGAGGAGGTGAGACTTCAGCTTAAGAAGGTGAATCCTAGGAAGGCTGCTGGACTGGATAACATACCTGGCAAGTTGTTGAAGGAGTGTGCTGATCAGTTATGTCTGTTACTAACAGACATATTCAACTCATCTCTTGTTATGGAGAAAGTTCTCTCACATTTCAAGGAAACAAGTATTGTCCCACTTCTGAAGAAACCCAACCCTACCTGCCTCAATGATGTCAGACCATTCGCCTTAACCTCAAATGTCATGAAGTGCTTTGAGAGGATTGTGAAGAAACATGTATCTGTGATTCTGCCTAAGTCCTTCAGTTTTCTCCAGTCTGCATACCAGGCAAATAGATTGACTGTGGATGCAATATCAGTCACACTACATGTTGCACTAAAACACCTGGAAGGGAGGAACAACTATGTAAGGCTGCTGTACATTGACTTCAGTTCTGTGTTCAACACTGTGATACTGATGCAACTGTTGGTATACATGGTACATTACATACTAGAATTAGGGAGCATTATTACGATATAAAAAAAGAAAGATGTTAAAATTGCTTTTTATAAGCATACACTTAGATGTCCTCAGTACAACAAATGTGAGGGATGGTGATTTTAAAACTCTGTTAGAACAAAGAGAAGTGTTGTGGCAAATAACATTAAATTCAAGAACCTGGATTAAATGAGGCTGTGAATATTAAATGTTTTTAAAACACCGTAGGATGTATGTCAAAAAATAATTTTGTGATATTGGTCATTTTGTCTCTATTTTTACCTTGTTAATTGATTTTAATGATGTCATAACTGAAGTGCATTTTATTGGTTCATTCTGATTATTTAAACTTGCATTGTTAGTGAGTTAATGTGTCTGTTTTTTCTGAAGAAGTCTCTGACGAAAGTGAGTAATAAACGCAAGTTTGCGCTTATTTTTGCTCTACCTTTGTCTTTGGCTGTTCCAGTGGTGTTTCTTAAGGTTCAGCAGAGGCTTCACCTCCTGAGAAAGTTCAAAAAGGCCAGGCTCCCACTGTCTGCTCTTACCACTTTTTACAGGGGAGCTATCTAGAGCATCCTCATTAGCAACTTAATAACATGGTTAGAAAACTGCACAGTCATAGCATGGTTTGGCAACTGCACAGCTGCTGAGAAGAAGAAATTACAGAGGGTGGTGAGGGTGTCTGAGAAAATCTTGGGCACAAACCTCTCTTCTATTCAGGAGCTTTTCTTTAGAAGAGCAAGAAAAAGAACATACAAAATGCTAGCTGATTTGACTCATCCGGCCCACAACTAGTTCTGACAACTTGCCTCTGGAAGGTTTGTATCCTACAGCTATGAGACTTATTAACTCCGACACCAACCATAATAGCTGATACATTGAAGCCTCTTTTTTATTTAATCCTGCTGCTCTGAGCAGTTACCACCAGCATTACTGTTATGCAATATGATGAGTATACTGAGTCACATCTAAGGTTAACAAGTGCAATATGGTAACTAAACAGCTGCTATCCACTAGTCTCTATTTATTCTCTATCTTAATGGTGAAGGGGTTTGGTGGTGGGTTTTTATTTTATATTTATTATTTATCACTGGATAATGGGTATTGAGTGTGTTTATGTAATGTGAACTACCTCTGGCATGTCACATGTGTTTTTGTTTTCTTATGTTATTCTCTGATACTACTGTATCTATATTATTTGCATTGCATTTCTCTTGTCAGCTGACATTTGTAATTCATAGGTTCATAGGTAGGTACTAGGCTATTGGCCCTATGGCCTATATAAGCCTAGCCATAAAGATTCTCTGGCTTTCGCCATCCAAATTATTTTCCTGTGCCCCTGTGGAGCAGAGCCACAGAAGTGATACCAGGGGGGAATTTCCTATTTCCCATCCAGTCATCAAGATTTTTCTTAAAGAGGGATAATGAGGTGCTCTGCTTGACATGAATGGGCAGTCTGTTCCAGAGTATGTTGATAGTCTCTGGGACAGGAACCTATCCCTCCAGCATGTTTTGTTTATTCTGGTGACAAGGTTTAGATCCCTGAGCATGTGGCTCAGGGGGACTGGGATTTCTTTAAGTGTAGCATGTCCAACAGCTTTCGGTCTGACATGGCTTTGTATGTTAGGCAGAGATCGCCTCTGAGTAGGCGATATGCGACAGGGTAGAGCTGGAGTTTTTTGAGGCAGTCTGCATAGGGCATCTGTTTGAGGCCAGTGATCCTCTTTGTGAGGTTTTTCTGTGGCCTTTCCAGTTGTTGTAAATGTCTTGTGAGGTACATACCAAATGGGGTGTTGCACTCTATAATAGGTTTAATGAGGGAAGAGTAGAGAGGAACAATGACCTCCTTTTTTCTGGATGAGAACCCTTTTGTGATGAGGTCTGCCACATAGAAAGTTTTCCTGACTACTGTGGCTATGTTTATCATTAACGCAGCACAATAGGGATGGGTCCTTGCCTGGGAACCAGTGTGCGTATGCTACTATGGTGCGTGAAAAAGGAACTATACTAGCCGACCAAGGTGGTATAGCTAAAAACAGTCAAGCGGAGGGCAGAAGTGCTGGTCCAGGTGGTATGGATAGTTTTCTTCATATTTTGGTGGACAATGAGAGTGGCAGTTTTCAGAATGGTCATAATCTTATTATCGGAAGGATGCAACAGACTGTTGTTCAGCAAGGTGACTGTTTAGACAATTTGCCAAACTTAAATGAATGACTGAAACAAAACGTTGCCTTTAATGATTCAAATGTTGTTAAGGATGACACTAGCTTATCTTATGCTGATAATTTGCAAAAGTTAAATGAGTTACTGTTCAAATATAAGACTTTAGATATGGATAACGCTTATTTGAAAGAATGTATACAGTTAAACATTGTGCCTAAGGGCTTGCGTGTTTGGAAGTTCCCAAATAATGTCAAGGAGGGGACTAAATATTATGATGAATTAATAAGTATTTTGATGGTTGGGGCTTCAGCCTCATGAGAGCAATCATCAGAAATAATGAAAATTAAATGAATGTATTGATGTAACAAATTAATATAATTAATGGAAATATTATAAATGATCTTTTATTTACAGTAGATGAAGAAAAAAATAAATATTTTGATTTAAGAAAACAGACAATAAATGTGTTAGAATTCTTAATAGAAAGAAAAGGAAGATAGTTGGGGACAAGTTTGAATATGAAAATCATACCCATTATCCAAAACCAAGAATTATGTTTAATTATACAACATAAATCCACTCTGGGGTGGATGGGGCTAGGCAGGATGATATGAACCCAGGAAATAGTGAAGATTACCATGAGGGCCTACAAAATGGATATGACCCTTTAGAATATCTCCCCCTCTGGAGATCCGAGAGGATAAAGAATCAACGACATGGGAATTACCCACAGAATGGATGGAGGGGGAGGGGCAGGAGGTGAGTTTTAGTGTTATTTTAAATTGTGATGAATTAAATAATTGAAATGTTGATACTAGTAGCATTGAACATATCCTTTGGACTCGTGATAATTTTAATATATGTAGTTATACTGATGTGGAAATGAATTATACATATTTTAACCTGTTTCCAAGGGCTTAAATTACATCCTTAGAACAAAATGTGATATTAGTATACTTATAACTGACTTAAAAATGTTCACCAGAAAGATAAATTTAGAATTACTTTGTGAGGATACATCAAATGTAAGTGTGGAGGTTGATGTATTAAAAAGAAGGAGTGTTTGGAATCAACCAATACACCCACAGTTAAAAAACTTTGAAAATATAGTGGAAAGTGAATTAAGACAAGTAATTAAGAAAAATAAATTTACACCTAACCTTACACTATCAGAAAGGGCGCTGTTACAAGAATTAAGGAACAATAGGAATTTGAGGGTCATGAAACCCGATAAGGGTGGGGGATTGTTTTGATGAATAATATTTTATATGAAGCTAAAATGTTGGAGATTTTGCAAGATGAAGTAAAAGATGATAGTATTTCTAAGAATGAGATTCATATAGGATATAGAAAGATATATTTAGCCTTATATGATTTATTTTTAGAGGGATTAATTGATAAGCAAATGTTTGAATTTTTACATAATATGAAGCCTAAGATACCTTCAATTTTTGGAATCCCGAAGGCACACAAAAGTGTTTTGGACCCCCCCCCCCACAAACATCCTATTGTGGCAGCTGAGGGTTCAGTTATTTCCCCGCTGGCTAGATATGTGGACGTTAAATTAAAAAATTTGATGATGAAAGGTGAATCTTTTTTTAAAAGATTCTTGGGATTTTTTAGAAGCATTAAAAAAGATTTGTTTCACGAGAATCTTATATTTGTAACAGTAGATGTGGTTGACTTGTTTGGTTCAATACCACATGATATAGGTTTACAATGGTTTGAGGAAGCAATAAGATTCACTGACGAGTTAAAAGATGATGAGTTATATATATATATATATATGTTTGAACTTGATGGAGATGGTTTTGAAATATAATTATATATTCTTTCAAGGAGAATATCACCATCAAATAAGTGGCGTGGCGATGGGGGGCAGATGTGCCCCCTTGTATGCTAATTTGGTCCTTACTACATGGGAAAGAAAGAATATCTTCAGTAGTGAATATAGAAATAGTTGGGTGTTATATAAGCGCTTTTTGGATGATATAGTCATTTTTTGGCAAGATAATAGGGAAAAGTTAGATGAATTTATACAATACATAAATGATTCCACTGATTTTTTTAAAATTCACTTATGAGATTGGGGTAAATGAAATGAATTATTTGGATGTGAAATTAATAAAAGGAGTGAGTACATTTAAGTCAAAAGTATATAGAAAGAAAACATATTCTAACTCCTATCTACATTTTAGCAGTGGACACCCACTGTATCAGGAAAAAAGTATAGTCAAGGGACAATTCATTAGAATTTGTAGGATGACTTCTAGTGATGAATACTTTTATGAAGAGTGTGAATTTTTAACCCAGCTCTTTGTAGAAAGGGCTTACCCAGTAGAACTTTGCAATAATGTAAGGAATTAAGTAATAAAGGGACGGAAAGGTAGATTTGAAGTTATTTTAGGGAAGGAATTGTCACCCTTGAAAAATAAGGAAAATATTAAGAATACTGAAAAATATAATTTTAAAGAAGATAGTTCTTACGTGAGTGCATTTGTTACAGATTTTAGTGGGGATTCGGGGGTGATTTACAATACTCTTGAAAAAGAGTGGAAAAATTTGGAAGTTTAATTGATTTAAAGTTAAAGAACAAGGAATCTTTAAAACTTATATATAGGAGAGGGAGAAATATTAAGGATTGGTTCATGTTTCATTATGATGGCCATAAGAAAACTACAGAATTAAGGGGTACATGCTGATGTGGGATGTGTAATCAATGCCCTTTGATGGCTAATAAGGATTGCATATACATTGAATCTAGGGGGAGAGAGATTGTGGGTAGGACCCACAGTACTTGTGATACCCAGAGTGTTGTATATATCACAATTTGTGAGATATGCTATGGCTTTTACGTTGGTAAGACTGAGAGGAAAATAAGGAGGAGGGTTTATGAACATATGAACGATATTAGAAATAAAAAAGAGAGTAATGCCTTGTTCAGGCATACTATAGCTTGCCCTTTGGCGAAATATAATTTTTTTATTATAGAAGAAGTCCTGAAAGATGAAAGGGGTGGTATATGGGAAACCAAGATTGAATATCGTGAGTTATACTGGCAAATAATATTAGAAGCTAATAAATATCCAGGAATAAATGATGGTATTTCCCTTGCATGCATTCTAAAAATGAGGGCAGCTAGATTATAAATACAGTTAATATGTTTTATGAAGTTTTATTGTTGGTCAAAAACTTTTTAATTAATTTATTTTATAGACTGTATATATATTTATATATTATATATATATATATATATATATATATATATATATATATATATATATATATATATATATATTTAATTGTACTATATCCACATTGAATCATATATACATATAGATATATTTTATGTAGAATTAAATTATTTTTATTTTTAGCTTTAGTCATCCTGCCTTATAGTATTATATGCTTGGCTAGAAATGAAATGTTTGCTTGTTTTGCACATTTTGTCCACTTGGTGACACTATTGTCTATGGAATGTTACATATATTGTGCTGTATTTATATGGAGAGTTATTTATATACTTGTTTTCGTTATTCATGTTCATTTTCAATTTCTTTAAAATGGTTGGATTATATATCAAATGATCTCTATAATTAGTGAAAAAGTTTGAGTTCGTAGAGAAAAATATGGTCTAACTGTTGGTTTTAGCAATTGCAAAGTTATGTTTACATATTAATGAGTTTTTCAACATTTAGTTGCTCCTATTGGATATTTTAAAAGTTAATGGGAGTATACATAGGGATGATTGTAATTTTAGTGTTTGTCTAATGAACTCTGCATTTAAGAGATGAAAAACGAGGTGATTCGTTAAGCGTTTTGCGTTTGTATTTTATTGTACTTAATAAATACAGTTTTTTCAACGGTTGGACGTCCGGTGACTGTTTTGCCTCCTTCAGTGCATTTGATGGAGTTTTAGTTGTATTTCCGCACTAGTATTTCCTTTTGTTTGGTTACTGTGGCAATGCAGTTATCAAAGAAGAGTCTACTGTCTACCTGTGTCCCTAGGTCTCTTATCACACTTTTGGTGTTAAGTGGACTACCGCCTATGTGGTAGTTCATGGGTAAAGGGTTTTTCTCAAAGGGGATGACTATGAATTTTTTGGCATTGAGCTTGAGGCCATAGCTTTGATACCAGGCATCTGTCTCAGTGAGGCCCTTTTGTAGAATGTCCACATCATTTGGGGATTCAGTAATGGCTCACAGTTTGCCGTTGTCTGCAAACTTTGTTAGCCACAGGCCCTCTGTGTTGGCCTGAACTTCAGAAAAGAAGATGCCAAACAGGAGAGGACCCAGGAGTGAATCCTGTGGTACTCCACTTGTAATTGGTCTGGAGTCAGATTTGGAGTCGCCTACTTTCACGGTGTGGGTTCTGTCAGTAAGCCAGTTGGCAACCCATTGCATGGCATAGGGATATATAACCAGTTTAGTGAGTTTATCTATGATTCCAGAGTGGGGGATGGTGTCAAAGGCCTTGGCAAGGTCTATATAGGCTATGTGAACCACCTTACCCTCGTCCACGGCTCTGGTGACTGCTTCAAATAAGTCAATCAGGTTTAGGAGACATGATCTACCTTTCATGAACCCAAATTGGGTGGGATCCAGAGTATGAAGGTTACCTATGTCTTTGTTTATAAGTTTCATGATGATACGTTCCATGGCCTTGCAGATCAGGCTCGTCAGGCTAATGGCGGCGGTAGTTCTCACGGTCCGTGGTGGATCCCCCTTGTGGAGTGGGATAACCGTAGCTGTGCACCATTCAGTAGGCACAAAGCCTGAAGTGAGGCTATGCTTGAACATGGAACTTAGGTGGGGTGCCAGTTTGTTTTGTAGTTCGTGCAGAACACAGCCTGTAATGTTGTCTGGTTTAGTTAATTTCATTTAGGTTGCGCTTGTGTGGTCCTAAATGACAATAAAGTTTCTTTGAATCTTTGACTCATTTATTGCATACTAATATATGTAACAAATAATATGACTAATGAGTTTTTCCTCACATATGTTCTCTAATTCATGTTATTGTTTTTCATTGCACACTACTGTGAAGCATATGTTCTATATTTTTTCATTACAACATTTTTTCACTCCTGTGTTTTTTTAGTGTAACACAATACTTTGTGATTTAAAATATCTGTAATTGATTTCTGAAAGATCATGATTGTGGAGCTTTTCTCCCCAGGCCTCTGCTGAAAATGGGCACTTTCTGCATTAAATTTATGTCAAATAAATAAATATGCAAATATTTGCCTCTTAGGAGAAAAAACACATGTAAATTGTGCAGAACTAAAGGGAGGAACTGTAGTAATAACAAAAGTGGATTGAAGCCTGTCATTTGTTATTTTTATTAATCTAATGGTAAACAAACAAATTAGTAAAGCATTAAATATTACCTCGGTTAACACATTCTGTAAGATCATATGTAAAATACCCTATGCGGTTTTGGATACCTTATCATTGCAGGGATGTTAATTGCATAATAGTTCAAAAAATGGTAAAATGGCAAATGATTTCCACAGGAAGCCATATGCAGAAGGATTATGGGAGCTTAATATGTGAAGTTTTGAAAAAATATGAAAGCAGAGGTGAGAAAAGTAGAAACATTTAGGCATCTTAGAGGAATTCAGTGCCCATGTTGATAAATTAAAAAATTAAAGATGTGTGGGTTCAAAAGGGCACAGTTTGAAAAAAGTAGAATATTTAAGGGAAGACAAAGAGAAGTGCTGGTTTTAATACAGGGATGACAAACGACTGAAAATACTGAAGAGGTATTAGTGCCTATACAGTAAGGGAGGTAAAAAAATATGTGAAACAATAAACATAAACCATTTCTTTTAAGGGGTAGGAAAACTAACTTGTTGGCTAGATAAGATCTGTGGCTCACCTACTACTTACTGAAATGGACAAATTGTGTAAGTCAAGCAGTTCTTATATGCACCCAGACATGGTTACGCATATCATAAATTAAACTGTAGTGCTGAGAGAGGATAAAAAGGACTGCTACTATTAACACTCTGCACACTCCTGAATAATTAAAACAAGGTGCAACCACTGAAAGTCAGTTAGGAGCATAATTTAATGACAGACATTTTGCTGGGAATAAGAGACATCCATACAACCTTATATTGCCAGATCATTACATCATTTTATAGTCTCTTGCAGTTGTTACAGCTAGAGGGGCATTGTCTGGGAGCAGACTTTGTTTATAAAGGGTAAATGCATCAACTATACAATTTCAGTGAGTTTGTCACCTGTTTCAAAAGAGGTGCAGTCCTGGAGGATGTTTAATAAAGTAAGGAGGGATAAACTGTCTGGAAGTGCAGACCCCCTTCCCCCACAAACATATACACACACAATCTCTGGAAAATGGGCAATCCTGGAAAAGTTGAATAAGACACACATAATTTGATTTAAGGACTACAGCTAGAAGAAATAAAAAATACTAAATAAACAGACAAATCTCCATTTCTACATGGCATACCAGCAGTAGTCTGGAAACATGTGTGTGTAAAATTGATGCAAATATGGCAGACTTTTAAAAGGTCATGGATCACCAGAATCATAAAAGATAACAGTAGTGATGGTGATGGTGGTACTAAATTATGGGAGATCCCATCTATCCCAGTTGCCTATAGGCCAATATCTATTCCCAACAATGACCATAAGATCTTTATTTTTCCTAACAGGAAACAGGGTGGTGACACTGTTACCAAAGTTAATAGATATAGCCTAGTGTGGCTTTATCCAAGGGAGATAATCATATGAAAACATTAATAAGACATTAAGACACTGATGTTAGAAAAAGAGATGAAACAAAAAAAAAAAAGCCCTTAATATTGATTAGTCTGGATGCGGAAATGTGTTCAGCAAGGTTAACTGGGAATATCTGTTCAAGATCCTAAACAGATTCAGTTTCCCATGTGAAATAATAAGGATCATGGAAAACATGTGTAAAGCTTTAAAGGCTAAAATTAAAATTTTGGACTGGGTGTCGGATTACTTTGAGCTGCCCAGAGGCACAAGACAGGACTGTCCGTTGTTCTCATTGTTGTTTACACTTGCTCTTGAGCTGCTAGTGATACAAATTAGATTATCACAAATAGAAAGCTATGATTAGTGTGGAGAATAATATAAAATCCCACTATTTGCAGATGATAATATAATCTTCTTTTTCTTCTTTCGGCTTTTCCCGGTTAGGAGTCACCACAGCGAATCATCTGTCCACTCATGATTGGCAGTGGAGTTTTACAGTGTTGAGTTGCCAGCCCGGTGCCCAACCTTCCACAGAAGGCACACACACACGCACGCACTCACACCTAGGGCCAATTATAATATACTTAAGAAAACCAGAGATTGGTATTATGGGATAGTTTGATAAATTAAGTTAATTTGTCCAGTTTCCAAGTTGTAAAATAAATTTGGACAAGACAAAGGCAAGAATAGTAAACTGTGTTCCTACACATAAAATGGTTCAACATTTCCCTTACCTGTGGATGCACTTTAAAATGATATATCTGAGAGTATTAATAAAGGAAAGTTCAGAACAGGCCACAAAGGAAATCTGGGAGAAAACCAAACAGAAAATATTAAAAAGAATCAAAAACTCTACGGACTTATGTACTAAGCTCAAGACTTGCATTATTTATGGTGCTATTCATATTGTATAAGGGTCAGTCCTAATTTTATACTCCCAATGTGAGTATCTCGAAATTATTTATAAAGAATTAAAAAAAAATATGATACAGACAAAATTTAAGGTTAAGTGGGAAAGATCATTGCTACCTTTGTTGGAGACTTGGGTTACCCAAACATGATCCGAAAGATACTTTAAGGCCATTCAATGAAACACTAGAATATTTTACACTCCCAAATAGAAAGCAATGCTGGTCTCAGAAGGGAGATGCAAACTAGAGAGTGATAGGGATTAGGTATTTGCTCAATGTGCACTTACAGATGAAGTGATTACTTTGCAGAGAAATATTTTCAGGGTATTAGACAATGATCCTAAGACCTTGGATGTATGACTTACTCCTTTTAGGAGCAGACAGTATTAAAGGACAGGAGAGAAAACAAGGCCATGAAGACTATATATGGCTGAAATGAGAAAAGGACCCAAGATACTAGGATACATTGTATCTTATTTGTTATACCTGTTATTCATGCAGCTTAAGCTCTGCCTTGATATTGCTGTCTACTGAGTAACTACCCTAATTATGTATACACTTTAAATATTTGTTCAAATCATTTGAACTCACCTTATACTGTGTAATAACCTCAATCGGGTATGTATTGTAATTATTTGTAGTGTGTGGAGTAAACAAAACCAGAATCAGAAAAAAAGAAAAACCTGTAACATATTGCTATGTTGTGACACCTGACCATAACAATGCTTTCAGAGGTGTGTAACATTTGTTACACAACCCCTAAGCACTGTTACAGTCTGATGTTAAGGAAGGGGCATTCTTCACTCTCAACTGTCCCTGAAACTCTTTCTTCATACATCCATGAAAGTTTGCAGATGTCATTCTGTAAGTAACTTATTTAAAGTAGTGCAGTACTTAAAAAGTACTTCTGACTTTTTCCTGCAATTATATTTACTAACTGACAATGCAACAGCACTTGCTAAGTGCTTTACTGGCTTTCAAAGCAGGTAAAACACCTTGGCTTTTACCTTCTGTGACTGGTAGTACATGCAGTAGATAAAAGCCCATGCACTACAAAAAGTTATGATTGAGTCTCACCGATCTTAACTAGCTGTTATTACATGTTCTCAACATGGATGCCAAGCTTCACCTCTCAACCTTCGATCTTAAGGTGAATTTCTTAGCATCCATGTCTTGAACACATAATAATAGTGTTGCAATCAGAGAGCAGATAGTAACTATGTAACAGTTTAAACTCTGCCTATACTGTGTAACAGTGTAACAACTATTATCATCTAATATGTGTTTTATATCCAGGCTGGGACTGAAAAGACTCAGTAGACCAGCTCACTTACCTGGTTAACAAATTGAAATAAATAAAATAAAAATAAGTACAGACCCTTTTGTTACATCCAGCCTTTTAATGCCTTATTTCAATAGTCATACTCTGTTGATGTAGGCTCCTTGAAACTTTGTCATAACAGTGACCTTTGTCTGGAACACGGTTAAATGTGATTTAAAAACAGTCAATTTACCCATTTAGCAAATGTATGCAGGACATAATGCCAGGGATCTGTCTCCTGCTGATTTACTGCTCTGCAGCTTATTGAAATTGTACTTGTTAGGTATATAACTAAGTGCTCCATCCAAATAAGGCTTTTTGTTTGTTTGTTTAGTCTGTGCATTTCATATGAGGTTATAATAAAATATAGCAGAAAAGATTAAAAGAGAGATTTGCAGAAACCCATAAAAATAGAATTTAAGGAGTTGTCAACTTTGTTTGAAAAATAATATCCTAAAAATCACTTGTCGTTATGTTTTTCGCCACAGTTTTTGCTCCATTCATTCTAAATTTTGAGTGTACCATTTAATAAAGAATGCTATGGTTACTGCGGAAACAGTGAGACAAAGAAATACATCACTCAATTGTTTCAGACGTGCTCCATTGAATATCATATTTATCTTACTTAGGGAATGTAAATTTCAAGTAGTTGCAGTACTTCCGATACATAAAACTATCCATCTGAAAGTGTTACAGATATAAGAACACTCAAAGTTTGTTTTATAATTGTTGTTTGTTCAGCGTGCAAGTACTGTAAATTGTATTGCTAAACATGCACATACAGATCATGCAGAAAAACACAACTTTCTGACATGATGCTTAGCTTATGTGCAGATGACTTCATAATCTGATAAAGTGGTAAAACGTTATTACAGAGTAATGAGAATGTGCTAAAGCAACAATACTGCTGAAGAAGTTATAGTCAGTGAAATATAAATAAGTGACATTTTACTTTTGCACAGTCTGCATGCCAAGTGCATATGTATTCTTCAGGACATTTAAGTTTAGCTTAATCAACTGCAGAATACTACTACATAATTATAACTATCAGTTTCCATAAATTTTGAAAATACAAGCATTTAAATGACGTTTTATACCACTTAAATGATTACTGCTGAATGGTTTATTTTGAAGAATATTTCATCCTTATTTATACTGTCTTATCTGCAGTTATTTTGCATCCTTATACACTCCCATGGTCTGTTAAGGTGTGAATACATTATGGAATAGAGTCATGGCTCACTAAATAAACATAAATCATAGAGTTATAGGACCATAGAAGGTTACTAGACTAATGACCCTAGGACTCCTACAAGCCTAGCCAAGTACAACCCCTGTTCCCTAGAATATCAAGGTATTAAGTGGAAATAAGTCAACAACTACTGCCCCTATCCAAGAGGGACACAGGTGAAACTCCCGGGTGAATTTGTGGTTTCCCATTCAGTCATCCAAATTACACTTGAATAGGGTCAGCGAGTGGCTCTGCTTCACCTGATTTGAAAGTTTGTTCCAGAGGAGACATAACTTCTGTGAAACATATCTGTCTCTGCAGTAAGTTCTGTTGATGTCACATACTAGGTTGAGTTCCCTAAAGTGATTGCATCTTATAGGTTCCTAGGTTCATAGCTGTTAAATAGGCTAATGACCACAAGGGCTTTTTTAAGCCTAGCCATGCATCCCAAATCTCTGACAAGTTCTGATACCCTTGATAAGTGTAAGCAGGAGCCTGAGAGATGAACCATTTACAGGTTACCTGTGTCCATTAGAGACATAGGTGCCAAACCAAGAGACATAGGTGCCAAACCAGGGATGAATTTCTAGTTTCCCATCCAATTGTCTAAGTTGCACTTGAATTGGGTTAGGGAGGAACTCTGCTTCACATGGATGGGGAGCCTGTTCTATAGATTGGGTAGTCTCTGGGATACATACCTATCTCACCAGCAGGTCCTATTTATATCACAGACAAGGTTTAAGTCTTTAGAATGGGTAATTCTGGTGCTGTTTGTTTTGTGGATATGCAGGAGGTCCATCAGAGGGGAGGCTGGCAATGCCCAGTATGCCAGACATAGTTCTCCCCTCAAAAGCCTGTGTGAGACAGAATACATGAATAGGGCCTTAAGGCAGTCTGCATAGGACATATTACTTATGCCCTGTATTCTTTTAGTGAGGAACCTCTGTGGACATTCCCGTTGTTGGATATGCCTGGTTAGGTACATACCAAAGGGGGAATTGTACTCAATGATAGCTCTGATGAATGCCGAATATAGTGGAACAATGACTTCCTTGGACTTAGATGCCATACCTTTGTTTATAAGTTGCTCAACATAGAATGATTTCCTCACCACTGTAGACAGGTGATGATCAAAGGCTACATTAGTATCAATGTGTGTACCTAAATCCCTGACTACTGAGTAAACTCTAAGGGGTGTGTTTTCAATATGATAATTTCCAGGGATGGATGACTTCCCAAAGGATACCATTATGCATTTCTTGGCATTTAGTTTTAGTCCATGGCTCTGACACCAGTTGTTTGTCTGTGTCAGCCCCTCCTAGATAACATCTGTGTTAGTTTGAGATTCAGTGACACCTCCTAATTTGCAGTCATCTGCAAAATTAGATAGCCAGAGACCACTGACACTGGCCTTGACTTCTAAGAAGTAAATGCCAAAAATGAGCGGTCCAAGGACTGATCCCTGAGGGACTCCACTTGTGACTGGCCTCTTTGTAGAGGTGGACACCCCAATTCTAACTTCTTGGATCCTGTCTGTGAGTCAGTTGGCTATCCACCAGGTAACATACAGGTCTGTGCCTAACCTCTTCAGTTTGTCAACAATACTCAAGTGGTGTATTGTGTCAAATACCTTGGCCATGTCAAGGTAGGCAGTGTGAATGACTTTGCTCTCATCCATTGCTTTGATGACCTTCTCAAAGAAGTCCACCAGGTTGAGTAGGGATGATCTTCCATTGATGAAACCAAACTGGACTGGATCCAGTGTCTGGATGTTTACTATATCTCTATTGATCATCTCCATGATAATTCTTTCCATATAAGACTAGTGAGGCTTAAGGGTCTGTAGTTTCCAGGGTATGGAAATGGCCTACTTTTGTGCAGAGGGATGATTGTTGCCTTTCTCCATTCATGAGGCATGAAGCCTGAAGCCTGTTTGGGGGCTACAGTTAAATAGTAATTCCAGAGGTCTTGATAGGTCACGTTTCATGCTGTTTAGAATGCATCCAGGGAAATTGTCTGGGACCATTGATGCAGTGTTCTTGTTCTTAGAGACAGCATTAAGGACCGGTTCCATTGTGATAGTAGGGAAAGTTATATTTGATGATATTTCCTGAGAGAAGGTTGAGGGGGAGAGAGGGGTAAAGTTGGAGCTGAATTTATCAGCCAGGAGGATTATGATATCTTCTGGCTCAGTATAGATGGCTCCATTTACAATCAATTCTGCACACAATTGTGTATTGCCTTTGAGGTTGCGGACATAGCTAAAGAATGCTTTGTGGTTGTCCTTGGCCTGGGAGGCCAAACTTACCACAAATTTGGCTGTGGTAGACTTTATTTGTCCTCTGAGTTGTTTGTTTAGTTTGATGAAAATACTTTTATCCTGCTGGGTGCTGCACCTCCTAATTTTTGCCATGATTTTCTTCCTCCTGTTATATAGCCGATTGAGTTTGGGATTCCACCAGGGTGTTTTTTTTTTTGAGTTAATTCTGTACTTCTTCATGGTGGGTGCAGCTGCCTCTATGCAGCTATTAACTTGCTTGTACATGGTTTCTGTGAACAGTTCTGCATAGGCAGAAATGTTCTAGGGGTTTATGGGGGCTTGAACTTTTGCCAGGTTTTCACTTAATAGCAGGGTATTAGCCTTAGAATAGTTCCTGAACATTCCAGGCTTAGCTGGGGATCCAGGGTTTATTTTTACTTCAAAGGAGACCATTTTGTGGTCTGACCTTACCAGAAAAGGCATTACAGTAGGGGGTGTGCAGCAGTCTCCCATATTAGTGAGGACCAGATCCAGTATGGTTGCACCCCTGGTTGGTGTATTGACTATCTGGTCCAGGTAGTTTGTGTTTACAAATTCCGGGATTCTCTGTGCATGTACGTTTGGTGTCATATAGGATTCCATGTTAATAGTGGAGTAATTAAATTCACCCATGAATATGGCATTGGGTTGGAGGGTTAATGTTTCCAATAAGTTTAAATACATGACATGGGTTTCCTGGGTCAAAGAGAAGGACCTATAGCTTGCAAGGAAGTGGTATTGGATTTTATACCATTTGATTTATGAATGTGCAGCATTTCCATTAGAGTAGGATTTGAGATTGCTTTATATGTAAGGCAGAGGTCACCTCTGAGTAGTCTGTAAGACACAGAGCACAGTGACAGTGATTTCAGTCTGTCAATGTATGACATGCTGAAGACTCTGAATTTCCTGTGTAAGAAACCTTTGAGGTCTTTCCAATTGCTGCAGGTGCCTGGTAAGGTACATACCAAAGGTAGTATTGTACTCTGTTATTGGCTTGATGAGTGAGGACTACAGGGGGATTATAACCTCTTTTGTTCTAGATGCAATGCCCTTGCTTATGAGGTGGATAATGTAGAAAAACTTTCTTACCACTGCGGAGATGTGGTAGTCAAAGGAAAGGTTGCTGTCAACCTGTGTGCTCAAATCTCTCACCACTGATTGTGTGCTTATGATGTGGTAATCTGGAAGGGCATTGTCCTTGCTGCAGGAGATGATAATGCATTTTTTGCATTGAGTTTTAGCCCATGACTTTGGCATCAATCGTTTGCTGTGTAAGTCCCTCTTCTAAGATGTTGACATCATTTGGCAATTCAATAACTGCACCCATTATGCAATCATCAGCAAACTTTGTCAGCCATAGGCCTTTTGTTTTAGCCTGTACATCCAAGAAGTATATTCCAAAAATAGGAGCTCCAACACAGATCCCTGTGGAACACCACTGGTTACTGGTCTGGAAATGCTCAGTACTAATGTCCAACTTAAATGGGTCCTTTGCTACACTCTTCTGCTACAAGGGTGCAGCACTCTTAATGTAAGCTGGCTGGTTATACTGCTCTTTAAAATGCCATACAGTCCAGATTCAGCAATTCTGAATCTATCCTATGCTATAAAATACACAAGTACTAGAAACTACAAAGTGCAGGAAAAACAGTCTCAAACAGCAAACAGTTGAAACAGTGAAACAGCAAAGCAGTTGACATGGCTAAAAACAGTTAAAAGCAGGCATTATTTACTAGTTCTGTATTGTGTATGATCTTATGCCTTTAATTGCTAGCATCCTAATTACCTGCATAAGGAATTGTAAGTAAAGTACAGAGAGCTTAAGAGGAAATGGTGACCATACCTTGTAAAAAGTAAAATACATGCAGCTTACCTGATACTTTACCTTGTGCTCAGTATATTCAAAAGATGCTAACCATTGTCTCTAGTAGTATATCAGGAAAGCAGATATAAAGTAAGATATGTTACTATGCTCCTGCCAAAACACAACCTGACTCTAACATCCCTTGCTACCACCCCTCACTTCTCTCTGTTCCCTTGATAATACACTTCTATTGCCCCCATCTTATAATTCCATATCCACTTTCCTAATTTACTCTAGCCTTACTCTGTTCCCACTCTTCCCTCATTAGACACACCTAACCCTTTCTCCTCTTCCTCTTACAGATGAAGCAAACTAATGTGATGTTTTTAAATTCCCGTGAGTCTTCTAATCCATATACCCTATAATGTTAAACCACTCCTAGAACATTATGCAAAAACACAGTCTACTATTTTAATGTTCCTTGTCCTCCGCCTATGTACCACCTTTGTCAACTCTTAACTGTATTTTTATTTCATATTTCTTTGCTCTAGGGCTTGTCCATTTGCTTTATTTGTGTGCTGCACGTTTGATACTTTTTTTGTCTCTCTACTTACTCCCATATGTCTTCAGTACTCATTTACTTCCTTGCTTGAGGATTGAACTATTTTGCATTGTATGTGTGATTTTATTGGAATGTATAGCTACTTCTGTACTGAATGTCTGTCATGTATTTGAAACTTTCTGTACTTTATATTATCTCTGCTTTTGTAATTGTTCCGTATGGAGCTTTTGTCCCCAGGCCTGAGCTGAAAATGGGCTCATGCTCAGTCACACATACCTGGTTAACAAATGTCAAAATAAAAATAAATAAATAAATAAATAAAATGTTAGGAAAATAGTCAGCTAATCCTTTCATATCCTATCTATACAGAAGTTTTGAACAATTTTATGCTTTGAAAATCTTATTCATTAATATGATTTGTACTATTTTGTGACAAGACATGAATGTCTGTGGATTGCAAAGAATGAATTCATGCTAAGTAGTTTGCCATATTTTATTTGTTTACTTTTCTCCTGCAATACTTTCTTCATCTGCACTAGGCTGAACATTTTAAGCAGTACTGATGAATGAAAAAATGTTTGTACGTTCATTGTATGTTTTATATCTCAGTACTTGGGATGAGTACCATCAGTGTGAGAATGGGAATGGTTATAGAAGTCAAGGGTAGATTTTTTGCTGCTCTTTCTTCCCAGGTTGTTGTCATAGGTTCATAGGTTCATAGGTTCATACTAGGCTATCTGCCCTAGGGCATTTATAAGCCTAGCCAGAGTGTGTTTGGCTTTTGCCACCAATTTTAAATTAATTTTGCTATGCCCTTTTTCGAGGTTAGTATACTGTGCCTCTGTCTAACAGTGACACAGAAGTGATAGCTGGGGTAAACCTACGATCTCCCATCCACTCATCAAGATTCCTCTTGAAGAGAGTCAATGAGGGACTCTGCCTAACCTGGACTGGGATTTTATTCCAGAGTGAAGGGAGCATGTCCTATTTATTTCAGTGCACCTATTTATTTCAGTGCTGAGGTTCAAGTCTCTCGAGCACGTAGCTCGATGGGATTTGGATTTTCTGAGGTGCAGCATGTCCATTAATTCCGGGTTGGACATGGCTTTATATGTCAGGCACAGATCGCCTCTGAACAGGCGGTATGCCACTGAGTAGAGCTGGCGTTTCTTTAACCGGGCAGCATATGGCATCTGTTTGAGCCCTTTGATCCTCTTGGTGAGGTACTTTTGGGGTCTTTCCAGTTGCTGCAGGTGTCTGGTAAGGTACATCCCAAAAGGGACATTGTACTCAATTATGGGCCTGATGAGGGATGAGTAAAGAGGCACGATGACATTAAGTACAGAAGAAGTAATTAGGGACCTGGGAACCCAAGTTGATAGCAATCTCTCATTTGACAACCACGTGGCCAAAGTGGCTAGAAAAACATTTTATATAGCCCACCTAATCATGAAGGGATTCACATCTAGATCAGGGGAGGTCATGGCACTTGTCAATGTCAGGACAGGACTTGTGGTCAGGCTGTCACTCCTGTTCCTGCTCCTCTTTAGAGACGCCACTCAGAATTAACCTTAGCTTCTGCTTTGAGATCAAAAATGGGAGTTCAGACAAAACCATACAACTGAAAAAGGATAGCTAAATTCTGGACTCTCAGTCCTTCTTCAGTCCTCCAAATTCCT
Source organism: Protopterus annectens (assembly GCF_019279795.1). Lineage (NCBI taxonomy): Eukaryota > Metazoa > Chordata > Ceratodontiformes > Protopteridae > Protopterus > Protopterus annectens. The sequence continues at coordinate 1,670,385,233 of NC_056731.1, read as the reverse complement.
GACTGCTAATCCACTCAGTGTAATCAGCAGAGTATAATAGCCTGAGTTAAAACATTTTAATGAATTTTACCATGTTTAACAAGAAATGTGTTTAATTTTATGCATACAGTGTGGGATATATAAATATAGATTTTTTGGTTAAACAGAAGATGTAATCAATTCATTATTTTTGACTCCCATATTTAGTACATTTCTTTTGCTATTGAAAGCAAAAGCTTGCAAAACTGTATAGGTAAGGAATTTTGTTATTACCCCAAGGTTGCATAAACTCATACTATACTACTTACAAAGACATGGGGGTATGCACGTGCAAGAAGGCTTGTCCCTCTAGAAAAATGATTTCTTCACTGTTTCTCTTAAAGCTGATGATGCTCATCATAGATCTAGCAGATTTGTTGTTGCATAGTACGATGTTCCCATTGTGACATTCTGCTGTAGATCCAAAAATGCTGTGCATTTCAGCTTTGAGCTTAAAGCTAAACATTGTGGAGGTTTAGGCATACCTTCAAAATACAAACTAAAGCAAAAGTAGCTCTTCTCCTCAAATTATAACATATTTAAAATGTGTCTTTTGTGTAATATGCTTATCCACATAAACATTTTTGCATGCAGTTTCTGGAATAGTAATAATCAGTTTTTACTTAGGTTCATAGGTTCATAGGTAGGTACTAGGCTATTGGCCCTAGGGCCTATATAAGCCTAGCCAAATGTACCCTGGCTTTTGCCACCCAAGAAAATTATTTTCCTGTGCCACTGTCGAGCAGAGCCACAGAAGTGATCCTCGGGGTGAATTTCCTATCTCCCATCCAATCATCAAGATTTTTCTTGAAGAGTGCTAATGAGCTTTGTTTGATATAGATAGGTAGTTTGTTCCAGAGTATGGGAAGTCTCTGGGACAGGAATCTATCCCTCCAGCATGTTCTGTTTATTGTGGCGACGAGGGTTAGGTCCCTAGAGCGTGTAGCTCGTAGGGATTGGGATTTCATTAAGTGGAGCATGTCTAAAAGCTCTGGATTTGACATAGCTTTGTGTGTTAGGCAGAGATCGCCTCTGAGTAGGCGATATGCAATGGAGTAAAGCTGCAGTTTTTTGAGACGGTCTGCATAGGGCATCTCTTTGAGGCCGGTAATCCTCTTTGTGAGGTATTTCTGTGGCCTTTCCAGTTGTTGTAGATTTCTTGTGAGGTACATACCAAAAGGGGCATTGTACTCTATAATGGGTCTAATGAGTGACAAGTAGAGGGGAACAATGACCTCTTTTTTCCTGGATGAGAAACTTTTTGTGATGAGGTGTGCCACATAGAAGGATTTTCTGACTACTGTGGCGATGTGATTATCGAAGGAGAGACTACTGTCCACCTGTGTCCCAAGGTCTCTTATCACACTTTCGGTGTTAAGTAGACTACCACCTATGTGGTAGTTCATGGGTGCTGAGTTTTTACCAAAAGGGATGACAACGCACTTTTTGGCATTGAGCTTGAGGCCATGGCTTTGACATCAGGCATCTGTCTCAGCAAGGCCCTTTTATAGGATGTCCACATCTTTTGGAGTTTTGGTTATGGCTCCTAGTTTGCAGTCATCTGCGAACTTCGTTAGCCAAAGACCTTCTGTGTTGGCCTGTACTTCAGAGAAGTAGATACCAAGCAGGAGAGGACCCAGGACTGAACCCTGTGGTACTCCACTTGTCACTGGTCTGAAGTTGGATTTGGAGTCTGCTACTTTCACAGTGTGGGTTCTGTCAGTGAGCCAGTTGGCAACCCATCTTGTGACATAGGGATTTATACCTAGTTTAGTGAGTTTATCTATAATTCCAGAGTGGGGGATGGTGTTAAAAGCCTTGGCGAGATCTAGATAGGCTGTGTGAACCACCTTACCCTCATCTACGGCTTTGGTGACTGCTTCAAAGAAGTCTATCAGGTTTAGGAGACATGATCTGCCTTTTACAAACCCGAACTGGGTGGGGTCCTGAGTTTGAAGATTACTAATGTCAATGTTTATAAGTTCCATGATGATATGCTCCATAGCCTTGCAGACCAGGCTCATTAGGCTAATAGGGCTGTAGTTTCTGGGGTCTGTGGTGGCTCCCCCTTTGTGGAATGGGATAACTGTTGCTGTGCGCCATTCAGTGGGCACATAGCCTGAGGTGAGGCTATGATTGAACATGGTACTTAGGTGGGGTGCCAGTTCATTTTGTAGTTCATGTAGAACACAGCCTGGGATGTCGTCAGGTCCCATGGATGCTGTGTTCTTGGCTTTGGACAGTGTGTTTTTTACCTGTGCAGATGTGATTACAGGAACTTTGCATTCTTCTGGTATAGAGATGGGCCCTTTAGGGGATGACAAAGGGGTAAAGTTAGCACTGAACCTATCTGCCAGGATGTTGGCAATATCAGTTGGTTCTGTATATTTAGTGCCATTGTGCTGTAACTCATAGCAGATCTGAGTGTTGCCATTGAGATTCTTGACATAGCTATAGAATGCTTTGTGGTTGTCTTTCAAGTCAGTGGTGATTTTGTTTTCATAACTAGCTTTGGAGGATTTTATGAGGGATCTCAGCTTCTTACTGAGGCTGACCAGGGAGTTTCTCCAATCATGGGATTTTACTCTTTTTTGCAACAGATTCTTTCTTCTGTTGTAGAGTTTGTTTATGGCAGGAGACCACCAGATTGGCTTCCTTTTTTTGGAGGATAGCATCTTGGTTCTGTTAGGGATTGCACGATCCATGCACTCGTGTAAGTGCTTATAAAGTGCATCTGTGTAGGATTCAGCAGTCATACCTCTATTGTCCGTCAGCATGGGTGTCGTGAAGTTTGCCACTTCTGTCTTAAGAAGCGTGAAGTTGGCTTTGGAGACATTTTTTACTGTGGTTTCCCTAATGGGGGGTGGGGGAGGGATGTGGATGTCTAGGGTGATTAGCTTATGGTCGGATCTGACCAACGAGGAATTGACCTCTGGTGTGGAGCACCGGTTGCCCATGCTGGTAATAACCAGGTCTAGGATATTGCTGCCCCTGGTGGGGGTGTGGATAAGTTGATCCACGGCATTGGAATTTATGAATTCCAGAAAATGTTGAGCACAAGAGTTGGTACATGAGTAGTTTTCCCGGTTAATGGTATGGTAGTTGAAATCGCCCATTATTAGGGTGTTAGATTGTACTCTAATATTTTCCAGTGTATTAAGAAATGAGGAATGGGAATCCTGGGGCATGGTGGGGGATCTGTAGCAAGCTACAATTTGGATTGCGGTCTTGCCCAGAGTTAGTTGCACTTGGATAATTTCAGATGCATTATGCTGAGCAACTAGCCTGGAGGTGTGAATATCCTTAATGAATATGGACATGCCTCCGCCTTTAGTGTTTCTGTCCGGGTTAGGTGGTCGAAAGGTGTGGTATGAATTATAGCCTGGTAATGCAGGGGTACTCTCTGGAGCCTTGAACCAGGTCTCTGTCACTGCACAGATGTCGATGTTCTCCATTTTAAGGAGTGCCTTGAGAGAGAGTGCATTTTGAGGTTTAGACTTCTAGCATTGAGTAGCAATACCCTCAGATTCTTCTTGCCTGTGCCTGTTAGGGTGGTGAATTTGTCATTTGAACCTTGCCTAAAAAAGGCACTATAGGGGTGGCTAGAGCCTTAGCCAGTATCCGGAATCCCAGGGACGACAGGTGCAGGCCGTCTCTGGCAAAGCATCGTGGCTTGTCGATCATGTCATCCCAGGCAGACAGATACTGGATCCCCTTAGGATGACACCAGAAGCTTAGCCAATTGTTGAAGTCAATCATTTTGTCCTTGCACTGTGGTATCATTCTGGGATGATGGCAGGATGCTACTCAGGGCTAGGGTTATACCTGCCTGGGCTACAAGATCGGACAGCTCCTCCATGTCCCTTTTCATGTAGTCCAAGGAGGTACATCTCGGGTCATTCACACCAACATGGACAATGACAGAGTCATATTTGTACTTGTTGTGGAGTGACCTGAGTGCATGCGTTATGTGGCGGATCCTGGCACCTGACAGGCAGCTGACAGTAACTTTCTCCTTGTTTAGCCTGGTGAGTGGAACATCAGTGTGCCTGACTATAGAGTCACCTATGACTAGTGTTGGGTACGTTGTTATGCCTTATGGGCTGTGGTTGAGTGGCACACTGAGTTTGTGGGCTATGTGTCATTTGGGTTGTGTTGGGGGGTGGAGGTTGCTTGTGTTTCTGATTTGGAGGTCCCTGTTGCTTGGGCAGGATTTTACTGAGAGCCTCCGTGAATGTAGATGTGTGTTTTGTGTTTCTATGTGTGTGTTTTTGTGGTGTAGGTTTTGAGGGACTATGTACTGAGTGTGGTGTGGTGCAAGTGTTTACCTTCTCCTCTTGACTGTCTAGTCCAGTCTTGGGTGAAGAGAGCTTTGCTTCCAGTTTGGCTATATAAGTGCATCTCTCACAGGTTGTAGTGTTTGGTGGTAGGAGGACAAGATTGTCTGTGTACATGAGGCAATTACTGCATTGCCCCAAGATGCCCAGATTCATCAGGTAGACAGGAGAAAACATCGGGAGCTGACCCTTAGACATGCCTGAATAGGTGCTTTCATCGGTTACAGTGTATAATATCTTAATGCTTTTACTTGTAGTACCATATTGTCTAAGATGCTCTCGTAACATTACTTCTGGTATGTACCAATATACGGATGGATTGCAAACTATTGACAAAACATTCAGGAGAATTTGTGATAAGAACTGAGTAATCTAGTCTTTAAAGTGTAGGTATGTTAAAATGTGAGGATTAAATCTTGTTAAATGGTATCTTCTGAAATTTCAATGATACTAGATGAGTTTGATCTGAGAACACATTGACAGTGTGCTAAGATAAGTAACACACTTTCTTCGGTTACAGTGTATAATATCTTTCATTGACAAAGGCATTTCTAGCAATATCTTTCTCACTTCAGATTTTCTTACATAAAAAAGAATGAAATCTCCGATTTTTGACATTTATAATGAGATGGAGACTATAGCAGAAATGGAGGCTCCAGTTTGGAGTCATTTTGAAGGCATGCAAAAGTTTTTATCTTGTAGAATTTTATTGCTGACTAACTTCAAAATGTTCCATCAAGCCTTAAGTCACCTGCAGACTTTTTTATTGTAGTAGTTATATATGAGCTTTGCATTGTAAAAATACAGATATTTCTCCATTTTTGCATTTTACAGTTTCATTAGAAAGTTTTCAGTATCATTCATTCAGCAGAATTTCCTCTTAGGGTGCAGTGAATCAGAGGCTACTGACTGAGCAGTGCATTAAGAAACTGTAACTGGGAGTAGCTATTATTTAAACAAAGTGAATAAAGTAAAAATGCATTACTGTCCACCCTGGGAATCTCTCAAATTTGAGCAAGCAGGAAAACAACTTTAGAAAAGAAATTGGCATCAAGTGCAATGTTACATTTTATATAACTGAGAATATGGCATCTGCTTCATCGCTACCTGGAATCCTGTCAACCTCAGTTGTATGAACAGGAGCTGAAAACCCTAATAAATAGTACCGAAAGAGGCCTGGCTCTGTGACATGGAGGGATAAAGCCTTAACCCTGAAATAGATTATATGAATTTAAGTAGCAGTTTGAGTACAGAAAGAGTCAAGGTGGAGAAGATGTGAATGAGTGGCTGATGGCAATCTCCATGCAAGTAGAAGCTGTCATGATACTGAAAGGAGCCAGCATCTGGGACATGAGCTTGATGCCGAGTAGCTCTTGATTGTAGCTTTTTGTAGTGGATACATGGTGGTATGCTTGCACATGGAGAAAGCATGACATACTCCAGTGATGATGCAGGTACTCATGTCATCCACCTGTGGGAAATGTTAGGGCTTAAACAGGAAACATCCAGTTACCTTTATTAATAAGGGTTTCCTTTGGATGCACAGAGATATTGAGGGATTGGCAGCACTGGCGGAAGTTGCAAACCTTTCAGTGAGATTTGAGGCTGCAAAGAAGGCTCATGCAACATTTAAAGCTGGACTAGCCAATGAGTCACTGAGAAATGAGGTTTGGAAACAAACTAATCTGTCCAGGAACACCTTCAGTGTTTAAGGATTATGCAGAGATGATGAAAAGGTGAGTTAGGGTCTGGAGAAAGGGGAGAAGGATGTTAGGGCTAGGGTGGAAGAAGGCTAGGTAGAATTTTGGGCAAAGAAGGGTTAAATTCGCAGGGAGGAGAGTTGGGGAGGAAGTGAGGTAGATGGGAGGAGGGGATTTAGAGAATTTTATGTGAGGTAGCTGGGAGAAGATCATACATAGTTAGGCATGAACTTTCTAAGAAAAAGTTACGCCTGAGACAACCTGTAGGTTTTTTGGAAAACAGGTAAACCTCGGGTAATAGTGGGGCATGGTGGTACTGGATGAGTGAATTATTTTTTTTCTTCTCCCTCTTTCTCCACTGTATGCTGGCTGACTGAGTAAGTTGGGAGTATGCTTGACTGGTTATATTTCGAGGTGAGTAGAGTGTGGGTTGGTTGTAGAGTTTAGTTTATTTGTTTTAACTAAGGAATTTATGAGGGTGTCAAGGCTTTTCTGATGTCTTGTGTTGATAATGGCCTCAGGCTTGATTTTGCTTGGTGTTCATTGCTTCATAGTTGGGCTGTGTTTAGCATCTCTTCACTGTTTCTTTTTCCATTGTTGCCAGAATGGCCCTCTTGGGTTGGCATGATGTCAGTAGGTAAAAATCATCAGTCACATTTTGTGGTGCAGAAAAAAAGGTTTATTTTGTGACCGGGATGTTTTTCCAGTCTGCAGAAGCAGGATTCTTGGGCTGTGAGATGCCCAAGAGTGATGGACATTGGTTGAGCATGCGCATAGCATGACCACAGTTGAAGGGGAGTGTTGGCATTGGGGGCGTTTACTGTTTGATGAGAGGAATCAGTGTTAGTGGTTAAGAAATTACTCTTGTCAGATTCTCGGCCACATTCTCATGCATTTTGTTTAGTGAATTTAAAAAAAAAATCATATGTGTTTTGTTGGTGGATATTGGGCTAACTTACCATACTCTAGGTAGTGCAGTACAATGTTAGGAGTGGGGGTACAGCAGGAATGATCGTGAAAGACCTCCCAGACTGCATGAACATGTTTGTGGTTAATGGATGACCACAAGTAATGGGCCATTTAGGCTCTTAGCTTCCGTACCTCACCCCTGGCCAGATTTTGCAGTATACCCTGGTTTTGCCTCATATCTGGTGGTGCATAATGACTTTGAACAATAATCTGAACTACCCCATTAAATATGTATGCACTGTTTTATAGTTTTATGCTCTATGTATGAACATAAATGTAATAATGTTATTCTGAGGTTAGTGCCTAATAAATGTGAGTATTTTCTAAAACTGCAACATTCAGTTTCCTAATTGTCTTAAATTTCTGTTGTTGGCAAGCCACTGAGAGTCAAAGGTGCCGAATAATGACATGCATAAGAGTTCAGACAGCATATCTTCTGAAAGCACATATTAGAACAGAGATGGTTATGCTTGCAATATTTTAAGCTTAATAAAAACAATAATTAGAATCTGTTCCAGTATTTTGTTCTTTGTCCCCAATGGTTTAAGGCTTTGTCCAGAATTATGGTGCTAACAGGTTGAGAGATATGGTAGTACAGGATGACATACCTGTTAAGGAGATAGGCCACGGGTTAGGCATACCTAATTTTGTTATATCTTCCTATCCCTTAGGTGAAGCAGCTATGTGAAAAAAAAAGAAAAATGAAGTAATTGTATTAGTTTTGCAGAGCATTTGCCTGCACGTGGGCGAGTATTTTCAGGTGTCATAATCTTTTAGATGCAATACAGTCCAGTTTTGTGTGAGGGGACAAACTTTGGCCATAATATTTTGGGCATTAAGGAATACTAAAGGCTTTAACCCAGTGGTAGGAGGACAGTTAAATAGGAATAATTGTATTTGTTTGTTTTTTTTGGGGGGGGGGTGCGCTTATTAATTACATTTCCTTCTTTGACAGATGGCTGGATCACGTAGTTCAGAGGGAATGCAGATATTACAGCAGAGATTTCCACCATTGTCTCACAGGCAGAATAATTATTTTGAGAACTGCCAACTGGTGAATCAGTGGCAGAGGAGTCTGGCATGTCTAGGTGGAAGAGAAGAGGGCAGATGGCAAATATCACATCAGTGGCCTGAGGGAAGTGGGCACAGCAGTAGATGGCTGGCACCACAGTGAAGGCACAGAAGCTGTACACAATATGGTCACAGGTAATGGTGCATTGTTGGGAGGTCATGTGGATAAATCAGAATTGGGGGGTAGACTGGGGGTAGGTGAGGACAGAGAGTACCTTCAACAGCTAGGTGGAGGGCAAGCATAGCAGAAGAATGCGAGAGGTTTAATGCAGAGGGGCAACTTCACAGGGCTATATTTAGTCAGGTAGGTAGCTTAGGATTGTCTATCAGGGGTTGAAGGTTGTCTGTACATGAGTTGGAGTTCCAGCAGCAAGAGGTGGGGTAAAACTTTGGGATCTGACTAGGAAATTGGTTAGCTACACAGGCCTTAGGTCAAGGGAAAGGGGAGGTCTTTATGGCCCCTCATATACTGGTGTCGGTTAAAGAAATGATCTGTAAAGGGGAGTATATTGATGTTTTTGAGTCAATTGATGCTGAGGGAGTGCAGTGCTTGATGGAAGCAGAAATGGCTAATAACAAGGATCTTTTCATGCCCTTGGCTACACAGAAGAGTCAATAAACTGTGAGTTAGAACATGAGACAGTTGGGTGTTGGGTTTCATGTACTACGTGGTGGTTTGGTTGGAAAAAGATAACACCCTGATGTTGCCACTTCTGGCTTATTTCCTCACATTCCATGAAGCACAACATTTGCAGGTACGGAATGCCTGGTTGTGGTATGGTCAGTGAATTCATAAGTGAAGGGGGTCGATCAGTCACTGTGTTGGGAAATTAGCCACTCTGACACCTGGTTAGCCACCATGATGAATAGTTTGGGGGGGGTTTAGCAGAGGAGGTAAGTTAGGAGGGGAAGGGGCGAGAGTGTGCTGGGTCTTTAAGGACAGGCATTACTCATGGGTGAGATGCAGGTTTTTGCACTCTTGTTCAAAGTGTGTAGGAGTACATCCAAACATGCAGTGTGGCATCTGGGAAGGCAATTTGGTTAATCCAGGCCCACCTTCAACAGAGATGGGAGGATTACCTTCTTTGTTTCAAGGATTTCAACGTTTGTGAGGTTGGGGGAGTTTTTTTTGGGCAGAGGGAGGGGGTGCCTTTTCAGGGGCAGAGGGGCAGACTGGGGACATTCTCCTGTCAATGTACAGGTATTGCAGCCCATGCTCAAGCAATTTCCTGATAGGGCAGTTGCAGAGGAATTGATTGAAGGATTTTATGAGAAATTTTCTGTTAAATCAAGGGTGGGTGGGGATGGCTTAGTCTGCAAGAATTTGCATTTAGTGTGGGGAACGAAGAAGATTTTAGAAGATTTGGAGGAGAATGAGCATCTGGTGAGTAGGTTATTGGGTCCATTCGACTGTCTCCCCCTTGACTGATTTAAGATCTCACCATTAGGTTTAGTTTGTAAGAAGCCACCTGGTGAATTTCGTTTGATCCAATATTTGTTGTAACCTAAAGGGAATTCTGTTAATGATTTAATTCTTTTAATGATTTTATTTCAGTGGAAGACACAAAAGTGAGCTATGTATTGTTGGATGATGTGATGAGGATCATTCAGGGGTTTGCAGATATATATTTAGTGAAGGTGGACATTGAATCTGCATTTTGATTACTACCATTGTAGGAGGATGAGTGGTCTTTCTTAGGCATGGTGGTTGGAAACAAGTTTTGCTTTGAGAAAGCTATGCCGATGGGGTGTGCAGTGGCCTGTGCCACTTTTGAGAAGTTTAGTATGGCTCTTCATTGGATTTGGCAGCAACAGGTGGTCACTCAAAAGTTGGCACATTATTTAGATGATTTTTTAATAGTGGGTGAAGGGTTTAAAGTAGTATTGGAGAGTATGTGAGAGTTTTTAGGGCTGTGTGAGGAACTGGGTGTCCCATTGTCTACACAGAAGTTAGAGGGCCCTGCCAAGGAATTGTGTTTCTTGGGTTTGCTAGTAGATGTGGGACATGGGTTGTTTTGTTTGCCGGTTGAGAAGTTAACATGTTTGACAGAAAAGATTATGGGGGTGAGATTCAAGGACAAGGTGTGGATTAGGTATGTTATGGACCTGTTAGGACTAATGAATTTCGCATGTGGGTCAATTTATCTGGGTTGTACTTTTTGTAGGTCTGTGGCCTTCTTCTTAAAAGGGAGAAGATGGGTGAAGATTAATAAGCATTTGTGTGCTGATTTAGCAGTGTGGTTGTCCTTTTTGAACCAGTTTAATGACATTTCCTTTTGACAGATGGATTGGGTTGATCAAGGGGAATTGCAGTTGTTTACAGATGTGGTGCAGGGTATTGGGATGGGGGCATTTTCTGTTGGTGAAAGGTTTGTGGCCCAATGGCCGACAGATCAGGCAGGTGACTGGAAGAAGGATGTAGCCTTTTTGGAGTTAATGCCAATTTGTACAGCATCTGTGGTATAAGAGGAACAATTGTAGGGAAAGAGGGTTATTTTTCATTTGGACAATATTGCAGTAGTGTGTGTTTTACAGTGTGAGATAGAGAAGTCTGAATTGCTTCTCTTAGTATTACGGAAGTTAGTTTTGCAGAGTTTGGTGATTAATTTTGGTTTTACAGGTGTACATGTGGCAGGTGTTAGGAATGGGATTGCAGACAGTTTGTCTCACTTTCAGTTTTCCAGATAAGGCAGTTAGCTCCAGAAGTAGCAGATGAGCGTATGTTGTTGGCAGATGATGTGTGACAGATTGGTCTGATGTAACCAGATGGTTGGTGCAGCAGTTTTGGGCAGCCTCTACAAGAAATCTGTATGGTAGGGCATTACATGATTTTGATAAATTTGTTTTGCAGCTGCCTGAGGAAGACTGAGTTTGGTCAGAAGAACTGTTACTGCAATACTTGGCTCAGGCTTGGGTGCAAGGTAAAGCAGTTCACTCAGTTAAGGTGGACCTGGCCTTGATCAGTATACTTGCGCCAGTTGCAGGGCTGTATGATTTTCCTAAGTCCAGGACAGTGGATTGTCTGTTGAAAGGGTGGGGTAGAGTGGCTGGTGTGAAGGACAGGCAATGGACATCGATGAGACAGGTTTAGAAAGTTTTGTTGTGGGGTTTAACTTTGGTGGATGGTGATAGTACTTTGTGGGTGACATCGTCCTTATGGATGTATCATGGAGCGTTTAGGGTGTCAGAGTTGTTAGAGTCCCTAATTTGGAGGGATGTAACAGTATTTTCTGTGTCACTACACATTTGTTGAGTAGGTCTCAAATGGATCAGATGGGAAATGGCATGCAGATAGTTTTGGGAAAGGATAAGAATGATTGGTTGCGCCCAGTGGGATGAGCTAGGCGATTGCTGCAGACTTATACGGGGAGTCCTAATGACTTGTTTTTTCTGTCGAGAGGGGGTAAGGTGATAATGAGTAAATGGTTTGTATATGTAATGAGGATGGCTTTTCATTGTATTTGTTTTTTGTATGGGAAAGGCCTCCAACTTAACAAGGGAAGACAGATCAGTTGAAGTTATTAACAGGGTCGGTCATTGGTCTTCAAACATGTTTTGTATTATATTACATAATTGGCCAAAGTGGTTGGTTTGGTATTAATTCCCCCCCCCCTCCCTTTTTTTAAGAAAGGAGATTGTCATTCTGGGTCATGCTTATATTCACTGGGTGATGAAGCAGGCTGTAGTTAGGCCATCTGGCAGTGAATTGGGCCTGCATCATTTTGGGTGGAGAGAATCAGCTCATGGATGAGTTTGTGTTTATACAGTCACACATGGGGCTCCCCCGAGTACTGGTGGTACATTTGGCCGGTAATGATTTGGGAATAATTCCAAAGTGGTAGTTGGTATATAGGATAAGAGAAGATTTGGTTACTTTAAAGAGGTTATATCCAGGTACATGTATTGTGTGGTCCAAAATAGTACCACATTTTGTTTGGAGGAATGCTGGCAGTTTATGGCTTTAGATCAGGCTCATCGATTTGTTAATTTTAGTTTGGAGAGGTAACTGGTTACTTTGGGTATTCATACAATAGAGCATAGGGACTTTGATGACAGGGACCCAATTTGGTTTAGAGAGAATGGAGTGCACTTGAATGAGTTTGGTCTGGATCTGTTTAATGTACACTTAGTTTGTTTTTAGAGGGTTTGTTGAAGGTCCTGCAGTAAGTGAGGAGAAACAGCCAGTGTCAGACTGGTGGGCAGAGAAAAGGAGCAGGCTTGTCCCTCTTCTGTTCTCCATTTGGTGTTGGGTGTTTGATGCAAGGAGTTCTGGGAGATGAAAGCATGTGGTCGGATGCTGCTTTGATAAGTAAGAGTAAGCGAGCGGTAGTGAGGACATTGGTTATTTGAGATGGCTGAGCAGGGATATGCTACCCTGATGAATGGTTACATGGATGGTCGTGCTGGGATTAATAAATAAAAATGTTGTTCAATACAGTTATGTTTAAGGAAGTTTAACAAAAGTTATCAAATGCCATTTGGTGTGGTGTGTTTAATTGAGGGGGACCAGGACAAATGAGGTTTGGAAGCAAACCAATTTGTCCTGGGACACCTTCAGTATTTAAGAGTTATGCTGAGATGATAAAAAGGAGGTTAGGGTCTAGGGAAAGGGGGGAATGTTAGGACTAGGGTGGAAGATGCTAGGTAGAATTTTGGGCAAAGAATGGTTAAATTGTCAGGGAGGAGAGTTGGGGAGGGGTTTTAGAGTATTTTATGTGAGTGTAGCTAGGAGGGGATCATATTTAGGTGTGAACTTGCTACCTACCTCCCTTTTTTCAAGGACATTGAGGATTCTGTTATTATTCTGCAGGTTGGGTGCTTAGGCAGAGAAGAGGGGCAGGCTTGTCCCTCTTCTGTATCCCCTCTGGTGTTAGGTGTTTGATGCAAGGGGTTTGGGGAATGAAAGCAAGTGGTGGGATACTGCTTTTATAAGTAAGTGTAAGTGAGCAGTAGTGAGGACGCTGCTTATTTGGGCTGGGTGAGCGGGGATACGCGAACTTGATGAATGGTTACATGGCTGGTCATGCTGCAATTAATAAATGAAAATGTTGTTCAATAAAGTTATGTTTAAAGAAGTTTAATAAAGGTCATCAAATGCCATTTGGTGTGGTGTGTTTTATTGATGGGAACCAGGACAAACCTAGTTGCTGAAATGAATGTGCATGTAATATGCCTTATTCTTTTCCCTCCATATACACTGAATGAAATGACAGCGTTTTCTTCCTCCTGGTAATTTACGAGGGACATAAACGGTGCATATTTCATGCACATTCTATAAATATATATATATATATATATATATATATATATATATATATATATATATATATATATATAGGGTCTATGTTAAATAAACAAATGCTTAAAATGTCGAGTACAACATACTCGGACACTTTTAAGCAAACGTTTATTTAATCAACAGCCCAGAATGTCGGAAAACGGAGTTCCAAAATATTTTGGTTGGCCAGCACTGACATATGTGACGTATTACATCATGTAAGGTACTGCTAATGGAGCTGTACAGTGCAGAAAGGGAGTATTTCCCTTTTCTGCACTGAAGTGCGGTTTCGGAGTTGGTATATATAAGTAGTGGGGTGTGGGGGGTGCAGGGTGGCTTGCCCCCTGCTTGCAACATTACAGTATGTTTTTCTAGTCTTTGTTTTGTTACGATGTATTGGAAGTTGCTGTTAGTCTGTTTAGTGTTCTGTAGCACTTGGGAGGGGTAGGTGGCCAAACAAATCATTCCGAGATTTTGTTTTCTGATATTCTGGGCTGTCGGTTAAATAAACATTCGCTTAAAAGTGTTCGAGTATGTTGACATTTTAAGCATTAATTTATTTAACATAGACCCTATGTATATATATATATATATATATATATATATATATATATATATATATATATATATGTATGTGTGTGTATATGAATATATATATATATATATATATATATATATATATATATATATATATATATATATATATATATATATATATATATATATATATATATATATATATATATATATATATATATATATGTATATATGTATATATATATATATATATATATATATATATATATATATATATATATGTATATATGGGTCTACATTTAAACACCGAAATCCAATAAGATCGAAAGTCCACAATACTGAGACAAAAATAACGTGTGCGCGTGTGTGTGTGTGTGTGTGTGTGTGTGTGTGTGTGTGTGTGTGTGTGTGTGTGTGTGTGTGTGATGTGATGTGATGGTAGCAGGAATACAGAGTATATTTGGAAGTATTAGTCAGTGAAGTGTAAAAGAAATATTGGTGACTGCCTCATGTAAGAAAAGCTTTGGTGTGCAGCATGATGTACTTACCTTATGGTCTGTTTAAAAGTACACACCCATGCCGCTTAACAATGTTGAGAAACAGGAGAACAATTCAGGTTGCCAAAATAAATAAAGACATCATGTATGGATTTTATTTATCTGTTTGTCTGCTTTCCTTCAAAATGAATGAAATAATATAAGATTTATCAGCAATTAAGGTAAGAGGGGAACCAATATGATGTTAAGATGCAACAAAAATACATTTGAGTAATTAATATAAAAATTAAAGTCTGTATAAAAATACAAAGATAAAAATATAAAAAATAGACAATAATTCATACTTTAAAAGTTGTTTGTTACTAATGCTGAGAAAAGAATATGGGATTGTGTATTTGAGATGTATATGTTACTGAGTAAGCTTGGCTCTGCGAGTCTTGTTTGAAAATGTTAGCTGCTACAGGCAACAAGCTAGATAGGAAGATGATGGTCGCAGAATATTCACTGCTTCTGGGAGCAGGTCTATAATTCAATGCCAGTTCACCCAGCAAGGGTGAAGAGAAGATGTTTTCCATGGTGCATTTTTCTTAGAATTTAATAAACAAAGTTCTCTGGGGATTTTTTTTTTAAATATTGTATAGGTCAATATTGTATAGGTCTAACCAGTAAAAATGTTATATTTCTCTCTTTCTCCCTGACTTGTAAATCTAATGATAGTTCATCTCAAATAAAATCCTCAGAGACAGTCATGTTGTAGGAAAGCAGTTTTTTTTCACTAAACAGGACTGCAGCATCTTGAGAATCACGAACACGAATCTAAAATGGCTAACTAATGGCTAGTTAAATACACATACAAATTACAAAATCAGCAGTTCCACAGCTTAGAGAATTCTTTTGGAATATTCTCCAGTTGCAGTTTACAGTTCCTAGCTAACTGTTACATCAACCAATAAACTTTCTTTTCGATATCTAAATTACAGCTCAAACTGTCACACTTATGGAAACTTCTCTGTTTCTGAGCACATTTCTCATGCTGTCACACCCAATCATGTTTTTATGCTTAACAATACTGTATTGAACAAACTATATCATAAAACAAGGTCATAACATAACAATACCCTGTTAATTTGTTTCTACAATGTTTATAGCAATAACATGTCTAACAATAACATTTGTTTACACTGCAGCTTAGCAAAAAAAGCATGGCTAAGCTTTCTTATGTCAAGCTGCAGCATAATGTCTGAAATAATTTCACAGAACACAATTGTATTTTCCATCTTAGCTTCCATCCAAGCAATGTCTAATATAATTTTACTTGAAGAAATCCAACTACTGTAATTATTACATTTTGGATGTTTCAAAATTCTATTTATTATCATAGCCTACATTATTAATCCACTGAAGGGATACATAAATGGTGATGTAAAAGGGGAGAAAATCATCAATAAGAAACATGTTTGGAAAAGTAAAGCTAGTAGAAAGTTGATGTCCTTCTATTCATTTGCTGCAATATTCATAACATGGGTGAGTCTGCCTCTGGCGGACTCGAATGTCCGGCCAGTATACCAAAGTCTAAATGCTACTGTAAGGTATATGTGACACTGCACATCAGTTAGCATATGATGGCCATAAAGGGACGTTGGGTATAAAGCAGACATCAGCATGTACCTACCTCAGAACTTTTCTGCCAACTGTCTGATTGCCAGCTCTGGTTGCCGCTTTCCAGAGAGGTCACATTTTGTGCTTCAGATAAGTACCCCGTTGTTTTTTTCTCTTTTTTCCTTTTGGCTACTTTGTTGTTTTTGTAGTGAGTATATGTCATCTAGGAAGGGCAAGTGTCAGCGTGGAAGGCAGATTCCACATAAAGACTCTCACAAGCTTTTCTTGTTTTGTCTAGGCCCAGATCACGATCACACCTCCTGTGCTATCTGTAAGGGCTTTGTTCCAAAAACACTCCATAGCTGCCTAGCATCCCTTAGTTTATACTTGGAAAATAAGCACCTTAAATGCTTAGCTTGAGATATGTATCTGATGTTGTCCCTTCAGAAGAGCCGCAACTCAAGAAGGCCAAGAAGCCTTAGGCTGACACTACAGCTGCTCCCTATATTTCGAGCATCCCTCCCAAGACTGATGAAGGCCCAGAGACTGCTTCAGAATCTGTAAAGCCTCCTTCGACAGGTACCACTGTGGGAGCCATCAAGGAATCTCCAGGCATGTCCCAGAGGGATTCACAGGCATCCGATTCAAGAAACTTAAAACTAAACATGTTTCTCCAATTTTTCAGGACCAGGCACCCAATCTAACTCCTGACTGACAGGCCTTTATCCAAGGCTTCTTTCATGCCTTTATGGCCTTCCAACAGACCTGAGCCCCTTCTATTTGTTCACCTGCCCCTTCTCCTTCTACCACCTTAAAGAGACCTTCAGAGGACATCTCTCCAGAGGAGGAGGAGGATTCATCATGGGATGAGTCTGTGGTCTACCCTACTCAAATTGCTTCTCCTCTAGAATATGCTTCCCCAGAGAAGGAATCTAATGGTATGGATTCTCCTGGGGAGCATATTTCCTTTGGGTGACCATCTTAAAGATGAAGAACTGTTGCCGGGTCTCTGAGATACAGAAGAGGTACTATGACCTCCTTCAGATGGAATCCCCTAAGCCATCAGCCATCTCTCCTGTCCTGCCAGCCTTCTTGGATGCCTTCACTGCAGCTTCAAAGGGCCATGATTCCCACCCGCCAGCTCCCAATTGTCCAGATAGGTTTTACAAGGTGCCTGAGGATGCCAAATTCCTTTTTAAGGCACCTTCTGCTGATACAGCTGCTATCTTAGTGACAGCAGATAAAGTTTCCAAGTTTTGTCTTCCACCTCTCTGCTCCCCTCTGATAAGGAGATTAAGGTCATGGAGAGACTGGGGAAAAAGTGTATACATCTACAACTTGGGCCTTTAGGGCAATGAACTATCAGATGCACATGGCCAATTATTCCCTGGCTGTTCTTGCAGATGCAGTGAAACTCCTATCAGAGCTCCTGGATTCACCCACCAAAGCCAAGCTCTCACCCATTCTTAATTCCTCCTTCCAGGTTACCAGGTACTCAATTAAGTGCAGTTATGATGGTGTGGAGGCTTTAGCTAGGGCTGCAGCTATGGGGTCAGTCCTGAGACGGTACTCATGGCTTAGACTACAACTCTTACCTGATAATATCAAAGCTAAGCTTATGGATGCCCCCCTGGACAGCAAAGCCTTATTTGGCAGTACAGCTGCAGAGCTTTTTAAAACACTTAAAAAAAAGTGGAAGGAACTCCAGGATGTAAAACACATTTTTGTCTCTCCTATTCCCCACTTCCAGAGAAACTATCAAGCCAGAACTACCTTTGTTAGGAAGCCAACTAAATCTCTCCAACCCAAAGGTAAGAGCGATGCTAGGAGACAGGCTCCTTCTATGTCTGTTTCTTCCATACCTTCTCAGAAACATCTGAATCTCCTCTCAGAAACAGCCTTTTCAGGCCAAACCTGGTAATCTGTGGCTATCAGATCCCAGATCCATCTACCCCCCTTCCTCTTTGCCTCTCTATTTCTCTCCCAGCTTGGAGTTAGATAACCCAGGACTCTTGGGTCCTTTCTATCATCAGTCTAAGCATGGTATGGGAAACACCTCCTACCTTCAAGGGAATCCCAGAACCAACACAGGACCAATTAGAATTATTCCCACTAGTCCTGTCCTCTCTTCTTTCTCAGAGCATTATCCAGCAGGTACCACCCTCTCATAGGGGAAAAGGATTTTACTCCAGGATGTTTTTGGTCCCAAGAAAAGGATGGCCCTTGGAGGCTAATTCTGGACCTTTCCCATTTAAAGACCTTTTTTAAACATCTCCACCTTTCACATGCTGATGCTGTCTACTCTTCTCCCACTTATCCTTCCCCAGGCATTCATGTTGTCAATGGACATAAAAGATGCCTCTCGTCACATCCCCATTCACCAGTGGTTCAAGCGATTTCTTCACTTTTCTGCTGCTTCCTCTCATTTTCAGTTCTGTGCTTTACCCTTTGGTTTATCTATGGCACCAGGGGTATTAACAAAATGTTTAGCCCCTGTCATAACCTACTGCAGGCTACAGAGAATACATAAATTTCCATATTAAGATGACCTGCTTCTCTATGCCCCATCTCCAGACACCCTCCTGGACAGTCTTTCCTGCACAATGTCTATTCTGAAAGGTCTAGAATTTACTGTCAACCTCCAAAAGCCTTGCCTAATCCCTTCCCAGGACCATGTCTTCCTGGGGTGCAAGATTATAACAAGCAGAATGATAGCTTGTTTACTCCCAGAAAAAGATCTTGTCTCTTACCTCCTATTTCCAGGACCTACTACCGCTTTAATCTCTGACCACCAGGGAATTCCTGTACATCCTGAGGTTCATGGCCTCAACTATTCCAATGCTTCATTTTGCCAGACTACTTATGAGGAAATTTCAATGGTTCCTAAGAATGGTTTGGAAGCAACACTCTCACCCTCTGGAATTTGTTGTTCCCCTTCTTCCCTGTTTGATAAAGGAGTTAGAGTGGTAGATTCTCCAGGTCTCCAGCAATCCAGGCTTGTCCCTTCAACCTCTTCCCACCACCCAGGATCTGTACACATGGTTTTAAGGTGGTTCACAGGCAATACCACAGTCCTTTGGTACATCAACAAGCAGAGGGGGACAAAGTCCTATATCCTCTGCAGACTGGCATTATACACCTGGGAGATAGCCCAGCAGGATCAGGTTTCTGTTCAGGCTATTTACATTCTCTAAGCTCAGAATGTGGTGGCAGACTCTCTAAGCAGGTCCATGACTCATTCCCATGAGGGGATGTTAAACAGGGATTTGTCCATCATTGGAGTTTTCCTCAGATCTTTTTGCCTCCCCCATGAGCAGACAGCTTCCCAAGTATTGTGCCAGGTTTCCACATCCTGGGACATGGAAGGTGGACACACTATCCTTTCCATAGAAGGGGATGTTTCTGTTCACATTCCCTGCCTTTCCCACTTAAGCAGAAGGTCCTGCTGAAAATTCAGTGGGAACTGACAAAAATCTTGCTGGTGACTCCCTTTTGGCCAAGACAGTATTGGTTCTCCCCCTCCTACATTTAGCCAAGGGTAATCACCGCAAGTTACCCCACAGGATGGACCTACTCACACAGGACAAGGGACCTCTAGTGCATCCACAAATGTCGACCCTAAAATTGACACTGTGGGTAATAGGCCTTTAATTCTGTTCAGACAGCTATATACTGAGGACATGCTACAAGTTCTGCAGCAGGCCAGAAAACCCACTACTAGGAAATCCTAGGTCTCCAAATGGAAGATATTTCCCATCTGGTGTGTCAAAAAACACTTACAACCACTGTCAGTGGAGGTCCCAGTGGTTTTGTCTTACCTGTGTGAATTAATGAAGAGTGGCTTGTCTTATTCTTTAGTCAAGGCTTATCTTTCTGCCATCTCTGCATGTTTACCAATGTCTCCTCCTTTAGCTTCCAAGTTGGAGGTCAAGCTGTACCTTAAAGGCATCCATCACATTAGACCACCAAGGAAACTAGTGCTACCTCATTGGGATCTCAATTTTGTTCTTGAGAAACTTACCCTAGCCCCCTTTCTTCTATCTTGGAGGCAGCTACCTGTCCCTCTGTTTATAGCATTTTTCAGTATTCTTGTTTTTTGTAGACTTGCTGTATAACTTGCAAAGTATCCTCAAATTATAGGAAGTCATAAAAGTAATTTGGTACATGTTAGACTCTTAGAAAGGCAAAGGAAAAACTAAAAGAAACAAAAATAGTAGAAATATCCCAATATTGCTGATCACAAGTAAAATAGGGATTTGCCCAGGCCCCTCTTGCACATAACCTGCTCACGGCCATCTTATTATTGACATAAGGCAGAGGAAAGTCAATCTGCTCACTTAAACTCCAACCTCCCATTAGAAGCAGCATGATACCATTCATTTCTACAACCAACCACAATAGTATACCAACCCAAAGAAATAAACTAGAAGGTGGAACAGAAGAGGGGTTCCACACAGCCCCTCTTCTCTGCCTACTTGCACCAACAAAATGTCAGAGCCCAAAACACCTCAAATCTTAACCTAAACTAAAGGCAGAGAGGGGACAGCAAGCCCATGCCAACATCTGACTCTCCTAACTGCCAGTCACTGCCTAAAAACTAAATACTCCTCCCTACTACCTCATTTCCTCCCTAACATAAGCTTCCTCTCTAAAAGTTAATCCTTACAGTCCCTTTGCCCATCTTAGTCTCCTTCCTATTACCCAATTTCCCTCACACCCACCATTTAACCCCCATCTCTCCAGCCTACAGCATGGCCTCTGTACAAATTCTTCTGTGCTCAAACTACATTTGTCCAGACCCTCCTTGCAAAAAATAACCACCAAATCTTAAGCTAAGACAACCATTTATTAACAATAAAACATCAGTTTAATTTAATTCACTCAATGTCATAAATTCCCACATAATAAATTACAGTAGGCAGCGTTGCCTGCTTACCTCCATCTTATTGTTGACATAAAGCAGCGTAAAATCAGTCACTGACTTAAACTCCACCCTCCCGTTAGAAGCATCATCATACTGCTCACTTCTACAACCAACCAAAACATTATAACAACCCAAAGAAATAAACTAGAAGGAGGAACAGAAGAGGGGTTCCACACAGCCCCTCTTCTCTGCCCACTAGCCTGATAACAAGCTGTTCCCTCTAAAATAAGGTGAAAATGACATAATCAAATTCTTAAAGAACAACTAAAGGTGCACAGTAAACAGGTCCAAACCCAAAGCACTTACGTGTACCCCATCCTCTCAACACCACATCAGATATGTGTCATCAAAATCTCTGTGCTTAATGACATAACCTCCCAACTGCCTTAACACTCTAGAAAGCTGATGGTTAACAAAACCTTGAGCCCTTTCAATACTCATAAATTTGTCTGCACACCTCCAAACCAATCAGGGCACTATCTCTGACCAAACTATAATCATAGAAAAAACTACAACTCAAACTTACCAAATCACACTGCATTCTAGATAGTAACTGCCACTTTTGAAGTCCCCCGAAGTCATTATCTGACAAATGGAGAACCAAAATACATGGTATTCCATTTCTGGACTGAATATCTTCCAACTTGTTCACTAGTTGATGCCACCTTAGGGTTCTAAAACTGTGCCAGCTCACTTTCCCCCATATGGACGTAACCCCAAATCATCTCCTTCTGGCCTAATAGCAGCTCACTTCACCACTCTATACACAAAAGAATAACCCAGTATGGTAACAACCAAACATAAAGAAAAAACATAATAATCATAAAACATGCACTCCCCTACTTATCTAATATAAGACAACAATGCTCCCAATGATCACTTCCCCACCCTCTTTAAAACCTCAACAGACCTCTTCTCCCTTGCCAGATCAAATGCCCTCCCAATCTAAAAGGAATGCATGGAAAATCTTTCACCTTGGTCACCTAAGCACTAAAAGGCCTTTTTCATTAAGCATATAAATTGACCGTCTCCTACCACCCTCCCATTTCAAGTATGGAAAACCAAATCTTGAAGTCTATCTCCATGTGAAAGTTGCAAAGTGTTATCCCAAGCCAGCGGACAAAGGAACTTCTCCACACATGCATACAACACAATCTGGCTACCCTTATACTCCAACCAAACTGACTCTGTAAAAGAAAAAAATAATAACACCCCTCCACAACAATGAACCCAACAACTCATTCACCCAAAATGCTACTCTCTACAGCCATACTGCCAAAATAGCCCAAAGCGGATAATCCACTGAATCCCCTACTAACAAATGCAACCATGACAACACACTAAAGGCCTGTTTTGTCATAGGCAAATGCTTGACAATCATCCTACCACCCACCTGCTCTCAGCCTTTCAACATTCGAAATACTACCCACGATTTCCTTAAATCCCACCACCCTAACAAATGCACTAAGAGCTGCTAATTGCAT
Organism: Protopterus annectens; assembly: GCF_019279795.1. Classification (NCBI taxonomy): domain Eukaryota; kingdom Metazoa; phylum Chordata; order Ceratodontiformes; family Protopteridae; genus Protopterus; species Protopterus annectens. The sequence goes on along the minus strand of NC_056731.1, from coordinate 1,670,362,819 downwards.
CCTAACAGATCTAATCGCCTGACCCCTTGACCACAGATTAGACACATAATGCAATGACAGTTTCAAAGACCATACTTTCTCTTCCTCCAGCAACTTCAACACATGTACACCAAAAGCCACCCAAGCCCTACAATAAGCCTTCCACGTCTAGTCTGCCCATGATTGCTGAATAAGCCAACCCACAACATCTTCCCAAGATGATGTACCTTCTCCAGCAACCACACTGGTTCTGCTTTCAACTCTGTAGCCAATTGTCAAAACCTGTGAAAATGAAAACATGAAAGGCTATCAGCTATCACATTCCTTGTACCTGGTAAATCCACACCTGAAAAAGAGAAATTAATCAACAAACTTTGCAAAACAAACTTCCTTAAAAGTAGCAAAAGCAACTTCAGCTTAGCAGTTTTTGCCCCTAAAACCTGTACTACTGTACAATTGCCTGAATTAAAATCCACCGTCCTATCTTGAAACTGATCTTGCCAAATCACAGAGGCCACCTAAATAGGCATCAGTTCCAAAAAAAGCCACTTCTTTCTTCTACTCATCTTCCCAGTCTTCAGACACTGAACCACAAACCATTCTCCACTGAAATATGCACCCATTCCCTGTCCTCCCCCAGCATCTGTAAAATAAGTGTAAATCCTCCTGCATAACCCAATCCCTCTGCCAAAAGGAAATGTCATTAAAACTGTCAAGGAATGATGCTCACAGAATCAAATCGACTCGTACTAATTTAGTAACTCGTACCCAATGGTGTTTGTTTTTCCCACCCTTTAACAGAAATTCTGCTGACCTGCAAAATGTTCTGCCTGGGCTAATTGGCCAGCACACAAAGTTCAAAAGACCCAACAGCTCAAAGATGTCCTGAACCTGCACCTTCTCTTTGGCCATAAACAAAACCAGTCCTACCTTTCAAATGATCTATTTTTTCCTCAGAAACACAAAAAAATGCCTTGACCTACATCAACTGTTAATCTCAGAAAACATAAAGCCTTGGCTGGGCCCTCCAGCTTCTTCCTTGTGATTGGATCCAGCTCCTGACACATATCCAGAAAAATGTAAATTCCTTCCATAGCTCCCTCAAAACCTTTACCTACCACAGGAAATTGTCTAAGAAATGAACCACCCATCTGACTACCCACCCTCTATTGCCATATCCAGTGAAGAGCAGAACTAAACTTTTCAAAAGTGGCACAAGCCACCGCGCAACCAATGGGCATGGCCTTATCAAAATAAAAGTTATCAACCACCATTCCCAGTAATGGCTATTTGTCCTCTCGCATTGGCAATAAATGAAAAGCTGACTCAATATCAACCTTCACTAGCCAAGGATCCCCAAACTCCCCAATCATTTCCACTGCCTCATCCAAAGATGCATGTCTGACCTGCAAGTCTTCTTTGCAAATAAAATCATTGATGGACTCACCTTGTGAGAAGGATAAATGCTGAATAATTCTGTACTCCCATGGTGATTTCATAGGAACCAAACTCAAAGGAGATACCTTAAAACTAACAAAAGGAGGGTAAGTGAATGGGTCAAATAAGCTACCCACCCACAATTCTTTCCAAATAAGACTCTGCAAAATCTCTTCCTACTCCCCTTCACAATGCCAACACTGTGAAGCCGAATGCTCTCCTGAACAAATCAAACAACTGTGTGAAAATTTATACACTGGGCAGGAACATCTCCCTGAGTTAAATGCTTAAGATATACCAACAACCTCTCTCTCCTTGCCCTATTTATTCTAGGCAGGCCACTCATGCTGCCAACATAGTAGCAGCCAAATATCCAGCAGGTGCACTTCCCATTTCAACAACTGATCAACCACCTTCCTTTTACAGAAACACTGATTGTACCACCATCATGCATTTCCAGTCCACAACCTGAGTGCCTAATGGATTGACAAAATATACACTAACAGTGGTACAGCCAAAGAACTATTTTTCTCTTAATAAACTGTCATGTCAGAAATAAAACCCAACACCCAATTCTCCCAAGTCCTGGTTCTAAACCTTCCAGACCTTTTGTACCCCCAAAGCTGCTAGAGCAGCCAACATATCCTTATTACCCACTGAGTCTGCTTCAATGAAGTGTTGCAGTCCTTCCGCATCAATCAGCTTAAACAAATCAATATGCTCATATGTCCATATTTTCTCCTTTACCAAAGCAAGAATATGCAGGGTGCGGGGTAAGAAAAACTTCCCCTTCCTCCATTGACAATGTCTGAGCAGCCAACCAATCCCCCAGGCAAATTCCAAACTCAGAGGTCACCTCCTGCTAATGTAGCCCCACTTGCTCCATCATCAATCCTAAACTCCTCAACAATGGATTTCCCCGTCCCATTCCCTGACTTCTCTGAACCCAAGATATTACCATGCACCTGCTCACCCTATTTGCACAAATCCTACTCACCCTCACAATCCCCTTCAACTAAGTCCTGCAACACCTCAGCTAAACGTCCAAAAATGGCACCTTCAGCCCCAGCAGCAACCATCCCAAACGTAACCCTACTCATCCTTGACATATTATCATTACCTCCAGCCATGCCCTGATTCATTTCCTCGACAGCAGTACCTTCATTGACTGCACTGAACACTGACATTCTGACATGTTTGCTGTGGTGTAGATGTATGCCTTGCCACCTGCACTCTTCTCTTGCCTCTGGCCCCACTGAAAACTTCAGCCATAGATGTATCCTCTTCAGCCACGTCCTTGAATTAATCCTCCACTTATTATTGGTCATTTTGGATGTAAACTTGCAGTGGCAAGCCCATGCCAACATCTGAATCTCCTAACTGCCCATCACTGCCTAAAAAACACATACTCCTCCCTACCTATTACCTCACGTCCTCCCTAACATAAGCTTCCTCTCTAACAGTTAACCCTTACAATCTATTTTCTCATCCTACCCTCCTTCCTATTACCTGATGTCCCTCGCATCCACCATTCAACCCCCACCCCTACAGCCTACAGCAGGGCCTCTGGTCAAGTTTGTCTGTGCCCAAACTACATTTACGGGCTTGAATGTAGTCTTGTGGTCTGCTTCTGCTGGAAAAAAAATCTATGTTTCAGTATATCACTATGGTAAATAAGCCCCAACTCTCTTATTAAGATGCATATCTCCAAACACACTCCTCAGCAAACTTTTTAAAACTTCTTTCTCCAGACCACAAGTAAGCTGCTTTTTTGAGTCTTATTGTTTTAGCAAAATAAATCCATAACATTTCTTTATTCAACTTTGTTAAAACTTCTCATGATTAAAGTATGAAGTTGTTTATTAACATGCTTTGCATTTTTCTAATCACAGATAGGGAGATTGTATTATTCAAATTCCAATTATGTTTTTTCATGTATCCCATTATTGACACAGAATATTGTGTATCTTTAAGAAAACACTTGATTTGTTGTTGACTCCTCAGTGTGTTGACTGTGGAATTGTCAACAATAGAGGTTTGTCCTATTCCTCAGACTGAACAACTCATAGTAAAGGGAATAGATAAATGTTTATGTTTTCCTACTTTTCCATTTGATCCAAGTTTGTTCAATGTTACATGTAGTATATTAATAGGCTGGAGGTGGGGGCAGAGCCCCTACTGTTGAGGAGTACAGGAATGGACTCATCCTGCTGAAATTATGTTTATCAAATCTGTATTATCTGTTTTGTTCTGTACCACTCTGATTTAAGCATAAAAGTAAGTCTAAAACAAAACCCATATGGTGGAACTATTTCATCAACAAACTCAATAAGAAAAACAGAAAAAAGCTCTTTCTTTACTAACTGATGTCCACTTCATCATTGTAAAAGAGATTAAAACATGTAAGTCTGTCAGACTTACATATAGCATTACATCTATCTCCAATATTATGTCAATTAACTTCACCTGCATTGCTTTCTTTTTATGGTTTTGTCTGGTTACTTTGTCTGCCCTCTTTTTTATAAAATGCAAGCTTTTTAATCCTGGTTAATAATCTCTGAAATATTTTTTTATTGTCAAAAAAGTCTTCTCTTCTAATCTCTGTAGTAGTTTTCTAAGTACAAATTATAATATCATGATATGGCATCTACTCAATACTTTTTGGTGTCAAGACTATCTCAATGAGCCCAATACGTTTTGAACTCAAACTATCTCAATGGGCCCATTTCCAAAAGAGTTGTTCTCAGTGTAAATGAACATGTACACTGAGAACAGGTCTTTTGGAATCTGGACCCCAGTGTAAACCTGTTTATAGATAGGCCTTACACCAAGTAAGTCACTTACACTGAGTGCAAGTCTTCCTGAATTAGGACAGATTTACAATGAAAGCAACTCTTTTGGAATATTGCCAAACATTTTAATCACATCACTATTTTTATTTGTTGCCAGTTTTTTCATATCTAGCAACTGTTTTCTGCAAAAATTGCTTGAAGTTTGGCTATACAATGCAAGTTTACCTTTAAGAATCTCTTATGTGTGTAAACTACAGCAGACGTCTTATCCTTCTTATTTCTCTGGAAAAAAAAAAAACAGCAAAAAAAGAATTACCTCAATTAAACCCAACACAAAAAAGCTCTGAAAATGGCATCACTGGCAATTTATTTGGGTCTATATTATGATATCACATGCTCAGAAGAGCGAACAACACATAATCGACCCCATGTAATCGAAAGCTTACAACGTTGAAACCTAAAAACAAAAAACAAAAAAAACTGTAAAACATTGCATAATGTGGGGGATTTTACCCCCCACACCCCCGACATGAGGGGCTGTGCCCCCCAACACCCCCCTACATAAATATACCAACTCCGAGATCGCAATACAGTGCCAAAAAGGCAAAGTAGCGAAAGTGGTTAAACAAATTTTTCCCAGGGAAAGAATTTGCTGAAAAGCCACTTCGCTATTTTGCCTTTTCGCTGTTTTCAGTTCGACAACCTGTGTCTGTGACAGCGTAATAGGGAGCCATTTATTCTATTAGCTTTTAAAACTCAGACATTATTAATCATCAAAAATATGTTGTATAAAAACATATACTAATGAAATGACATGACTTGGTTGATAATAATTTATGGCGACTGCACTTTAACTCCAGTTTTAAAGAAAAAATGTCATTAGTCCCCATCCTTTTGTAGGCAGCTAACATCATTTGTAACAGAATTTTTAAGCAGCAGCAAATTATTTAAATCACAGCAAACTTTTGTAGAATGTATGACCTCCAAAAAACACACACTTAAAATGTTTTTCTAAGCAGTTTAACTGCATTCAAAGATAAAATTAGAAGAATTTTCATTAGAAAACTTAAAAGAATTAATTTACTACAAAGCATATTTCTGCTACAGATCCACATCAGTATAAATCTATCATCATCCACTGCCTTACTCTAACAGTTCCATTTGGCAAATACTGATTATTAAGCTTTTGTGCATTCAGGCATCTGACCATTCACAATTCATGTAGAAATCGCATGGAAGGCCCATTGAAATCTGATTTTCCAAATTTGTGAATGGGGCTATTGACTGCCAATCTGAATTGGAACACTGCAAGAAAGATGGCCAGTCTCATGCCTGCAGTAAGTAGTTAGTCAAAAGGTAATATAAGGTTCGTAGGTTTGTAGGTTTGTAGGTTCGTACTAGGCTATCTGCCCTAGGGCATTTATAAGCTTAGCCAGAGTGTATGTGGCTTACACCACCCCTTAGGATGAGAATACTACGCCCTTTTAGGGTTTAGTTTACTATGCCTCTGTCTAGTAGTGACACAGAGATGACCCCCGGGGTAAACCTACGATCTCCCATCCACTCGCTGAGATTTCTCTTGAATAGAGTCTGCCTAACATGGACTGGGATTCTGTTCCAGAGTGTAGGGAGCCTCTGGGTTATGAATCTGTCCCTCCAGCACGTTCTATTTATTTCTGTGTTGAGGTTTAAGTCACTTGTTCTTGTGGTTCTGATGGATTTGGATTTTCTGAGGTGGAGCATGTCCATTAATTCAGGATTGGACATGGCCTTGTACGTCAGGCACAGATCACCTCTGAGTAGGCGGTATGCGACTGAATAGAGCTGGAGTTTTTTCAGTCGGGCAGCATATGACATATGTTTAAGACCCTTTATCCTCTTGGTGAGGAACTTTTGGGGTCTTTCCAACTGCTGCAGGTGTCGAGTGAGATACATCCCAAATGGGGCATTGTACTCAATCGTTGGCCTGATAAGAGAAGAGTACAGGGGCACAATGACCTCTCTTGATCTAGATGTGAAACCCTTCATGATAAGGTGGGCAATATAGAAGGTCTTCCTAACCACTTTGGCAATGTGAGTGTCAAATGAGAGGTTACTGTCAACCCGGGCCCCTAGGTCCCTGATTACCTCTTCCGTACTTAATGGATTACCGCCTATGTGGTAATTTGTCGGTACCTTGTTTTTCCCAAAGGGTATGACTATACATTTTTTGGCGTTCAGCTTAAGGCCATGGCTCTGGCACCAATTATCCGTTTCTATGAGGCCTCTCTGAAGGATGTTTGTGTCCGCTGGAGTATCAATTATGGCGCCCAGTTTGCAGTCATCTGCGAACTTTGTCAGCCACAATCCTCCTATGTTTGCCTGTACCTCGGAAAAATAAATGCCGAACAAGAGGGGTCCCAGGACTGAGCCCTGTGGGACACCGCTTGTGACTGGCTTAGAGTTTGACATAGCTCCAGCAACTCTGACCCTGTGGGTTCTGTCCTTGAGCCAGTTTGCAACCCATCTTGTGACATATGGGTTTACATTTAAGCTGGTGAGTTTGTCTATGATGCCCGAGTGGGGTATTGTGTCAAAGGCTTTTGCAAGGTCAAGGTAGGCTGTGTGAACTGCCTTACCCTCATCAATGGCCTTAGTGACTGTTTCAAAAAAGTCGACCAAGTTCAAAAGGCAGGATCTGCCCTTGACAAAGACAAATTGGGTAGGATCCAATGTCTGTAGGTCCCCAATGTCTTTGTTTATGAGTTCCATAATGATCCTCTCCATAGCTTTGCAGACCAGGCTCGTCAAGCTTATGGGGCAGTAATTTCCAGGGTCCATAGAAGCACCGCCTTTGTGAAGTGGGACCACTGTTGCCATACGCCACTCTTTTGGTACATATCCTGTAGTAAGGCTAAGATTAAACAGCAGCCCTATGTGTGGGTTTAGATCCTCTTGGAGTTCATGTAGCACACAGCCCGGGACACCATTCTGTCCCATTGATGCTGTGTTTTTAGCTTTAGAGAGGGCGGCTCTCACCTGGGCATCTGAGATGTTAGGGAGGCTACACTCTGTTGGGATAGTTATTTCTCCTTTTGGGGGGGAGGAGGGAGGAGAAATTTGCACTGAACCTGTCTGCCAGAATGTTGGCAATGTCAGTGGGTTCAGTGTATTTTGTGTCATTTTGGACTAACTCTGAGCATATCTGGGAGTTTCCACCCAGGTTTCTAACATAGCTAAAGAAGGCCTTGTGATTGTCTTTTGTGTCTTTTGTGATTTTTCTCTCAAAGTTGGCCTTGGATGATTTTATGAGTGATCGTAGTTTTTTGCAAGTACTAATCAGAGATGCCTTCCCTTTTAGGGATTTTGCTCTGTCATGTAGTAGCTTCCTCCTCCTGTTGTAAAGTTTGTTTATGGCTGGGGTCCACCAGACTGGGCGCCTGTCTTTGGGGGAATGGGTCTTGGTTTTATTTGGGATTGCATGATCCATGCATTCTTGAAGGTGCCCATAGAAGGCATCTGCAAAGGATTCAGCAGTGTGGGTTGTGGTTTCCACTGGCCCAGGGGCCTTGAAAGATACCACTTCAGTCTTAAGAAGTGTGAAGTTTGCTTTTGAGAAGTTCTTCACTGTGGTCTTTTGTGCAGGGGGTGGGGGTGGGATGTGGATTTCCAGTGAGATTAATTTATGGTCTGATCTTACCAAAGAGGGATGTACTTCCGGTGTGGAGCATTTTGTCCCCATGTTTGTGATGATCAGGTCTAGTATATTGTCTCCTCTTGTGGGAATGGTGACTAGTTGTTCCATTGCATTTGAGTTTATGAATTCTAGGAACCTTTGGGCTAGGGTGTTGGGGCTTGAGTAATGTTCCCAGTCTATGTTTGGGTAGTTGAAGTCTCCCAAAATGATGGTATTTGGAGAGACATTCATACTCTCCAGTGTCTTCAGGAAGGCTGTGTGGGGTTCCTGAGTCTGAGAGGGTGGTCTGTAGCATGCTACAAACTGTAAGGCAGTTTTGCCTATGGTTAGTTGCACCTGGATAGTCTCCGATGCTTCGTGCGTTGCCACTAACCTGGAGGTGTGGGTATCTTTGATGAAAATGGATACTCCCCCTCCTTTTGTGGTTCGGTCCAAGTTTTGGGGCCGGAAAGCATGATATGAGGTAAAACCTGATAGTGCTGGGGCACTCTCAGGAGCCTTGAACCAGGTTTCAGTCACTGCACAGACATCGATGTTCTCCATACTGAGGAGGGCTTCGAGGGCGTGCATCTTGAGGTTTAGACGTCTGGCATTGAGCAGCATTACCCTTAGTTTTTTTCCACTTGTGTTTTCTAGGGAGGTAGGTTTGTCATTTGAGCCTTGCCTAAAAAAGGCACTATGGGGGTGGCAAGAGCCTTGGCCAATATCAGGAAGCCCAGGGGTGACAGGTGCAAGCCATCCCTTGCGAAGCAGCGTGGCTTGTCAAGCATGTCATCCCAAGCAGACAGACACTGGATCCCCTTAGAATGACACCAGTAATTAAGCCAATTGTTAAAACTGATAATTTTGTCTTTGTACTGTGGCATCATTCTTGGTGAGGGTAAGATGCTGCTCAGGGTCAGGGTCATACCGGCCTGGGCTACATAATCAGAGAGCTCCTCTATGTCTCTTTTCATGTAGTCCAGGGAGGTACGTCTCAGGTCGTTCACACCGGCATGTACAATGACTGAGTCATATTTGTACTTGCTGTGGAGTGACCTGAGTGCTTGTGTTATGTGGCGGATTCTAGCTCCTGACAGGCAGCTTACTGTGACCCTCTCCTTGTTCAGTCTGGTGAGCGGGACGTCAGTGTGCCTGACTATGGAGTCACCTATTACAAGTGTGTCTGGCATGTTGTTTGGCCTTAAGGGCTGTGACTGTTTAGCACACTGACTTTGTGAACTATGTGTTGCATGTGCTATGTCTTGAGGTGGTGGTTGCTTGGGTGTCTGCTTTGGAGGCCTCTGTTGTTTTGGTAGATTTTAATCAGCCCCGAGTATGTTTTTGTGTGTTTGTGTGTTTGGTTTGCAGTTATGATAGTTCTATGTGAGACTGGGTTTGTGGTGTGCGTGGTTACCTTCTCCTCCTGACTGGTCTTGCCAGTACTGAACTGAGAGAGCTCAGCCTCCAGTTTGGCTATATAGTTGCATCTCTCGCATATATTTGTATTTGTTGGGAGGAGGAGAGGGTTGTCTGTGTACATGAGGCAATTGTAACATTGCCTCAAGATTCCCAGATTCACCAGCTGAACAGGAGAGGACGCCAGCAACTGACCCTTCGACATGCTAGAAATAGTGAAAAAGATTGCTGTGTAACTGAGTCAGAAAGGACCTATAGAGAATTGGGTATTCAACAGAATTTAGGTGAATGAAGTACTTTAGTTTGTTTAAGAGTGCTTTACCTGTATACAAAATGCTTTAGGAACAAGTGCTGAGCTTTTCAGATAGACTATAGGCTGTTTAGATTGCAAGTAGAACAGTTCTAAGGGAAAAATTGAAGAGCAGACTTGGCGGAGCCAGAAAAAGTTTAACCTTGTTTAACCGGCGCTGCACTATGCGCACAACCGCGCAAAGCCGTGCAAACATGGATTTTAAGCAGTGAACTACAAAAGAGCTAGGAATGGTCCCAAACAACCAATTACTGACAGCTTCTTGTGCTGAGGTCACTTCCCCCAAGGACAGGTAGGCTGCTCAAGGCTCCCCACTCCCACTGGTGAGCAAAGAAACTTCCTTCTATCCAAGTAAGGTAATGGACAACACAGGAACTACACCACAGCCCAGAATACAGCAATGCCTGTATACTGGTCTAAACTAGTCGAGAAAGGCGGGAAAACAAGGATTTTTATGTTTGGTTTTTTTTTGTTTTTTTTGCAGAAATACACAGAAAATGCAGAGACAGTGATAAATTAGTTACACAGGCTAGCACACTTTAGTGGGCAGCCTCCACAGTTCAATTAAACAAACAAACAAGCAAACTTTTGACTAAATTCAACTAAATGTAACTTTAAGTGCAGATTTTAAAATAAATGCAGTAATCAGTAAAAAAACAGTTCAGGCTAGTTCAAAGTAAGCAACAGAAGCTATTTTCAGTGAAAAAAAAGCAAAGATACTTAAATCCAGAAGGTAGTCGCTTTTTCAAGTTCCTTGCTGCTAGGACCACTCTGTAAACCCACGTGGAGCTTGTCTGAGCAGTATAGCCAGAAAAAACGCCCAGAGGCGGATTTTAAGCAGTGAACTACAAAAGAGCTAGGAATGGTCCCAAACAACCAATTACTAACAGCTTCTTGTGCTGAGGTCACTTCCCCCAAGGACAGGTAGGCTGCTCAAGGCTCCCCACTCCCACTGGTGAGCAGAGAAACTTCCTTCTATCCAAGTAAGGTAATGGACAACACAGGAACTACACCACAGCCCAGAATACAGCAATGCCTGTATACTGGTCTAATCTAGTCGAGAAAGGTGAGAAAACAAGGATTATTTTTTTTGTTTTTTTTGCAGAAATACACAGAAAATGCAGAGACAGTGATAACTTAGTTACACAGGCTAGCACACTTTAGTGGGCAGCCTCCACAGTTCAATTAAACAAACAAATAAGCAAACTTTCGACTAAATTCAACTAAATGTAACTTTAAGTGCAGATTTTAAAATAAATGCAGTAATCAGTAAAAAAAAAAAACAGTTCAGGCTAGTTCAAAGTAAGCAGCCAAAGCTATTTTCAGTGAAAAAAAAGCAAAGATAATTAAATCCAGAAGGTAGTCACTTTTTCGAGTTCCTTGCTGCTAGGACCACTCTGTAAACCCACGTGGAGCTTGTCTGAGCAGTATAGCCAGGATAAGTGAATGGGTATATAAGCTCACAGTCAAAGGCAGACCAGCCTCATTAGGAATGAGCATCCTGAAGAAGGTCTGTCTAATCTTCATATTTCCAGATCTATTTTCCCACATTCTATTTTTAGTAAATGATTCATTAGGGCTAGGCAGTAACATATGCCATATATCATGGCAAATCAACATCCACCTTATGTTTATGAGGAGTTGGTCCTCATTGTTTGTGCTCCCTATTATAATAATCTCTGAGTTTGCATTCCTCAGACAAGATATAAACTTTGTATTTTTTCATAAAAATGATGTATTCACCACTCATAAATTTAGATTAGATTACCATTGTCAAACCACTGGGCTTGGCCGTGTATGTTTTAAACATTTGTTTCTCCCTTGAAGAAATAACTTCCTGAAAGTGTTGTTTATGTCTAGCATGTTTTAGTGCATTCTTCTTCATCTTTTCCCATCTATTTTTAAAGTTCGAACATGTTGCAAATTACAATGAGCTGTAGTGATATTTCCTAACAGTCACTGCACACTGTCATCAATGTGAACTGTCTCCTCTTACCACAGTTACCATATCATGTCATGTCGATGTCATCTAAATTATACCCATCATTCCCAAATGAGGTTTTGTTTCCAAATATCATTCAAAAATATCCATTAACCTCCTACATGACAATACACAAAGAAAGTTGTCTACTGTCTTTCTTATTTCACAGCCATGTATCATATGTTTCATTTCATTATTTCACTCATTATCTTGTTAACTTGTTTACTTTTAAGTATAGTTATTTTATGTTTTTCATTTTTCTTTTTTTCCTTCTTTCTTTCTTTTTTCCTCACACCAAAATTTCTCCCGTACCCTCTCTTTAGGCCCATTTGTTCCCCTGTAGGCAGGAGTCCTATGTTCCATTGTCTCCTCTAAGCAGGATAGAGTTGTGCCAGCATCCATGAGGTTGGGGGATTTCTGGATTTAATCCTTAACACCACTGTGTATCTATAGTAAACTGCTGCAGATCTGGGTGTGCAGTGGGTATCAACAAGGACAAGTTCCTTTTGTCCAGTGGCAGTGCATCATCTCAAGGTTACTTTGCTTCCCTCAAAGCCATTTCTCCTGTCTACTTTCTGATCTCAGCTGGAGACTCTGCTTTGGACCGAGTGTTGCTATGCTCCTCATACTCTCGCTCTGAAGAAAAGTGAAACATCCAAGCTGCTTCACTGCTCCCTTCTCCTGCCAGCTCCAGTGGTCCATCTGGGGCATAGTTAAGGCTTTATACTTGTATGTCAAATGATCAGGCATGTGCTTCTTAAATGGCTGACTTTGTATTACTATCATGCAGTCTAAATGAGGGTATAGTGAATTATAAGAAAAGGCATTCATTAAAATTTAAGCCTCTAGACATAACCTCACTTGCTGTAAATCATTTTTACTTTCCTAATTAAATGCACAAAGTTGCCAGACAATGTCATACTGTAAACATTATGCATGCCTCACAAAGTTCTAAGGAGTAATCCCATTACCCTGTTTGCAGTGGTACAGTGTTTTCCACTAGCCTTAACTGTGATGGATTGGCATCCCACCTTGGTATGCTTTCATACTTTGTGCATGTTATCTGATGGTATTAGGTCTGGTTACCTCACAACTCTGGACAGGAGAAAACTGGCATCAGAAAATGACATTATGTCCAGGGTTCAGTAATGTAGATTTGCTTTCATCAATTGTTATGATTCTGCACAGATTTAAGTGTCTTTTGTATAATTTTACAGTCATATTACAAGAGCATTTTAAATTAGAAAGGTTCAGGTCAAACAAGGTCTGTCCCAGTGGTGATCTTCAAAGAAGCCCTTTTAATACTAATGATGATAGACCTAAATGTCTGCCATTATCGTTCTTATATTCTTATTTTCCACCACATTTTAAACTGGGATCATCACCAGATTTCAAATTCTAAAGTTAATAATTACTCAACTATTCATCTGATACTTTATTAAACATTTTAAATAATTAAAGAATTTCACATCCGTTATTATACCTTTATGTAGGTATCCAATTTTGTTCACAAAGAAAACGCAATGATTTTAATACAAGATGTTCTTTTGCCAGATATGTTCTTACACTGAATATATTCTCCAGACTTGTACCTTAAAACGTTTAAAATTTCTTTAAAACATGCAGTCATTTGTGAGTCTAAAGGTAGCTGGGAAGTTTGTATTACATTTCTTTGAACTGCTGTTGGAGATTTCATCAGCACTTTCACATTCATTTAAACTTATAAAGTTGATGTAATCATATTTTTTTCTTCTATGAAATAATTTTTAGTCTTGAGAAAAAAATGTTTCTTTCATGAAAGCTTCAATAAAACATTGATGAGATGTCACATTTATACATTAGCATCGGGAAAGATTTAAAGCAGTAACTCTTTCTGTCTATAAGGACTGTCTGATGTAACTTGAATTGCTGGCACTGTTTTGTGCATTCAGGATGAAAAGCTATTAAAAGTATCAAGATCTCCTGAATTATTAAAAAGGTTATAATAACTTCCATATGGAATCTCCAGTGAGCGTAAAAAGTAAAACATCCTTATAAGCTTTTTTATGTCTTTCCCTGATGTCAGACTGTATCAGTCAACTTTCATTTTATTTTGGACAATCAGAATCTACACATAAAATCTGCTAGCCTTTGAAGGTCAAAATAAGGTCATGTTAAGACAATAGGTACATGATAAATAATCCAGGAATTATCCTAAATGAACGTTATCAAAACTGATTCTTTGCTGTTTTCTATCTGGAAGAGTTTTACTCATTTAAAGAAATGTCTCAGCTAGACTCCCACAACAGCCAGATTCTTCATATCCATTGCTTGATGTCATGAATCCATGATACTAACATATGTTAACATGCCATTGTTTAAAATAATAATAAACAAAAAGAAGATCCTTGTACTAAGTGCAGAATAATCAATTTATAAAATGTTCCACTCCCTGTACAAGAAAATTAAGAGTTTTCCACCCAGAGTTGAGCATATTAATAATATTCACGTTTACTGCATAACATCTTCCTATTTCATAAATATATCTGAATGGAAAGAGGAATTGAGAATTTCATTTTTGAACACTTTTTAGCAAAGTAACTCTTAATAGCATTTCTTCTAAAACTGCTTACTTTAAATCAGTAGCTGAATTATTTGCGTGACTAATGCATAGTATCTGTTGAGGTTCTTAAAATGGTTACAAGGCACCACAGTGAAAACTGTCAGTGTTGCAAGACAGCAATCACCAAAATAATTCCACATTCATAGCACAGGAAGTTTTCGAAAGATTTGTTTCAGTTTTAAGCACATTAGATGTTTGCTCAATGAAAAATGAAGTAAACATCTTTAAGTATTGCTCAAGATTGATTCTGTACAGTGAACCCCAAATCTATCTGGGTTTTAAGTATCCCATCTTTAGATAAAATTGTAGTGTACTAACTACACTTATGGTTAACACAGAAAAAAAACTTTTTTTGTGCTTTAGGTTAGACATTGAATCTTGTAAGGTGCATGGAATTTTGTTTAGTAGAAACTGTAGACTTTCAGTGAAATAAAATTTCTACCAACCATTTTAGTCATCCGACATTATTAAAGAATGCATTAAACATTTTAGATCTTGTTCTGACAATGCTTTTGCACAGAATAAAGATTAATGAGCTATTGCAAAATGTTATCAGCTTCATTATTAGTGTAGTTATCCATAGATTATAACTGTAGAATTGTAATGTTTGCTGCATATTCTCAGTAAGTACTGATTTCTTACCTTTCCTTATGTAGTTTGGAGGTAGTTTTTGCACGTGCATTATGACATTGGAATGATGAATGAAAATGCCATAATGTATGACAAAGAATCCTTATGACACATGTTCAAAATAAGGCAGGATCATTTTAATGGATAACTTTATTCCAACCCATTTTTTCAAATGCTAGCTGCAAATAACATGACCTGGGTATTGCAAAAAACTGCATGAAATTATTTACCTTGGTGTATGATTGGCTTCCCATGAGCAAAGATTTATAATCAGTTTGCAGCAGGCAGCTATTCCAAATAATCACATGCTAGGTGTTGAGTGTACATTAGGATCTTGGCATAGGGCATGGAGATTAGACATAGACAATTTATTTAATCAAAGGGTAAAACATTTCAATAAAAGAAAAAGTCAAAAAGGATGCTTTCTTTCTTTTTTTTTTCAGGAAAAAAACATTGATATAATGATATAATGGCTACCACAAACTGGTCCCAGTCAAAACTTTCCTATATTGTACTGATAAACCACAGTGCCATTAAAACAAGCTCAACCACACACACACGCACACACGCACACACACATGCACGCATGCACAAAATTCCATAATGTCAAACAATATCTAGAACAGTTTTTTTCTGTGACAGAAAACGGCTTAAGACTAAGGTCTCAAGAGTGTTAGTAAATGAAGGTGCTCATAGAACAACAGCCTCCCCATTGTTACTATCTTTGCATCAAGGATGGTGCCAGAAGCAGTCATTGTTAAAAACAGATGTAGTCATTTTGTTCTTAAGAATTTAAGCTGCCGCTGTCATTTAACTGCAGAGATAGTTATCTGTAATTTGGTAATAATGCTAGACTAAGCACATGCCTGTGTCTAGGGGGATTTACCAGCCTTCAGCATCACTGCATCATTAACTGTATCTGTAAATGGGATGGAAGTAGAGTAGTGGATGGAAAGTCATTTAAACTTCTTACACACACACACACACACACACAAACAAACTTCCATAAACATCCACACGCATGCATACAGACACAGACATGCTCACAAGCACACACAAACAGCCATAAACATACACATGCAAACATACAAATACAGACACACACATGCCCACACATGCATGCATGCACACACACACACACACACACACACACACACACACACACACACACACACACACACATCCAAAAATATACTCATGCATGCATATAGACACAGACATGTGCACATGCCCCCACACACACACACACACACACACACACACACACACACACACACACACACACTCACATACGTGCACACAGGAATATAATGCTGAAAGACTTCTCTTGGAGTCTGACATTTTACTATCATTTCTTGAGTTGTAACCAAGCATCAGATTCAAAGTCCTTTTTATTGACAAAGCCTATACCACTTCTTTTGCAAGATCATTGTCCACAGTAAAAGATCTAATCATTATCAGTTATGTCAAAACTTGCAAAGCAGAAACTAAATGACTGAAAATCACATAGAGTTAGCCCTAAGATTATTTCTCAGAATATTCCCATTTTTGTAAGGTATGGCAATTTCTGACTTTGTATGTATAATTTCAAGGGTTGTGAATGGCTTACCTCCCACATCAGGGGAATGCAGGGGGGGCTTGCCTCCCTGCAACAAGTTTTAAGGAAATGGGTTATACTCTTTATTTCTTCTTCACCTACTTTTTGGTCTTTTTTGGGAAGTTTTAGGTTTCTGAGTTGTGAGTCACAGCATTCAGTAGGGACCTTATATACATATATACATACATACATACATACATACATACATACATACATACATACAAATGTTTCATGCATGGGCATTAATGCACTTCTAGCTTGCTAATATACCAAAACACTTGTTCCCATAATAAATGTCCAGGCTGTTTTTAAAAATATCTAAACCAGTACTTGCTTTAATATAATTTGGTAGTCTATTCCAAGCATCAGCTACTCTGCTAGAGAACCAATTAGTACACTTCTCATTCCTATAGAATCTTCTACATAGGTTATGTGATGATTCTCTAGTACTTTTTGATAACCCCAAACATTCCCAGAGGTAGTTGTCCCTAATTGCCCTATATACCTGAATAAGATCACCTCTTAAATATCTGTAAGAGACCCAGTGCAAGTTTAAATATTTTAGTCTTTCATAATAACTTAGATTTTCACATCCATGGATGCCCTTGGTATATGTCCGCTGTACTCTTTCCAGTTTATTCATGCTTGTTTTCCTATAGGGTTTCCAAATTGTTATTCCATACTCAGATTTGGGTCTAATGTAACTAACAAACAATGACTTCATTATGTTTGATTTCCTAGACTTTATAAATCTTTTTATACAACCTAGAGTTCTGTAACTATCATTAGCCAATTGTTTGATATAATTAGAAAAACTCATAGCTGAATCTACCCATATACCCAGGTGCTTAAACGAGTCTACAGTTTCAGTCACTGTGTTCTGTATTAAATATTCACCTTTCAGTTTATGTCTCCCAAATCTCATATGCTTAGTTTTTGATGTATTTATCAACATATTATTCTCCTGTGCCCAAATGGTCAATTTAGTCAAATTATTTTGCAGACATGCCTTATCTGTAAGACTTGCAATCAGTTTACCCAATTTCAGGTCGTCATCATATAGACTATAGAACACCTCAGATGAAAAAGTAAGGTCTGAAAGATACAATCTAAACAAGTAAGGGCCTAGGACAGAGCCGTGTGGGACACCTTGACTGTAACCAAGGATTTCACCTCTCCAGTTGGTGTGTGATACTTGCCATGTCCTGTTTGTAAGCCATGCAGCTATCTATCTTATCAACAGTACATCAATACCTAGCTGTACTAATTTATTGATCAGTGTTTTGTGTATGACCCTGTCAAATACAGAAGTTAAATCTATATAAATCACATCACAGCACAATTTTTCATTCATAGCTGTTATTATATTGTTATAGAACATCATATTACAGGTGGTAATAGATCTATTTTCAACATATGCATGCTGATATATGGCTTCAAGTCCCAACCTAGTTCTGACAATAATTTATCCAGTATTACCTTCTCCATTATTTTTCCACAACATGAAAGTAGACTTAAGGGTCTATATGATTCTGGGTTTGTCCTACTCCCCTTTCCCTTAAAGACAGGTTTAATATATGACCAATTTAAATTTGTTTTAGTTCTTTAAGACCCAGTACATCAATGTTTGTTTTGTCATCTCACCTTGGACCATGTTGTTTACTTTGGTTCATTGTTCTTAACATTCCAAGTCTCAATAGTGTATATAGTTCTTTGCAGCATCGGTGTTCCCTTTCAACTGAGAGCACCCAAGTAGATAGATGTCCTCTGAGCTTTAATTCACCTGAGTCATGCATTCTAGTTCTGCTGAAAATTGTCTTCTGTCCTTCCAAACACAGAATGGGAACAAGAAGAGATACATTCAAAAAGACTGTTAACATTAAGGGGAAAATTCCATATAAAAATGGTTATAATAAAAGAGAAACATAGGAAGAAACTAATAGAATCAGAGGGTATTAAGAAGAGGTAAGAGGAATGTAGGGAAGAACTACATGGGTGGAAGGAACATATAGAAGAACTATATAAGGACCCTAATATTGATGATGCTTACAATAGTGTGTTCTTTGATTTAGAGATAAATGTCTAGCAGAGTGAACATAAATGGGCCCAGAAAGCTTTACTTATAATGGGCTTGCTAGAAACGATGGAATTTCAGCTGAACTGTTTACAATTCAGCAAAATGATATTGTTATAGTGGTGCTTGTAATTAGCCAGCAAATCTGGAAAATTCAGCACTGGTCATTGAATTAGAATGATCAGTTTACATTCAAAGCTCCAAAAAGACAAAGCTAAAGATTGTTCCCATTATTGAACAACTGCATTTGTTTCACATACAGACAAGGTAATGCTTAAGATCCTGCAAGCTAGACTCCAGCAATATATATGGATAGAAAACTAAGAAATCCAAAACTGCAAACACTATAGCAAGGAAAGGCCAAATGGAAATATTATAATAATAATAATAATACTTAATTTATTGAAATCATTACAGATAAAATGAATTAATTTGAGCACTTTTGTCCTCAAAATGTCAGACTTCATCAGAACTTCTAAACTATGTGATAACACCATATATAAATATTTCCAAAGCTTACAAGCAATGGCACCCAACCAGTCAAACTTAACAAACAGTAAGTAAACTAATAAGTAATGCATTAACCCCTTAAAGAGACATGAATACAAAATACATGATTTAAACTAAAAAAGTGTACATGCACAAAACAAGGTTTGCTAGTTCCAACAAACAAAATTAGGTATAGTTAATAATGTCCATACAAATGATAAAGGTATTATAAAAATGTATAAATATATAAATATAAGAAATATCATTTAAACCTTTTGCAACATAGAAAAACAATGAGAACCTTATAATGTGGCTGCATGGGTTTTTAACACATTAGAAATAGAAATATTTAACACAGGGAAATTTTGATGGATAGAAAACTGACAGATATACAACTGGTTTAAGAAGGAACAGAGGCGCCAGAAATCAAATTATGAATAGCCACTGAGTAACAAGAGACAGCAAGGGAATTCCAGAAAAAACACTTACTTCTGCTTTATTAACTGTTCTAAAGCCTTTGTATGCATGGGCATAATAAACAACATTAACTTACAGAGCAAATTTCTCCACCGTGATATAGGTTTTGTCAGAGAAAAAGCCAAAGAGTGGAAGCTACGTAATATTTATGCAAAATTAGATGTTGGGTCAGATAAATCCTACAAAACAATAAAATTAAACCCCAACACAGTAATTAAAACTGTAACTTATCAACACATTCCATCAGAAACGTAATACTCTACTGCCTCAAGCTGACAGTTACAGAAATAGTAACATTCTAAATGTTAGAATGTAAAATGCATGAAAATACAAAACATCAAACATTTATAATGAGATTAAAAAAGAAAATTCTAGGTATAACAGCATACAATCAATTCTATTGCATAGAAATATAATAATAAAACGAGTAAACTAAAATATTATATGAAAATAAATGAGGCCATGAAGTAACAAAATATCTCAAAGACCCCAATTTTAGAACACTATTTAAAATAATATTTTCAATGAGTCTGGAAAATCTGCCATATTGCAGCTTTAGTTGAAGTAATGATATGAATTTTCAAGAACTTAAAAAAGCTGTTGTTGACAGACAGGTGTGATATGTTAAAGTCAAGTCCTTGAGGTAATAAAGAGAGAGGCTTGAATAAAAAATTAAATGACAACATAATTGTGCGTGTGTGTGTGTGTGTGTGTGTGTGTGTGTGTGTGTGTGTGAGTGTGTGTGTGTGTGTGTGTGTGTGTGTGTGTGTGTGTGTGTGTGTGTGTGTGTGTGCGCGTGTGTGTGTATGTGTGTGAGTGTGTATGTGCATGCATGAGTGTGTGTGTGTGTGTGTGTGTGTGTGTGTGTGTGTGTGTGTGTGTGTGTGTGTGTGTGTGTGTGTGTGTGTGTGTGTGTGTGTGTGTGTGTGTGTGTGTGTGTGTGTGTGTGTGTGTGTGTGTGAGCACGCACTTGTGTGTGTGTATGCACTACCATTTACTGCTGCCTGAGTCAGGAGGATACACCATAAAGAGTATCACTAAATGTGAATTTGTCTCCTGCATGAACTCATTCTTTGGATCAGGGTGAAGTATCCATCTAGTAAAAGCATTAAGACATACAGCTAGTAATGCAGAAGGTGATATCCAAATGATGACACCTGACCATCGAGTGTGTTTTCATATCTATGTGGCACCATTGGCATGATAACAACAAGGGTCCTGTGATGCACATGTCAGGTATGGCACTATGCCACCCTGATTTCTAGCAATTTCAACAGTAGGGTGGTAGTACATATGAAGGAAATCATTCCACTTCTACAACAAGAAGTACTGATGAATGAATGAATGAATGAATGAATGAATGCTTTTTGTTTTGGAAAAGTCACCTTATAAGTAAGTATGTCATTGTCACAAACCTTTAACCTATTTTTGCAGAAGAATGTTCTAGCATTCTGCTTGCCAAGCAAAGCACAATTTATGCTTTATGTGTAGGTGCCAAATGAGTTAGTCCTATTCATATGCAGATTGTCATATCATATTGCACCATGCAACTGTCTCTCCAAAGACATGTTCACTTTTAACCCTTTTCACAATCTATGGTCAAATCTTAAGGTAGCATGACAGATAACATATGCAAATGTAAGTAGTTAATTATGAAATAATCCTTTCTGATGACCTAAAAGTATTCGATGAATACAATAAGATTATGTGTTTATTCAGAACCAAGCAATGATTATCTGAGATCCCACTTCCTCAAAGATGTAAAACTGTGAGAGAAATTTTAAAACGTGAACCAATAAAGGGCCCCAGAGTTACCATTATGGTTCTAAAGACAGGTGTAGCAGGCACACAGACTTACTTCTCAGATGTTGGATGACACAATTTTTCTTAAATTAATATAAGAAACCACAAAATTGTGAATCCTTGGTTAACTTAAATAAAGCATTTATTAGTTAAGTCCAGTCCAACAGCATTCCCTGTTTAAGTGACATATAAGGGGAAATTGAGGGAATCAAACCCAAGCCCACTGGATGAAGTTCATTTATAACTTGTAGCTTTAACTCAATAAGCCAAACTATCAGACAAAATGCCATCTATGACACTGTATATACATACACACACACACACACACACACACACACACACACACACACACACACACACACACACACACATACACACACACACACAAAATTAACCGCACTCAAAAAAATGAATGAAGAGAAGAAATTTTAACTAAGAAATGAACTTCGTGACAATAACAGCATTCAAAAAATAGTAAATCACACCAACAACTCTTGTAGTACTCAATCACACCAACAACTCTTGTAGTACTTGAGTACTACAAGAGTTGTTGGTATGATTTACTATTTTTTGAATGCTGTTATTGTCACGAAGTTCATTTCTTAGTTATATATATTAGAACATCGAAGTTTCAAAACTTCGAATGTTCTAATATCGACCACTATTCAGCGAAAGCTGAAAATATCGAAGCAACAGAAAAACAAATTTTTTCCTAGGGAAAGAATTTGGTTGTCCGTTTCTGTTGCTTCGATATTTTCAGCGCTATGGTGGAAAGTTACAAGTCGGGTTCAGGTAAGTGTGCGATTGAGTGCGGGTTAGGTTAGTTAAGGTTAGGGTGCGGTTTAGGTATGTGTGCGATTGTATGGATGTGAGGGTTAGGGTGGGTTAGGTGAGTTAGGGTTAGGGCGCGGGTTAGGTATGTGACCGATTGTGTGGATGTGAGGGTTGGGGCGGGTTAGGTAAGTTACGGTTAGGGGGTGTGTCAGGTAAGTGTGCGATTGTATGGATCTGAGGGTTAGGGCGGGGCAGGTGAGTCAGGGTTAGGGCGCGGGTGAGGTGAGTGCGCGATAGTGACGGACCTTAGGGTTAGGGTTTTGGTTAAGGTAAGTGGATAGTTAGTGGTGTGTGTATAGTTTAGTGTAGGGTTAGGTGTAAGATTTTAGGTGTATGTGTGTGGAATGCTGTTTGTTTGGTGTGCTTGTGTTGTGTGTATGTGTTTTGGAACAGCAAATTTCCCTAGGAAAAAAATTCGCTGTTCTGTATGTTCAATGTTTTCACTGAATAGGGGTCAATATTAGAACATTCGAAATTTTGAAACTTTGATGTTCTAATATAGACCCCATATATATATATATATATATATATATATATATATATATATATATATATATATATGTATGTATATGGGTCTACTTTGTTTCACTGATACTCATTTCATTGAAAACTCATTTCATTGAAAACTCTTTTCACTGAAAATCAGTTGCCTGAGCTCAATTCACTGAAAGCTCACTTCACTGAAAACTCATTTGACTGAAATTCATTTTTTTGAAAGGCATATGCCCTGTTCTCCACTGTAGTACGATCCTGGAGTTAGTATATATAGTAAGGGGGGATGTAGCCCCCCCACCTATTTTAAACATTGGAAACAATAGAAATGGATACTTACAAGGTGAATGAATAACTCTTTCCAGAAGATAATATATACCCAAACTATCTGGGGGGCTACACCCCCACCCCCCCTTACTATATATACTAACTCCAGGATCACAGTACAGTGGGGAATAGGGTATATACCTTTCAACGAAATGAGTTTCAGTCAAATGAGTTTTCAGTGAAGTGAGCTTTCAGTGAATTGTGCTCAGGCAACCAATTTTCAGTGAAATGAAGCAGACCCATATATATACATATGTGTATATATATATATATATATATATATATATATATATATTGGTCTAATTTCAATTTCACAAAAGTGCATTTATTCCAAAAGGCACTTTCACAAAAAACAAAGTAAGCGAAAACAACAAAAACAATAAAAAAAAAAAAACAAACAAAAAAATGACAACACTAACCACATGTATGCACTCCCCAGACCCCTTCTACTTATATCTTCTAAGTCTGAGATCACACTACAGTGGGGAAAAGGGAATATTCCCTTTTCCCCCCTGTGCCGAGATCTACAACAACCTCCATTGCTTTTCACTTACTTGGTTTTTCGCAAAAGTATATTTTCGAATAAATGCACTTTCGTGAAAAAGGGGTAGCAAAATTTCAGTTCGTTGAAACATAATTTTGTTGATTGACATGAGACCCATATATATATATATATATATATATATATATATATATATATATAAAACAATACATTAATAAAATTAATAGGTCATACATAATTATGTCAGTATTAAAAACTGTAAAATGATCACAAAATTAAAAAAAATGTATAGAAAATATTATAAATGTAAAATGCAGTACATATATACAAGGTCACTTAAAAAGCATACTTCTTAATACTGTTCTATGTTACTGACAAATGAAACATATGGTATGAAGCTAGTAGTGATCAGAAATCACTAACAATAGAAATGAACAAAACAAGTAAAAGGGTAGCACAGAAAAAACTCATATACAAAAGCATCAAAAAGGCCATGGCAAATCAGAGACTTCACTATGCAACATATTAAACCTCAATCAAAGCAGGCCAGTGGGAACAATGCAAATGGCCCCTTAAGAACATACAAGCGTTTAACTACAACTTCTGAATGCTCTCTGAATTTTTTAATTTCATTCTTTATTAAGGCATTCAAACCAATAATGCCAAACCTACCTAGCTGTAATTAAGCCCAGAATAAAAAGTGTCATGTCTACAGCTAGTAGAGTTTGGCTTGCCTGTTCATCTTTTACTATAGTCAAATGTTCATAAAAGTCAGAAAATGATCGATTACAATCAGGGGCAGCCCGTGCTATTGGACTGCAGCACTGCAGCCCCCCCCCAGCTGTAAAACAAAGAAGAAAGACCCCAGCTGTAGAAGAAAGAAGAAAAAAAACTAAAGAAATGAAGGACAAAAATAGTGGCCCTTCGCGCATGCGCACTCAGGGTATATCCGACATCCAGACTGCTGCTGAACCAGTCCGGAGCATGCGCAGAGCTCCAGACTGATTCAGCAGCAGTCTAGATTAGAAACACAGCAGTCAAAAGCATCCCAGAAGTCTATGCAGTTAGTTACAACTGCATAGACTGGAAAGGGATCAGACTGCAATGTCCGCAGGCAGGCCTGCTCTTGCAGGAAGGAAGGACGTCATCACGGGATCAGTGACATTCACGGTAGCTTAGCAAGTGGAAATATGGAGCTATACAGTGCAACGGAAGGCCCTGGACCCGGGTAAATATATTATTACAAGCAAGCAACGGTGTGTGTGTGTGTGTGTGTGTGTGTGTGTGTGTGTGTGTGTGTGTGTGTGTGTGTGTGTGTGTTTGTGCGCATGTGTGCATGTGTATGTGTGTGTACATAATACACACACACATATATATATATATATATATATATATATACATATTTTATTTATTTTATTTATTTTACGTTTGTTAACCAGGCTAGTCTAGCTGGATATATTTCCATTTTCAGTAGAGGCCCGGGGAGAAAAGCTCCAAACAGATATTTTATTTATTTATTTTTATTTTACATTTGTTAACTGGGCTAGTCTAACTGGATATATTTCCATTTTCAGTAGAGGCCCGGGGAGAAAATCTCCGGCATATTAGTTACATTGGCACGGAAGTGACTGAAACCTCAGAAATAGAGGGAAGTAATGGTCATATAGTCGAAACTAACATTGCTTCACCACAGAATATTAGTTTGGTGTATTCGACACCGATGGAGGAAACAGAAGCAGAGCAACAGAAAGGAAACCAGGAGTGGGCTCCATTGAATAATGAGGTAGTCAGACAGAAGATTCATTTGGAGAAACTACAACCACAGTTTTTTCCTATGCTTCCTCTACCCATACGCCTGGGGAGAAAGAGGTCGAACGATACAGAAGGAGAACGAGGGCAGAAAAGGAAGGAGGCTCCTGCCCTAATGCAAACACAAACTGTGAAAAGGATGTGGAATCAGGAACTTTAGTTTGGAACATTTCTGGTCATGAACTAACTGAAGCAGAGGCTGCCATACTTAATAAAGGTTTGAATTTCATTCCTACTAAATGTATGGACATTAGTGATGCTCTGCTAGCGATTAGACTATTTGTTCGAAATTTAGCTTTGAAAATGATGTACAAAGACACTGACTCTGAACATACATTTTGAATTTAAGAGAAAGAGTCTTTGGTGTCCACATTTACCACCTAACCTAGATATTTTCCTGAAAGCATGTGAAAAATCGATTTATGATGATGTGTATTTTACCTCATTTCGAAATGAGCATAATATGACATTTGATGAAAGATCTGCACTTAAACAGTTATGCATGAATGACAACATTGTAATAAGACCTTCTGATAAGGGAGGTCCAGTTGTAGTGATGGACTCTTCTTATTATAAACAAACTATGTTTGAAATGTTAGATGATACAGCTTATTTAGAAGTGTCTTCTGATATTGTGACTAACATTCAATGGCATGTAAATGTTACTTTACAAGAGTGTGTACATTTAGGTCTCATGACAGATGAGTTATTTAGATTTTGCACAGTTGAACATCCACTTGTCCCATGCCTGCATGGACTTCCTAAAATACATAAGGATCCTATAACACCGAAGTTTAGACCGATCGTAGCGGGGGCAGGCTGGCTCACTGAGCCAATTTCATTATATTTGGAGAAAGAGCTCAAGCGAGTACTTGTTAAGTACAGTCATGTATTACAAGATACTCAACAGTTTCTGGTCGATTTGTTTGAGTCTACCCATACTGATGATTTTCAGCTAGATCATGTTTTATTTGTTACTCTAGATGTGGTGGCCCTTTTTACAAGCATACCCAATGATAAGGGTATAGATATGGTAAGAACAGTGATGTTGAAGGATGATACCATGGATGTACGTAAGGTAGATTTTCTGTGTATGTTGATGGAAATGGTCCTGGAGAATAACATTTTCTTATTCCAGGACAAGTGTTATAAACAAAACACAGGGGTGGCGATAGTGAGCTGCGCCAACTTCTATGCCAACCTAGTCATGGTGGCATGGGAATTTGAGCATGTAATGGATAATCCATACATTATATTTTACAGGAGATTTGTGGATGACCTCTTTCTCCTGTGGAGAGGAGAGGAGGATATGTTACATGGGTTCCATGAGTATATCAATGATTCCAATGCTTTTTTAAAATTTACCATCAATGTCTCCCGTACCAGTATCGACTACCTGGTTAAAGTTTATGTTGATAATCAGGTTTGTCAAACCCAAATATACAGGAAGCCATGCTATAAACCATCATTTCTGCATAGAAATAGCATGCATAATCCATCAGTTTTTAGGAACATTGTGAGGGGACAGGCCATGAGGGTCTCCAGATTATGCTGTAATGAGTCACTACTGAGTGACGGGCTAGATAGGTTAAAAGATGACCTGATGACTACAGGCTATGAATTGTCTGAGATAAACAGAAACTTTGATAAAGTTCGTAGTGAGAGAACGGATCGAGCAAAGCCATATTATTCAGCTAGGACCACTAGAAGAGAAATGAACAAGATGAACTCTTCGTATTTGTCCATAGTACTTCCATATAGTACTAATACACAAGTAGTAGAGAATTTGATCATACAGAATTGGCATATTCTATTAGTAGATGATTTTACTAGACAAGTTGTAGGTAATAGTCCAAAGTTTGTATATCTGAACCAGACATCCTTAAAACAACAACTAAGTTACCCCAACCGAAACAAACAAGAGACTACCTTACCGCACTCAGGCACTAAGCGCTGTGGCCGCTGTGCCCAGTGTGAATATGTTGATGAATCAAGATTTTTTAGACATCCAGACACAGGGTACTTATGGGAATTGAGATGTCCTTGATCCTGTGATACTAAAAACTTAGTATATGTGGCTTACTGCACACAATGTTTTTCCTTTTATGTAGGAAAAACTAATAGAACCCTTAAAGAACGAATAAGGGATCATATATATTGTATAAACACCTGCAGGGATTGTAGTGCTCTAGCGAAGCATGTAATAAGTGCAGGAACAACACACAGTTTTTGTTTTCAAATATTGCAGGTCCAAAAGGAGAGTATGAGGTTGGGAGATCTCAAGAATAACACTGAAAACTTGGAAGTTAGATGGATACTCAGGTTAGGAGCACACAGAGGGAGTGGGCTTAATGAGAGTGTGCCCCTTAAACCTGTACTTAAGGCTAGAAAGTTGAGGTAGGTGGATGTATAATGTGCTGCTTTGTTATTTGTTATATTCTACAACTATATATTTTATTGTTCTACACTTTTGATAATGTAGTATTTCATTTTAAGGCTTGGTTTTAAACAGCTTTTAGTGTTGTGTTTTAGGAGTTTATAGGCACACCCTGTTTTAATGTGTTTAGTTACTATGGTGATTTTAATTGATTGATGAGCCCAATGACTTAGTGCTGTATATATGTGAGATGTCTGTTCAGTAATGTTAACATCTGAGGAAGCGGACTCTGTTCCGTGAATGCGCTTATGTTTTTGGTGTGTATTAAATTGATTTTGTGATTATTTCAACGACTATTGGTGTCATTTTGTTCCTGTTGTTGCTACCTTCTTCTTTGGATTTTTTTCATCTACATTTGCTGGGTCTCTACTGGTTTTGGAATATATATATGTATATATACACACACATTAACCATCTAATTGTTATTAACTGTCTAATGTAAAAGGACTGCATCTTTCAGGGAAGCTAGGAATTCTTGTCTTTTAGATAATCTCCTGTTCAAGGGAAAACAAAAATGCTTTCTCTCTCTTTTTCCCATAGCTAGGCCTGCTATAAGGTGACCAAAAAGAAATAGTTTTGTTTTTACCTGTTAGGAGAATGACTGGCGTCTCTTCCAGAATTAGTTCTGTGGTTCTAAGTCATTTGGGTACTGGGACAGGTTGTGTCTTCCTCCAACTCAGAATATGAAAATTAATGAATATATGAGCAGCAGAAAGAGAAAACCCTCGTTTGGAATGAAGATGAGGTTATATTCTCCTTACAGGACATTCTGCTTATTGGTACGTGTTCTATGAGCATAGCATTTCTAGGACAAGCACCTTCACTAATTTCTAGAGTCTTGGTTACATCAGGCTTAGACACGTTAAGTAACCAGGACACCATAACAAGTCTCTCGGAATGCATTTCCTTTTTAATTTTGATTTTATTTTTATTAACAATGCTTTTGTTGGAAACATTTAAAGACACACTATATTTGTATATGATACACCAAATTGTAGTCATAATTGTTTGCTCTTACAGACAGACTCTTATTTGGAGGTAACTAATTTAACAAAATGGATTTCTGGTTAAATGTAATAGGACCCGAAACACAGTTGCTTATAATAAAAACTCTTACTAGATGTTTAAATAAATTGTTCCAGCTTACCTACATGCAATAACAGTTATTAGCAAGACTGTCAATGTACTTACTTTCAGAGTATTCATAGTAAATTTGACACTGATGATCTAGTAAAACAATGAATGAAAGCCAACAAAGCTGCATTTCACCACGGTCATTCCAAAAGTTCAATTTAAGCAGGTGTTTCATAAGGGAGATGACATCAAATATGACTGTAACTCAGAGCAATTTAAAGAAAAACAAAAACACTTTTCTTGTTACAGCATGATAAATAAATGGACATTATTGGCTGCATCTTCTTTGGAAGGATATTCACGCCACAATACTCTGCGCTCCTGCCAATGTCTTCAGAATGGCCCACATTATTAATGGGATATCGGAAAGGGATATTCCCGCCCTTTGCCATTATACAATTAATGTAATGCAGTGTACAAATTGTGCCCATACAATTTCAGCTACGTTTACTTCAGCCATTATTTTAAGTATTGAAGAAGAACGGTCTAATTTTACAAAGTTTAATATTTTTGAATAGATCAAGCAGTAATAACATTTCTGTGTTGTGTGGCATCTATATTTATATCTATAGCTATACCCGTGTCTATCCATACGTGTGTGTGTTATACATACGTATGAATACATACGATTATGAATGTCCACAATTCTGTGCTTAAACACACACACTCTTCAGATGTCGTATAAGTACTCAGATTAATCTTTCATTCATTCTCACCAGTTCTCCATACTCTCCCTCCACTGGATTTGAAATCATTAATCCAATACAAGCAAAAACAAGAGAATAGACCCCAAGCAATGCCAGCAATAAAAATGCATAAACTAGAAAAGCCTGGGGCAAAAAAGAAAAGTACCCCAAACTAGATGTGACCTTAATATGATGTAATCATTCAAACTATCCTTAGGACAAGCGGAGCAGATTAATCTTTCAGAAAATGGGGGTAATCAGGTAGCGGTTTAACTCTTGCACGCCCTTATCTGCAATCTTTCATTTTTGTCTTACCATTTTAAAAACATGCTCAGCACACATTTGTTAAATGTAACACGCACACACACACACACACACACACACACACACACACACACACACACACACACACACACACACGCACTGGTCTCTGTTAACACAGTGCTCTCCTTTGCAACCACAGTGTGCACTAAATGATTGAAATCCAGCTGTGAGCCTGATAACTTTCAGGTGTGCTCAAAACCTGTAAAAGTTACCTAAGTCCTTTAGCATGTTCAGTACTTTCTCATAGCATCTGAAGTAATAAGGTTTTTAAACAGTAGCTGTTACTAACGAAGAAAAGTTTTTTTCAGTGCCACACTTAGCTACTTTATTAGGTGGTAGTATTTTCTTTCAAAGTTAGCTCCTTAAATAACTAAAGGTGGACAGTGACGATTCAGTGCAGACTTAAAATAACAGTTTACATGTTTAGCATCACTTTAAGAGTGTGTGGAGTCTCCTAATACATGAGGGTATTGTGTTTTCATTTACTTTGGTTTAGAATGAATTAATATTTACTTGAACAACAATAAATGGCATTTGTTCAGTCACAGCAGGTCTTTAAAGTCGCACTTAACAAAATTATAGTTTAAATACTCTCAGTTTCCCTAACATGCAACTAGAGAGAATGGTGGTGGATAGAGAATACCTCAGGCTTGAACCCTGTATTTTGGGTGCAGGTGGTAAGGGCCTGAATTCCCTACCCACCACCATTTGTAAAAAATGTGCAGAATTTTGCCTCATATTTGTTCTGTTCTGTTCCTCATAAAGTCTGTGGTTTCTGTATTTTTGTTTCCTTACACAGTCAGTAGGGCAGTGGTGCACTGGTAGCATTGTTGCCTGATAGCTACAGGTTCTGTGGTTTGATTTTTGGCTGGGGTGCCTTCTGTGTGGAATCTGTATGTTCTCCCATCTTACAAAGTCAGGCCTGGAGTGTTTCTCCCTGGGCCTCTGCTGAAAATTGGCTTTTGTTCCAAGTCAGACTTTCCTGGTTAACAAATGTTAAATAAATAAAAATAACAGGCATTTGAATTTCAGACTTCATATTCTTCAGAAAGTACATGGTAACACAAAACCTTTTATTCTAGCAATGTTCTAAGTTTATAACATGAATATTTGAAATTTGTCCCTATTTTTGGGACTGTATTCCCCCATTGTTGGCTTCATCCAGGTTTTTTGTGCTAAGGTTGAGAACTATGGTGAGAACTGAATTCACTGAATATGTTTGGGGGCTGTATTCCCCCATTACTGGCTTTGTCCATGTGTTTTTTGCTAAGAGGTTGAGAGCTATGGTGAGAACTGAATTTACCGAATATGTTTGGGGGCTGTATTCCCCCATTATTGGCTTTGTTCAGGTGTTTTATGCTAAGAGGTTGATGGCTATGGTGAGAACTGAATTCACTAAATGGTAGCCATTTAAGTTTCAGTCTTCATCTTTTTCCTAGCACAGATGATTTGGCACAGTGGAATGTTTTTCTGACCGTTTTGCGCAGTGTCCTGGGTTCAATACTTGGCAGTGAAATGTATGGTGTTTACAGCATTTTATTCTAGCAGCTTTCCAACATTATATAAGCATTGTTTAAAATGTGTCCCTGTTTTTTGGGCTTTTGTCCCCTCCCCCCCCAATAAACTTTGGCTTTTTCCAGATTTCTTGTGCTGCAAAGTTCAGAGATACAGCTGAGTGTTGAGTAGGTTTTACAAGAAGCTTATAGCTGCAGGGGATCAAAAGTTTAGTGCAGCGTACATTGTTAATAGCACAACAGGTAGTGTTTTTGCTTTAGATGCAAAAGGCTGTGGGTTCTACTTCCACAGTGGGTAGATGCATTGCTGATACTGTTCTGTGTTGTAAAAGGGGTGGATACTGCTTTCCGTTTTGGCAAAGATACCTAGTAACTATAAACCTGTTATCAGTTTGCCATTCATTCCCTATTGCAATATTACTAGCTTATCATTTTTTTAATGCAACATAGGCAATTTATTCCTCAAGGGCAACAGGCACTTTATTTGTAGATGAAACAATGAAATATAAAATTGTTTGCTAGCAGCAACCTCTTCATTAGTTACAGATTTCTTTAATGTGGAATTATTTAGATGACTTTTACTTTTTCATAGATTTTGCATATTTACTGATACTGGTAGACTGTAGAAGTTTGAGTAGATGTTTATGATGGAAATGTTCTGAATTGGCCAGTTTTATCATTACTGGTACATGCATTTTGCTTCATTGTTTACTGGAAAAATGTTCTGAATTGGGCAGTTTTGTCATTATTGGTGCATGCATTTTGTTTCATTGTTTACTGGAAAAATGTTCGAAACAATAAACTTAAAACGCCCTCTAACAACTGTACTGTATTGTACAAGGAATATCATTTAATACAATCAGGAAGGTGTATCAAAGAGCATGTGTATGTTTCATGTGAAAGGGGCCTATGATTTGAAAACAGCCCAACGTTAATCTTTATCTGACACTGGCAAAATTTATTTTCTTTGAATGTGGGTTTCAATGCTGTTTCAATGAATGTGAGTTTCAAGGCCAGAGAAGTTTTAATGCTAAGTCTATTTTCATTGTGAGACTGCATTGCTTTG
This sequence comes from Protopterus annectens, assembly GCF_019279795.1. Classification (NCBI taxonomy): domain Eukaryota; kingdom Metazoa; phylum Chordata; order Ceratodontiformes; family Protopteridae; genus Protopterus; species Protopterus annectens. The sequence continues at coordinate 1,670,330,449 of NC_056731.1, read as the reverse complement.
TTTAGCAGATATCTATTAGTGTCTGTGCTGTAAAATGCAAAATAAAACTGTCAAATCCAAATCATCGCAGAAGTAAAGCAGTATGCACATTACAGTGTTTATGGTAAATGGGGTGAAATAACCAAGGAATGGGACATTGGAATAGCTGCAGGAAAGAGGCTCCATTTGACCATGATTTGATGAGGGGGTAAAGGCAGCAAACTCAAAGACAGCCCTGGCTGAACTATACCTCTCAACTGTCCAGATTTTTGCAGAATGAATAGATTTTTGCTTCTTATTTTTGGTTTGTTCCTCATAAAATTTGTGGTTTTCTGGAAAATCATTTAGAAATGAAGTCACTAAATAATGACAGATATTGAGTTTCAGACATCATAACCTTCAGAAAAATGCATGCCAAAGCAAGACCTGTTATTCTATCAATTGTCTTAAGTTTATACAAGAGCAATTTTTAGTACTGTTTTTAAGTTCCCCCAATATATTTGGCCTTGTCCAGATTTCCTGCATTAAGAGGTTGAGAGGTACATACAAATAAATCACTTTATATAATTAGGAATATCCAAACCTCTCAACTGACCCCAATTTTGGCTCAAAATGTTCCTCTCTCCCTAATAATCCCTCCACAAAATGGCAATTTTGGAAGAAAATGTGGACAGTTTGCAATTATAAATAACTGTAATGA
>NC_056731.1:1669974770-1669992270 GCF_019279795.1 Protopterus annectens | reverse complement strand
AATTATTGAGGACTAAATTTAGTAAATAGTAATAGTTATTTGAGTTTCAGACTTCATATCCTTCAGAAAATATGCGATAATGCAAAATCTACTATTCTAACAAATTGCTGTTTGTAAGAGCAAAAATTAAAATATGTACCTGATTTTGGACCTTTGTCCCCACCCCGAATATTTTTGGCTTTTCCCAGATTTATTGTGGTAAATGGTTAAGAAGTATGCTTTTGACTGTGTACTGAAATATTCTCATAGGTTTCTGGTCTTGCAGGCTTAATGATATTTTGGCCTGAGTTGTTTACTCAGATCAGTATGAGTTTATCAAAGGGTGATAGGCCCTGATATACAGAGGATGTTGCTTTTAACAAACATGATGGGCCCTCATTGTATGCCAAAAAGACCTTGGAGAAGTTGATGTGGGACTATCTGTTTATGACATTGGAGAAGTATAACTTTCATGGAAAGATTGCCTCCTATCCCTATAATAAAGAATATGTATCAGGGTACCTTGGCAATGAGCACGAAGTTGCACCATATTTTAGCAGCCCTGTGACCTGGATGAAGGACTAACCAGTGATCCCAATTATTTTCAGTTCCCTCATGTTAACAACTTATCTCCTGACAAATGTGATTTCAGAGAGGGAAGAAATGCATGGCCTCCAGCCAGTGTTAGAATTAGTGTACGCTACGTGCACGGTCCCAATCACAAAGTACAAAAGGTGCTCAGCATCACAGACACATTCCCACAGAAATAAGTGCACATCAAGGCACAGGGGTGAGCTCACTACTGTTCATACTGCTGATGGATTACACTGGCAAGCAGTTCACAGGGGACAAATCAACAAAGATGGTCTATGCAGATGATGTGGTATTACAAGCAAACTCTGAACAAGAACTTCAGCAAATGATAGTGGAATGGAATGCAAAACTGAAGGCATATGGGATGAAACTTAACACAAATAAGACAGTTGTCATAGCAGCGATGAAGAAATAGGAAGGGTCTAAAAACTGACATAGAAGAGACAATAATGAAATGGGTTAACAGCTCCAAGTAACTGGGTGGGTTGGCTAACTCATTGCTTCCTACAATGGAATAGTCAACAGAAAATCAGAGTCGCTGCATATATTTTAAGAGTATACTCATCTTTACAGGAGACTTCCCTGTTCTCCTCTACTCATTACTGTTTTCAAAGTCTAATTGCTGAAGTCCTGGCAAAGGTACATGCAAGGTGGCCTCAACAAGATGACATGATTTACTAAGCACAACAGTGAAATGGTCAACCTGTGACATGCAGAGCTGGAGTTATTAATGTGTGTTTACAAAAAGTTTATAATTACATTAATAATTCAAAAATAGTGTGATACTGTCATATCAAGTAACATGTACTCAAGCAGTGTATTAGTAAAAAATGGCATTAAAATACGGTGGGTAATCTGAAGCCATTATGAGATATAAATGCCCTTTTGAGAAAGCAATTATGACTGTTACCTACATGTTCATAATTGCATTAATTTCACAAAAACAGTGTGACCAACAGGTGAATAAATAATATCATCTTAAGCAAAAAATTAAGGCATACAATGCTGCAACTGATACTTGTCATTTAAAGTAAATGGTTTTGTAGATTAATATTGTTATGAAATATTGTGAAATTATTATACACATAATTTCTATGAATTCAGCAATTTCACAAAACAGCAGTATGATTTCCCTGTCGTCATACATCATTGGAAAACTCTTGAACAGGTGAACAGTTCCCGCACTGATGTCTTGGATCTTTTTTGCACACATACAGAGATATAACCCTTGTTTAACCATAACACTATTATTTTTTTGTTGCTAAGAAAATACAGCTTTTGTTTCATAAATTTGCAGTATGAAATCTGCAGATACAGAGAGACCGCCATCTTTTTCACTTCAGTGCCACCCTCGTACCTTCTTCAACAGTTATGTTAGTTTATAGCCCATTGTTTACCAAAGAGTTATCAGATTTTACATTTTTTGTAACTCACATAATCTGTCAGATATTATAAATCCAACAAAGTGTGTTTTCTGTACAGGATTTTAGAGAAAGGTTCTCTCAAAAAGAAAGTGGTTTCCTGGTTTAGAATATCAGGAAGCAAATGTAAATTAATTTCCTGTTCAGGGTTAAATTAGTTAAAAAGAAGGGAAGTTTGAATGAGGAGGGTAAACCAAGAATCAGAGGGGCTACAGCCAAATGGCGCAGAGTGCTAGGGGTAATGTGTGATAGAAAATTGTCAAAGAAGCTGAAACATAAGTGGTACAAAACAGTAGTGTGACCTGTACGACTGCATAGTTCAGAAATCTGGGCAGTGAAGAGAGCCCAATTGAGGAAGCTAGAGGTGAGGGAAATGAAGTGCCTGAGATGGGTAGTAGGATGCAAACTGTGGGGCAGAGGAAGAAATTAGGGTATCAGAGCAGAAGTCCAAGTAGCCCTAATTGCAGAGATTGTAAATGATTGCACTGGTTCAGGCTCATGTGCAAGAACGAACAACAGAGTTGAGGAAGAAGATTTGGGACAAATAAAAAGAAGGCAAGAGGAAATAAGGGTGTACAGGGAAGAGATAGATGGATTGTGTGAGAGAAGACCTGCAACAGACAGGCATGACCACTGAAGAAGGTAGGAGAGTAGCACTCAATTGACAGAGATGGCAACGGTTTATACAAAACCTCTGATTCCATGTAAAAAATGGGAAAAAGGGGAGTTGATGATGATAATGACAAGTCATGAAGTACCGCCAAGTACCTATTAACACAAATTCATGCAGGAGATGGCAGTTGCCTATATTTTGTGTTCATGTTTTTGCTGGGCTGATTGTCTGTGGATGAACACAATCTATGATACAACAGGAATCCAGGACTGGTATCAGCTGCCTATACCTGCTATATGACAAGTATTCCTAAAGATGGGTGAGAATCAGAGCCATTTTGGAAGGATTGTAGACAGAGTACATGAGCAATGTGAATGGGCTTGTAGGATGAGTATATGAGCGATAAGGAATCAGATGCGGTTCAGGGAACTAGGGAACCATCATAAGCAGTGAAGAAGCCTGATAGTAGTGGAATTGGAGGGTGAATGCACATAGGAAAGAACAGTTTTAAAGTGCAAAAAGTGAATTAGACAAAATCCAGTTTAGAAATGGTGGGCGGAGTCTTAATGGCTAGAAATTCACTTTCTAATGGGATTAACTGTCTCAGCAGAAGATGGACAATAAACAGATTATATTGAAATTGGTCTTAGAGCTAAAACTTTGTTCACTCAGATTGTGTTGAACTGCATCAGAAAGGGTAGAATTATGGATTTGTTAGTCATTTAGGTAATGGAGAAATACATATGAATTGACTGTTGGCCAACAATGATGGAAAGACAAAACAGTGCGGGTTACACAAAAATGGGAGAGAGATCATGGGAGATTCTATAAAAAAGCAGAGGTACTAAATTCATATTTTATTTCAGTCTTCATGAAGAAAGCAAGTGGAGGCTGCCATTTAGTGAAGGATGTATATCACAGTAGATAGAGCTTCAGAGAGACCATGGGCTAGAGATAGAGGAGGAGAGGAAACAGGCTATCCTAAGAGATAAAGCACCATACGCCAGACAGGAAGCCTTCTGGGTCCTCAGGAATCTATGATTTATGTAAATATACCCTGAGTTAGAACATTTTTTTTAGTTTCCTTATTTGTAAAAAAGGGTCATGGACTATAAGAAGTAGAGACATCACTCTTAACCAGTGGCGGCTCGTACCATCGGACTACAGGAGTCCAGCCCCCCCAGCTTTGAAGACAAATAAAAAGAAAAAAGAAAGAACATTTTTAAAAAAATAAAATATTTATTTATATAATTATACTACTGTTGTCTGTACTGCTTCTGGCTAGCTACTTAGCTGACTCTCTAAAGTCCCGGAACTCAAACTGCGCATGCTTGGCAAGTTCTGGGTTTAAAAAAAAAAACTAGTTTCTGAAATCTGGACTGCTGTAAAAGCAGTCCAGATTAAGGAGAGAAGACATCAGTGTGATGCCCAGAAGTCTATGTGGTTTGTAACTGCATAGAAATGGAAGGGGATTAGACTGCCACGTCCACAGTCATGTATGTGACATGGATGGCTGGATGGCTACTGATTGTTTCTCACTCTCTTCCAGTGCTTTGTGTGCTGGGAGAGTGAGAAACAGTCAGTAGCAGCAGTACTTTGATTTAGGTGCTGTGCAGAGAACAACCGATAGATAATAGAAAGAGAGGTATGAGTTTAGGGTTGTGGAATTTTGGTTTCTGCATTTATTTTTATTACCTCGATGACCTCATAAGTAGCAAATCCAATTTTCTTCTGGAAGCACATTAATGACACCAACCAGTTATGGGCTAAAAGTGGATTATTTCTGTTTGCTGAGCGGGGGTGGGGGATATTGACAACTGGGAAAGATGACCACCCCTACCTGCAAATGATCTTCTGTTGGTCACTGAGAAGGTGCCTGGAGTGACCGGCACATAACCCATTGCTGTCATGATAGTCAATTTTCTTTTATGTGAAGCTGAAATCAGCTTTCAGTGCAGTGGGAGTTAATGAAGCTGTCCAATAAAATTTTACCAGCCACGGAGTTTAGATAAATTCATGTTTATTTTCTTGCAAAATAACATATAAAGCTATAGTTTTGCATCTTAAATGTTTATTTCTGTAGTTTTTTTTTAATATTTGGCTGCAAAACTCGGTGAAAATATTTAGAGTAGAATATGTTTCTGATGCTTTGGATAAATCGTCTTTTCGCTGTGATCCCCCATCCTTTATGTGACACCCAACTCCTGTCCTTCAGAAGGACAGTCCTGCCTGATGTCAAACATTTTGAATTTGTTACATGTCTGCAATATTTCTGATTTTTATTGTGGAGAATTCATTGTAGGATATAGAAAGATACTACTTGATCTGTCAACCACATGAATTATTGAGGATTGCTAGGCATATATTCTAGTACATCACTGACATGCATGCATGGTCCACTTTTGGACAAATCTAGTTTTATTGGTTAACCAATATCAATGTATAGAAGTCACTTTCATCATTCATTGGGACATGTATGCAGCTAGACCTGCCTTGGCAGAGTATTTTAGAGACCATAATACTGTGCTTGTGTATGCAAAGCCTGTGAGTGCAAGAACATTTTTAAATAACATAGGAAATGTAAAAAAGAAAACATGTAAAACTTTTGACAAGCATACAGTAAATTAGAGATAAATGCAGTGTCAGTATTAAGCACGTTTATTTACATGTGTACAGTAGTATGATGTAATTGATAATTTATAGCATATGAAATGGAGAAGTCCATGGAGCGTTACATGAAGAATATCAGGAAAGGAAGTTTTGAAGGCAGTATACAGAGAGGAGTGAGTTATGTAAGGTGAAGGAATGCAGTTGCATTTTACTTGATTTATTAGGTGGAATTTTAGATAAGCATGGAAGCAGGGAAAGGAAGAAGTGTCTTTGATATATGAGGGAAGGGATTTCCAGAGTTTGGAGCCTAGTATGGAGAAAGGTTTATGGTATGCAGTTTGCATTGAGTCATTTGCAGCAGTAAGCCAGAGTGCCTGGTGTGCCTCAGATTGTAGGATGGATTTTGTCTTCTAAGCTTAGAGGTTAATGGGAAAGTGTCTGTTAATTAAGGAGCTTGAACAGTTGCGAGGAAAGCAGCAGTAACTCAGCTCTTTGCTTGACTGGAAGCCATTTAGCTTTGTCCATAGTTAAGCAGTGGTGTTTGTCTTTAATAGAGAAGATGATGAAATGGCAGATTTTGATTGTGATAGGTTGGATTTTTGAAATGCTCTTTTTAGAGGCAGCACCAGCAACTAAGGGGAGCCTATCTTCAGGGTGACATCAATTAATATACCTTTACCAGTGGCTGACCTGGCAGAGTATTAAAGAAAGGAAGAGATTTTGTTAATCCATAAAAGGAGTGTATTCATCTTTCTCATGTATTGTCCAGATGTAGTTAAACTTTAACACTGAAGTCTATACATATTCGGAGATTCTTGAAAGAGTTGTCATTTTCTAATGGTGTACTAAATTGATCAAAGATTACCTAAGCAGTATGAAGTTCACCTAGACGTGAAAATAGGTTTCGTACAAACGTTTGTAGGCATAAATAAGCAGATTAGCTTGTATTGGGGTGTCATATTCACACTGATAAAATGTATTGGCTTGCTATATACTTTTTTTTTTATCAACTAACAGTGTTTTAAATAGAGCCCTGTATAGGCTTTCATACTCGGAGAATATCCACTGATGACTTATGAACATTTTACAAAGAGTTTATGTGCTGAGTTGGGGCAATTGTATAAAATGGCATATATGGCTTGGAACAGCATTATACCTTGGGTTCTTTGCTGCATGGACCAGTCATAAGGTGTCCTGCAACATATTACCTAGTTATAGTAGTGGTGAGGAAAACAGATCCTCAACAATAGGATGTATAGTCAGGCTACTAAATTTAGGGTTATGCTGTATTTGGATTATGCTTGTAGTTGGATCTGCACTGCTGTGAAGTAGCTTGCATGGTGCAAAAATGATAGGATTTGGGGTACCATTCAGGACACATATTTGCTGTGGTGGTAGTGTAGGTGGCAGAAAGTGATCCTTTTGTTTGAAGAAATGCAGGATTTCCCCTGCTGGAATTGTGAAGGTGTAGGTTTACTGTGAGACATTTGATTAAGTCTGCCTGCAGAAAATGTGGCGCTACAAAAGTGAAACTGTATGGCCATGGGGCTATACTGCACAACAGTGGCACAAATATGATGAATACGAAAATCATTGTGGGTGGCATTGCTATCATATATGCATGCATATTTATTGTCCATGGATCATGAAGTACATGTGATGGTAGTAGTTCACCAGGGAATACCATTTATTTCTAATTATTGTAACAGGTGTGAGCTGTCCCTGTGAAATTCAGGAAAGACTCATGCACAATCATGCCATGCTTGTTGGAACCTTTGCCTCCCTCAAGTGGCATCCTTGCAGTAGCAGAACAGCTCCACCTATGTATGGGACTTGTTACTGCAGGACATCTGACTTGCCACCAGGTACTGCCACAGTACTAGATCCCTGCTAGAAGTGGAGTCCTTGCTTTGCCAAAACCACCCATCAAGTTCTCTGGGTTTGTTGCTTCAGGGTTTTACATCATCATGCTTTGCTGGTATAAAGCTTTGAAAAAAATTTGATGTTGCAAACCCAGTTCTTCCTTTTGAAATTAGGCATAAGGCTATGCCAGTCTTCATATATATCTAGAACTATAGCTACACACACACACACACACACACACTCATATGTATATATATATATATATATATATATATATATATATATATATATATATATATATTGAATGCGGACTGACAGAACCCTTGGTTTTTCAGTTAATTAGGTGTGGGGTAACTACTCTGAGTAACATGTTATCAAGCATCTATGATCTTTTGGAATCCCACAGCTTTAACAGCCACCACATGGAGGTTCAGAAGGGGATCCATGTGATACAGAAAATTATAGTGCTATAAAACTCTTGAAATCAGGTCTATATTATATCATCAAACACTTAAAAAAGCAAACGATGAATAATCAACCTCATGTAAGTGAAACTTACAATATCAAAAGCTCAGAACAGGGAAAGAATACTTAAAGTGGGGGGCTTTGCTCCCCACACCCCCCTACTTAAATATACCAACTCCGAGATCGCACTACAGTGCCGAAAATGGCAAAGTAATGGAAGCGGCCAAGCAAATTATTTCCCTGGGAAAGAATTTGCTTAAAAGCCATGTTGCTATTTTGCCTTTTCATTGTTTTAAGTTCAACCAAAATGCATTCGATAGAATGTGTCTTCGGTCATCTAATAGGAACCCTTGAAATCTCTGCATTACTTGAAATAACTGTTACTGAGCTATAGAGCAGGCTGATACTGTTGAAGAAGTTCATATTTCAATTGTTAAAGATCTGGAATCAGGCCCTAATGGCTATGAGGTTAATAATCTGAGTAAATGTTTATCTGTCACAGGAGTGTCTTTATTGGTGTAGCCTACTTGCACAACACTACTGAGTTCTGGTATTCTTTTTAAAATGTTGTTGTTGTTTTTCAATGCAACAGAGCCTCTAGTACTGGTGCCGTGCAGTGGGAGACATTTTTATAAAAGCGAGAAGGGGAAATATACATATGTTATATTTGGTTACATTTCCACATTAAGTTAATACAGAATAGAGTAATGTGCAGCTGATGCAGCAAGATGAAATAAAATGAAAGCTATAGACATGAATGCTGTGCATTAACATGTACATATTCCAAAATGATAATTAGAGAAGAGAGCTAAGAAATGTTAGTACATTAGGCAGTCTATGCAGAGCACATAAATGATAAGGAATATAGATTATCTGAAGTGCTGAGTACAATTAGAATCATACAGGCCCCATCCCTAGATTCAAAGATGAGAACCTTTGATACTAGATCTATATTAAAATTGTTTTCCTCTTGAATTCAGCTGCTGTATTACTGCTTCTAATGTTGTTGTGTAATTTATTGCAGATATCACTGCTATTAGAAAAAAGGACATCTCTTTTGTAATGTAGATAATTAACCATATTCTGAACAGTGCCCGATACCTTAGTTTAAGTAGAACTATCTACAATATTATAGCTTAGGGTTGTAGCAAATTGTTTTATTGTGTGATTTATGTTGTTAGTGTGAAGGTTGTTAAGGCACAGCACTGCTCCATAGACCTTTTTGGGTTACCATTTGAAATTTTCTGACTTGCTAGATCAAGTCTTCAATCCAGCCTGTATATGCATGTAACAATGTGCTGTGTAGAGTATTCAGCATGCGCCATAGTGACTGAGCATTTATTTCATCAAAATTGATAAGCATGGCCAGCAATGATCCCACTGTACCATAGCTCCACCCCTTTCTAGTTGGCCACACCTCTTCCCATTGGTCCAACCCATTCAGCTGTCTAATGCAGCCCCCTTTTGATATGAAGTCACCAGCCACCACTGCTCTTAACATTATAAAAGAAAAGCAGATGACATTTTATTTCTCTCATGGCCTCTAACAATTTTCAAGAGATCAATTTAACCATACTTTAAAATTCCTTTATACAAAATTAGAAGTACTGTGTCAAAACTAATCACTCATCTGTAGGCATGAAGTTATCAGTCTGAAAGAACACTTAGCTAACAGCATGAATGTTTGGCCTTTTATTACAATTTGTACACACTGTGCTTATCTCAGATTTACCAGTTGCAGGTTTCATGCAAAGATGTAGCATAATTTTATTTGAAAGCTCATAATTTTTTTTCTTACAAATGAACACAATTTCATAATTTCATGGTAACCCTTTTTCTACATCAAATGTTCTTAAGGTTTGGATAGTTTGGCTGTAGTTTATAATGACAACCGTTTAATCATTTCTAATGAGTGTTACAATATTAATAACGCTGTTATCTTAATGATTAATGCATGACACAGCCTGGAATTATTTAGTTAAGAAAATATGTGATGACACATTTGGCCTTGTATTTTTTTAAGCACTGAATTTGTGTCTAAGAAAAGTTACAAAGTACATACTGAGGTTCATATAGGTATTTACAATAGATTCTTGGTCAAAACAAATGTCCTGGGGGACTGAAAGGCAGCAAGTAGGGTACCATTATACAAGGTGAGGAGAGCTAGAAAAAATATGATGAATTACTGGCCCGTTAAAATAAAAGTGGTGACAAGAAAAGTTATTAAGACAATCCTGAGGAAAAGGCTGATTATTTCCTAGACGAGAGTAACTTCAGAACAGTAACTAATGAGTTACTGGGCAGAAGGAGTTATATTTGCTTGAGGATAGTAACCGCAGGGTAATAACTGACATGAGTTACTGGCCAGGAGTTATGATTTATACCTATGCTATAACTAGTTTGCACAATATCATATCAGGGACGTTCCAGTAAGTGTGGTACACCTGGACCTTAGTCTTGGTCCCACATAGATAGCTGCTAAGAAAACTGGAGGGGGTTGAGGTACGATGAAGAGTAAAGAACAGGTTTGGTGCACGGATGATGGTAATTGAAGAAGGTCAGGTTGAAAGAGATGTCAGGAAATTCAAGCATCAATCATGATCCCAGTACTCTTCTGTGTGCTTGTTTCAGACGGGTATGAGAGTAGGGAGAAGGTCATCGAACTCTTTCATGAAGACACAAAATAGGTGCAAGGGTGGAGGGTGTGGGAAGTCTCAGGAAAGTATTAGAAAGGCTGACCAAGTGGGTGGGCATGTGGCAGTTCAGGCTTAGTGCAGATAAATATAATGTACAGCAGATGAACTCATTTTGACTTGGGGAAAGAATCAGCTGTAGGTGAGGAACTGATGGCAACTGAACAAAACACAGGATCTTGGACCAGAAACCACCAGAAGCACATAGAGAAAGCAGTGACAGCATTAAACAGAATGATTGGGTGCATCATCATGGGACTAACTCAGGAGCAGAGGATTAATGCTCTGGATCTATAGGGCCCTAGTCAAACCATGTCTTAAGTATTGTGTAGAGTTATGGAGGCTGTACTAGGAGATGGAAATCAGGCTGCTGGAAGAAAGGGCACATGGCTTGAAAGGGAAAGGCTGTAACAGGCTACAGAGGCAGAAGATCTCACTAGGCACCAGAATACATGGATAATGTTGCTATAGGCACCCATGATTATATCTGGAACATATAAAAGAGGAGAATACATGGATAATGTTGCTGTGGTCAAATATGATTATATATGAAGCATATATAGAAGAGGTCATTATGAAAAGGAATAATAGATGTAGAAGCTGGAGGTACAGAAAGAAAATTGTGGGAAGCAACTACTTCCTGGCCCTTTAAAAGAAATGGTGAGACAGAATGGATAAAAATCAGTGAATACAGAATGGTAAATACACTTAAAGGGTAGACCAAATGGGCTTATGTGTCCCATTTTCAGACAACTGTAATGTGAAGTAATATTTACAAAATTTCAGTAGCTAAAGTGATGACATTGGCTACAGTCAGTATGTGATGGCCACCACTGCCACCAATATGTGTTAAGGCCACTATGGATATGTTGTCATAATTTACAGTGCTGTCACCAGTAATGTGTGGGGCAGGAGCTATAGTCTTTTGCTACACTCAGCTCTAATAATAAATATTGGTAAACAACAAAAAGCCAATAGAATAACATAAACATATAAACTTGTATACACACACAACAGAAGCTTGACTTGAACATTTTATAAAAAATAAGCACTGTTGCACTGGATTATGAACCCACACTGACCACAGCAAAGTTAACACAATGGACAACTGCAGATCAGAGACATAAATACTGGCATTAGTCCTTTTCTCACTTCACTCAAAATTCTGTACTTTACAGTGTTACTCTGTCCACAATAAATGTCACGTAAGTAGACCTGCAATTGTACATACCTGCACAATACTTTCCTAGAGAGGTCATTTACATCTTTCAGGGTTACATCCCTTTTCTACTCTATGCTAAACCTGACACCATCAAGAATACATCTGGTAAATGCCATTGACTGATTTAATCTTAAAAATAGGCCAAATAAAATAAACAAATTGATGGTAATGTGAATTTGAACAGTATCTCTTTCAGTTGTGCATGCCACAGTCCTACACCAATGGATGACAATATCCATCTATAAATTAATAAATAAAAATATCTAAAAAGAACTTTTTAAAATAAAAATATATTTTTTCTAAGAGAAATAAATAAGATAGTTTAAGAAAATGGAACACACATGCAAGGGTACATTACTGCATAGAGGGGATGTGAAATAAAGTGTTGTAACAGACAAATTACTTTACAAGAACTTATTAATAGAGCAAGGTTGATATGGTGAATGGATCATCTAGTTGTTGTCAGGTCCAGGACAGAATACAAAATGCTCTCTCACTAAGAGACTTCTCAAATTAATATCTAAAATATTACTTCTGGAATAGTTTGCAGAATGACATAATTTCTTGTCATCTGACTGCTAGTTCACGGGCCAAACAACCATTGATGAAGCTAGCAGTATTTAGCATCCACCTGCAAAAATATACACACAAGGGCTTCTCAGCAGATCTCCAGCAGATACTGGAAGTCATAAAACAATTGCATTCCTTCATGTTTCAAGGCTAGTAAATAATTCACCCTAAAGTCAATACAGAAACTTTTCTACTATAGATATTGTGTCTTTGGCTGCATTGAAAACTGTAAGATACCATCTTTTATAGCCTAGCCATAAAGTAATTTAATTTCAGGTATTTTTCTAAAATTTACTAGACTGAGGTTAACCTCCTGTATCCCAGTTTCCACTGTTAAAATATATACATTTAAACCATTACAATAGTGCATGAACATTACAGTTGTCTTCCAGTAGGGCACACTGTGGATCCATTTTAAACACAAGCATTTTACAAATACCCTTTTCAACACATACACATCTGTACAAACCAGTTTGATATACACATGACATACAGTTCTAATACATTTGTAACACAAGCATCTTATATAAATCATTCTGATATTCACCAATGGCATATAATTATTTACCAAATTCCAGCTAGCTAGGCTGGCAGTATCTCCTTTCATCACATAAGGTATATGGCCAAATGGCCTTAAAAGGAATATCATAGTCTATTCTAGAAGTACACATCATTTGGCCCTTTGTAATATCATCTGTTGCATCACTTTTTATAATTATTAGATATGTGTATACCCACTAGACACACATTTCCCTTTTTGAGGACAAATTGGGAATACTGTCTGGTTAAATGACTTATTCAGGGTCATACAGTATGCAAGTGGATACAGAGGGAGTCAAGTCATAAAGTGCAAGAAGCAGATCATTAAAAGTCATAGACTTAATAATCTGCACTAACTTCCTTTTCTTTCTTTAGCCTTCCTTCAGATGTCTGCTCTCTGTACAATAACCACATTTTCCCAGTATACAGACTCCCCTGCCCTTGAGAGTCAGGAGGCTCTTCTGGTACCTTCCTCAGTTCTAGGAAGGATGTGACAGCTGAGTCTGTCTCAGTTCTTTGTGATTCTTTACAGTTCCCTTTTGAAAGGAGGAATTGACTCAGGGTCAGTCTTTCCTGCACCACCTAAACCTCCCCTTGAAGTAGGCACTTCTCAGAGAATTCCAGCAATTTTCAACAGTTCTATTCAGATTTAAGCTTGCTGTTGCTGCCTAGTTCTACATTTGAAGGTGTGGGCAGTGGCTGGGTTTCCCCCATTCTGCCATTGTCATGTGCTCATTGCTTTGCCTTGTTGAACATAACTATACATACAAAGATACTGTATCAGCCAAAATGTTTCCTATTAAAATATTTTGTTGGCATATCGATATCATCAAAGACTGTCATCTGCTTGTTATTTATTTATTTATTTGGCACTTGTTGACCGGGATAGCCTGACTGAGCTGAAGCCCTTTTTCAACGGAGACCTGGGGAGAAAAGCTTCACAGTACAACTAAGCAAGAAAAATTGTATGATTTAAGTAAAATACAATAAAATATATACACTAAAACAATTAAGCAAATGTCCATTACAGTACAAGTAAGAAAAAATCAGCAAAAAGACATTTAAACTAAGTAGTAGGTATAGAATCAGGTAATAACAACAGCTAGCAAAACACATAAGGTTTATCCTCCTCAGTGGACAACTGTAAAATTCAATGCAGTTTGTTTAGTAAGCTGCAATAGGTGTAGAAATTTAATATAAAAGCAAATTGCAATTAGGAAGCAGGGAGCATATTTACACACCTAGGTAGTGAGGGAGCATGGAGACTAGTAGGTGGCTGTCTTGTCATACTAAAGAGGCTGGTTTAGATATGGTAATTAGTAGAAAGGGGGGAATAGGAAGGAAAGGGAGGAATGGAGAGGGTAATGGAGGAGAAAGGAATTGGTTCAAGTGGGATGATTGCAGTGACAGCTCCAGGTTCTGTTTAGGTAATTTTTGAGAGTTTTCTTGAATTCATGGACATGAGTAATGTTTCTGACAGTCATGGGAAGCTTGTTCCATGAAAGAGTGGGAAAGTAGCTTTCTGTCCAACAGATTTTTTTTTTAGGTTTATGAATCTGTAAGAGACATTGGTTAGAGATTCTGAGGGATCGAGGGGGGTTATAGAGGGAGACAAGTGAGGAAATGTTTGGGCAGGAGGAGGGCTTGTTTAGGATAGAATGTATGATGAGAAGTTAAGTAAATAAGAGTTGGGGGTTGGTTGGGAACTCTAGCCAGCTGAGTGTCTGGAGAGTGTGATAGTGGTGTGATGTAGAAGGTAGATTATCTGCAAATCTAGCAACGTTGTTGTAGGTGGTTTCAAGTTTTAAATGTAGTGAGGACTGTAAGTTAGTTAAGATTTATGAGATGTAGAAGAGGTTAGGGAGAAGGTATGCTTGGGCAAGTGAAACTCTGGAGTCTGGTGTAAGGAACCCTTTGTTTCTATACAGTAGGCTAAGCTTTGGTGGGTTTTCTTGATACATTGATGTACATGGAAGTCAAATTTAAGTTGGTTGTCTATGATTGCTCAAGGAGCTTAGTGTGGGTTTTGGCTATGATAGTGGTGCAGTTAAGTGAAGAGAGGTAAATTAGGATTTAAGATGATAGAAGGATTTTGGGAGAAAGAGAAGAAGCTTTGTCTTTTTAGGGGTGAGTATAAGTTGGTTGTTAGTAAGCCAAGTTTCAGTGAGACTGAAAGATGTTTATGTCAGAGTGAGCAGGTGAGAGGGTTGTCAGCAATGGAGATGATGTTGATCTGCATACTGTATGAGGGATGACTGAGGCCAGAATGTGTGAGGTTGGTTAGTAAAGATGTTAAAAAGAAGAGGGCCTAGAATTGAGCCTTGTGGGATGCCCATTTTGATGGGGAAAAGGGGAGATAGAGCAGAGAGCCATTTGAGAAATTGTTGTCTGTCTGTGAGGTAGCTGTTAAACTGAGAGATAGTTGCTGAGGAGAGGTTGAGTTGAGAAAGTTTGGAGAGGAGGATGGAGTGTGAGACTGTGCCAAAGGCTTTGGAGAGATCTGAAAAGAGCCAGAACACTAATTTATTATTGTGTCTGGCTAGGGTAGATGGAGTTAGTAAAGGAAATAAGAGCAGTAGTGGTGCTGTCTTTGGTGTGGAAGCCATGCTGGCTGGGGGTGATCAGGTTTTCTTGAGTGTGATAAGCCAAGATTTGCTTATGAAAACAGTGATCAAAAATTTTAGAGGGGAGAAAGTATGGCAATAGGTTGATAATTGGAGAGCTCTACAGAATTTCCACCTTTGTGGATAGGTATGGTATGGGATTTTTTTTCCAGAGAGTAGGGACAGTGGATTCATTGACTGAATTACTTATGAGGATGGAGACAGGATATGCTATGGAGTTAGCAGCAGCCTTTAGGAAGAGAGATGGCAGGTTTTCAGCTGATGGGGAACATAGTTTAAATTTGAGATTTTTAATGTAGCTAGTTGGAATGGGATTTAATGAGAATGGGCAGTTTTGTAGTAGGGGTTGGTGGGAGGTGAGGGGTTGGTTATGTTGGAAGTCTGCTTACGTTTGCAGATGGTGTCTATGAAGTGTGACTTGAAAATGGATGCAGTTTCTTGGGGTGTGTTATTGAGGAAGGGGTTAGGAGTTGATGGATTCCCTGGGTGGACAATTTCGTTGACAGTATTCCAGAATTTGGGGGGATTTCTGGGTTCTGTAGTTTGGAGTGTGTGGTAGAAGTTCTTTTCATCAATGTCTATGCGTTTTTGATCAGATTTCAGAGTTCCCTATATTTTTGTTAGTGTGTGAGAGATTTGGTCTTAGTCCAGAGTTTCTAGACAGAATCTCTGTTTAGGATAAGAGACTAAGTAGAGTTGGTGAGTCAAAGAGAACGCCATGATTTGACTCTGACAGTTCTGGGAGGGGCAAGGGAGTTCAATGTGTTTAGGAAGATGGAGTTAAATTGAATTAATTAACAACTTCATCAAGAGGTAGGAATGACAGGAAAAACAAATCAGTAGCGTGAGGCAGTTATTGGATATATCAAGGTTGAAGTTGGTTAGCTTTTGACATTCTTTAAATGTATGAGATCTAGAGAGGTGGGGGAAGAATCTTTATTCCATTGTTTCTTCCCATTCCAAGTAAGCTCTGTCAAATGTTACTTGAAACACTGCCCCTTACAGTATCCTAACTGGTACAGATTGTCCAGGCAGATCCCTAACTGGTATGGATTGTCCAGGCAGATGCTGTTTCTTTCTAACTGCTCTAGACTTAACAATAGTTATATATTATCTCAAATTCCCATCAACAATGGTGTCCTTTCACTTCCACCATGTTGTAGTAGTTTGGAACAATGCTTGTTTCCAGATATCCCACTGCCACTACTGTGGTATCACCTCTGCTTGGTGCCTCAGATAACTTTTGTTCACAATTTTGTCACTACAGATATTTGTAGCATACATGCCCCATTAGTAACACTGAAAACATTGAAATCCAAGGGAAGGATTTGTACTGTGACCAGTGGCCTTCTTTTCCCTTCACCTGTGAAATCTGTTGTTATGGCTTACACAGCCCCTGTGGGTTCACTTATAGCTATGGGAAGTGTTATTTACCCCAGTAACTGTGTGCATCCTTGTGCATGCATGTCAATGTGTACTACTATCTGGGTGTGCTAGCTAGATACAGTAAATGTTTTCTAAATATATCTGCAGCACTGTTACATTCCCAGTCTGCCAGCCACCTTCTCACATCTTCAAAGTACTGAGGGCTTGCTTCCTTATCATAAGATCTCATAACTTGTCAAATGTTAAGTCAGCACTTAGATCTGAGATGAATTCAGTAACATTGTCCACTGCCTTTATCCAGGGCTCTCCAGACTTTCCTATAAGCCCTGTAAACAGTGATTATCAGATATTTTACTTAAAGCATCCACAACTTTGCTTCAAAGCAGAGGGGTTAAAATCTCATGACTGATCACTGGTCAATTTGGTATTGATTGCATACATTCAAATACCCAAATGCAGCTACTGACATCATTCCCCTCCTTATGCTAAACAAATAATACTGTAGTGACATTGGCTACCATGGATGGATTTTCACCTCTGCTATTCATATGACTTTTGTGAAGGGCTAGCAATTCTCCTGTCATGTAGGTGTTCCTTCCCCCTCACCTGTACCATAGAAAATTCATGCTGATGATTCCTTTTCTACTCTGCAGCTTAATGTTGTTTACTTCTTTCTCTTTGCAACATTTTTTTCCAGCTCTAGACTTTTCAGTTCAGTCTTCATATTGAGATCACCAAAGGGTAAATTGATCTGTTTCATTGCATGCTCTGCACTCAGAATGCTACCAGGCTCTCTCCAGGTTCGGTCATTTCTTTTGCACTGAGATTTTTGCTTGGTGTATGCATAATAGTGTATCAATGTTTGTAAAGTTGATCTTTTGTGATCAAACTTGTGAACATCGATATTTGAGTAATTTGTT
>NC_056731.1:1669937270-1669972270 GCF_019279795.1 Protopterus annectens | reverse complement strand
TGGTTATGTTTAAATATTCTTAGTATGATTATGAATCACTCATCTGAGCAGTGAGACAGCTGCACAGCTGAAGGTCCTATATCTAGCAGACCACACACACATACACTCACTACCCTACACACACACACACACACACACACACACACACACACACACACACACACACACACACACACACACACACACACACACACACACACACACATTATTACATTTGTTAACCGGGAGAGTCCGACTGGATACAGGTCCATTTTCAGCTGAGGCCCGGGAAGAAAAGAGCCAGTTACATTCATTTTTAACATTAAAAGCCATTACTTGTGACATTCATTACAGGCAGACTAACATTGTGAAACTAAGTGGCACATATTGTATACACTCTGAATAATTATGAGAGCAATAGGTAAGACAGTGTAAATACATTCATAATTATGAGGAGCAATACATGGAATTCATTACAGTAGCTACAAGACAAATGGATGAGCAGTTAGTAATGCTCTCTTAACATGCCAGAAAACATTTCCTATCCTGTAGTAATATTAGGACTATGGGTAGGCTGAGAAGGTAGCATATTTTAGTGTGGTACAGATAGATTAGTTATATACTAGAGTGTTATCCAGGGGTGCAACAGGAGCAAAGCCTGTCGTTCATGAAGTGAGTATTACGGAGTTTCTTAAATTGAGTGAAGGAGTTGTTGGATGTTAAGTGGACAGGAAGGGAGTTCCAGAGTTTAGAGATTGAGTGGCTGTAGACAGATTTTCCTGCCTCATTGTTAAATTTGGTGACCTGTAGGTGATTTTGGGTGCTAGATCTTAAGGTTCTAGTAGTGGTGTGAGGGTGAATTAGATGTAGAGCTGGGATTTTGTCTGAGTGGTTTAATATTTTGTGCACTAGTGAGATCTGATTGCTTTGAAGTATTAGTGGGAGCTCTAACCAGTTAAGTAAATGAGACACTCACAGCGATGAGTTCTATAGGATGAGTCTGTAGCAAATCTTGCTATCTTATTGTAGCATGATTCGAGTTTGTTTAGATCAGTTTTGCAAAGGTTAGTGAGCACAGGGGAGGCATAGAGTAATGTAGATAGTAGGTGTGTCCTTGATATTGTTATTTTTGAATAGTTTGAGAGACAGTGTTTGTTACGATAGAGAAGTCTGAGTTTTTTGTGAACTTTCTTTATAGTTTGGGCAATGTATAGATCAAATCTAAGGTGGTTGTCTATTTCCACGCCTAGCAACTTGGTGTGATTAGTAGGGATAATAGCGGTATTGTTGTTGGAGGTGATAGTAAAGCTGTCAGTGCAGGGAAGGGATCTGTGGGAGCTAAAGAGGAGTAATTTAGTTTTGGATGGGTTAAGAATGACCTACTGGTTAGTGAGCCAAGTTTTGGCTAGAGAGAAGGATTCTTGTGTTTGGGAGAGGAAGTGATCTAGTGTGGGGGCTGCACATATAATAGTGGTGTCATCTGCATATTGCACTATAGAGGCTTTGGGTGTGGTGGATGGGAGTTGGTTGGTGAACAGTGTGAATAGTAAAGGACATAAGATGGAGCCTTGAGGGACCCCTAGGGAAACAGGCAGCAAGGAGGATATTTGGTTTTGCCACTTTACTACTTGCTGCCTACCAGATAGATAGCTCTTAAATCAAGAGATAGAAGATGAACTGAGGTTTAAGGTGGAGAGTGAGTGAAGGAGTTTCATATGGTTGACCATACCAAAAGTTTTGGATAAGCCACATGCACATGTGCACACACACACACACACACACACACACACACACACACACACACACACACACACACACACACACACACACACACACACACACACACACACACACACACGCGCACACACACATATGCACAGACACACACGCACAGACACACATACATGCACAGACACACACGCACAGACACACACACTGCCAGCGCACTCTACAGCCATGATTCCTACATTCATACCAGCCACACAGCCACATGTCATTTCACTCACTTGTCAGTCTATGCACATAGACACACACACTCACAATAAGGATGCTTGTATGTACAGATACAAAGTAGCTCATACACACATAAGCATGAATGTGCAGACACACACGCGTGCACACACACACACACACACACACACACACACACACACACACACACACACACACACACACACAAACACACACACACACACAAGCGTGCGCACTACACTGCACTACCTACATGGACCTGCAAAGTTAAGCAAGCTAAGGTGTTCTACTCCACTCAACACAGATTGCCCCTCACTGAAATTAATTGGTTCACTGCCTAAGTTGCCATATACACTTACATATTTAGTACACTGGTCTGCACAGATACTGCACAATACAGACATATATGATTCAATGTATTACACAATTTTATGTCTAGAGCAGTGCAACACCATCTTAAAGTATCACAACAACATAGGCCCTGCCCACTGACTACCATATTTTTATGTGGCACTGAAAACTTTCACTAATTAATAATGTCATGCTGCACTACTGAGTGGGCATTGAGGGACAAATTGAGACAGCCTTGTATATTATAAATACTATGCCCTTATTAACAACCTGGTCCTCAACCTGGTCTGTGACATCAATAGGACTTGTTTGCAGGGCAGATTTGTGTCCCAGAGACTCCCCCTTTTGTGGAATAGACTCACTCTCCACGTCTAGCAGAGTATCTCATCATCCCTTTTTAAGCACAACCTGGATAACTGGATGGGGAACAGAAAATTCACCTCTGGGATTCTCCCTGTGTCCCTGCTGGACAGGGGTACTGGGTGCTGACTTGTCAGAATATGGGCTAAATTCTTGGCTAGGCTTGTAAGGGCCACTGGCCAATAGCCTTGTAACTTCCTATGATCTATGATCCTATGACCAAATGGTTTTCTGACATTTCTCTGTTCTCTAAGTATAAAATTGCATTGCCTTTTTCATAACCATTTAATTTTCATTTGTTCTGTCTGTATTATTTATTACTAATTGTTTATTAGACTAAGTGCCTATAAGCTTCTTCTATGCATAATTACTTTGCTGAATGACTCTCCCCAGATTGTAATAAAATCCGTGTAGGCACAGTGTAGAGCCTACATGGAATGTTACAGTGCCTGTGTACACAGTTCCCCTTCGGCAGCTCCATGCATATTAATGATGATGCATTGCCAAGGGAGAGTCAAGAAATATGGTTATTGAATCAGTACAGGGAGTGGTGCAGTAATAACCATGTCTGCAGAGGAGTAAGAGACTCCCTGCACTGTGTTAGTGTGTTAGTTTTACCTAATTTAAAAAAAAAAAAAAAAGCATGTTTGTGTGGCATGGAATGCAGCAATGCTAAGCGGCACCCCCAGATAATACAGCAGACACATGCCAGACATCTAAAAATAGAAACCACATTTCATTAATTATTTATTTAAATGTAATGTTTAAGCATATCTAAGCATGTTTGTGTGACACGACGCAGAGCTCAGCACTGCTTTTAAGTAGTTCAGTGGTATATGTGAAGGTATGCTGGATTTCTTAATATCCATGTAGCTAAATGGGTAGCATGACAGCTTCATGTGCAGTAGGTCCAGGGTTTGTATACATGGAAAGGAAATTAGTATTTAATTTTAATATACAAATTTTGCAGACTAATTTAAAATATGGCACCTCTGTGCTCTGCTAAGCTCTGTAGAGACCTGCTAAGACCTGTTAAGTGCCGCATAAACATGATAAAGTCCTGTTTGGCTGGTCTGCTAAGACTCCGGATCTGCAAGTTTTCGCATGTCTTAGCTCAGCTGTGCTGGTTTGCACAGTGCTAAGCAATGTGGCATTTTTTTGAATGTTGGCCAATGATGTTAAAGGCAGGAAAACGGCCTATATTAAGCCCAACAGGTGGGAATACATCAGAATCCATTGGAGTTCTTCCTCTGATGGGTCCTATGGCTCGTGTTGGTGACGGTTTGTGCTTTTGGGCGCAGCGTTGGGACATTCTGGAGTTCAGGGTCATGGTTGGACTCCTAGTTAAAAACCATGCTGACTGTCTACTGCAGGGAGATTTCCAGGGCTCAGAGTGTAAGGCAGAGGTTTGATACTGGCTGGCCAGAGAACTCACCAATGTTACTGGTATCTCCCACACTGGTAAGCAGTGTCATCACCACCATGATGACCTGAAACAATGGAAGGGGAAACTCTTGGACACCTGGGTCCAAGCAGCTCAAGCAGGGAATGTCCCACACGTATGTAAGTAATTTTTCCTCTGTTTCAGCAATATCTAATCTGAATGTCTGCAAAATTTGTATGCATAATGGTGTGCTTCTCTCCCAACAGCTGCAGAATAGAGGGCTCACTATGTCAAGTCACACACTGGGACACCTGGCCAGGTTGCCTTGTGACTGTGGTGAGAAAGTATGTATTATGCTAACTGTAGTGAAATAAGCAAGAAAGGGTAAAGCATTAACTGCATGAAAGTATATACAATAAAGTATGTAGTACAATAAATGTGGAATTAGAGCTGTATTGCAAGAAGTGAATAATGCCAACTGTAGTGCAATAAAAACATGAAACAATACCAGTAACTGCATTAAAGTATATACAGTAAAGTTTGTAGTGCAATAAATGTGGAATTAGAGCTGGATTGCAAGAAATGAATAATGCCAACTGTTCTGCAATAACACATGAAACAATACCAATGACACCAAGGAAAATAATATACATCAGGAGTCTCTTGTTTTAACCATTACAGTAGAGGTGTATGCATTCAGGCTGTAAGGTAAGTTGCTACAGTCAAGTATAACACTGAAACAGCTGTAGAATGCAAATCTAATGGCTACCAATTGTACTGTTTAACTCATATAGTCTTGTACAAGGCTGTCTCTAGGCCAATATTGTTCACATAATGGTCTGTCATCCACAAACATCAGGTAATGAAAGTATATGGGTGAGGTAGCCCATGCCATGAGTTGATATTGTGTGTTGACTTCACAGATATTTCAACCCACTTACAATAAATTTTGTACACCAGCATTGTTTATACTGATATATAGCATACCTACTATATGTGTTATGCCTGTATTTCATACATGTTGTGTTCTACTGTCACTGCAGTCTAGTGTAACACTATAGTAGTACTGCCGGTTCCCTATTAGAAGACTGAAGAAGCATTCTTTTGAATGCATCTTGGTTAAACTGAAAAGCCTGAAATGGCAAAATATAGAAATGGCTTTTAAGCAAATTCTTTCCCTTGGAAAAAATTTGCTTAGCCGCTTCATTACTTTGCCATTTTTGGCAATGTAGTGCGGTCTTGGAGTTGGTATATTTAAGTAGAGGAGGTGTGGGGGGTGAAGCCCCCCCCACTTAATGTAATGTTTAAAGTGTTTTTTTGGAACAACGATTTTTTTCCCTAGGAAAAAAAAAATCACTGTTCTGACAGGTTGAAATTGTAAGCTTTCACTTACATAAGGTCAATTAATCACCGTTCGCTTTTTTAAGCATTCAGTGATCTAATATAGACCCATACTGCCAGGTCATATTTTGGTTCCAGGTAAGCTCTTGGCAAATATCAATCAGTCAGTCAGTAATCAGTAGTGACTCAGTAGCTCATTTTGTTAAATGCCCTGTATATAGTACATTTTGCCCACACAGACCAGAGTTTGAATCCACTGCTATTTAGCACTAAATATTACAGTAGCAGTCATGTAATGTTTGCAAATTCTCTCTCCACAGGAAGTACAGGTAAATGGGTGAGGTAGCCCATATTATGAGTAGATAATTGTGTGTTTAAACTTCCCAGACTGTTAAAATCATTAGCAAAAATGTGAAATATCAGCAATGTACAGTAAGAAATAATATGTGTAATCCTGGTATGGCTGTATGAATGGAGTGTCTGTTAAAAGTTGCTACAGTCAAGTAATACATTCCATGCAGACCTCCCCTGCAATCACTGCTATTGGGTTCTCTTCCCATGCCTGCCAAACAAGGCATGACTGCTGTTTAGTGTCTATATTGTACACATACAAGTCTCTCAAGTGTTACGAATTCATGTTATACAATTAATAGCACGTAATCCACCTGTGACAAAAATGCCATGGCAATGAGTACCTAGATTCCAAAGTATCACCATTTCAGCCCACAGAACACCTTGGTATTATATAGGTCCACCTGATGTGCAAGTGTTCTGTGTAGATGTGCACCCACAGTTGTTACCATTTGGTCCATAGTGTCCCATGTGCATAGCTTGAGAGGTATATATGTGCTACATCAGCTACAGGAGACTTGTACTCACTGTACACATAAAGAAAATACAGACCTGTAGAGTAGATGGTAGTACTGTTGTCAAGGAAGTAAGCTACAATGTTCCTAATAGACTTATTTTCTCTCTCGCCCCACCCCTTATCTTCATTTATTTATTACTGTTATTTATTGTTTATGGTTTACTATTAACATATGTTGTTACATTAATTGTTTTTTGGGGCATGTGTTTTATTATTATGTATTATAATGGATGCATGTTAACATATCTTGTTAAATTACCTATTTTGTTGACCTTATGCTGTAACTGTTACTGGTGTGCTGTTATGCTGACTGTTCTGTTATTTATTGTTGTGTTTCACATAATATATATTGATATGTAATTGTGTTATTTCCGATGTTCTGCCATGCTGTAATTACTAAAAATGTTTTGTTAATAACTAACCTATACCTATTGCTATACCTCCATTACCACAGCACATCAGGGTAGGCTGGTTTCTGGTGATACACCTACCTTCACTCAACTGGCCATGGCACCAGGTCTGAGCACATCTGGGACCCACAATGGTGGTGCCCCCTCCACTGCCCCTGCAGGAGCTGTGGTGTCAGGTGGAACTACCTCAGGGGATGGGGCCAGGCCTCCCCCTGGGAGCGGTGGCAGAAGGGTTGCAATCACCAAGGATCAACTGCTGGTCATGGTGCACAGGATTGTTCACCTGAACTATGAATGCCACATGCACCAGATTGAGAGCACGCTGGCCAACCTAGTGGGGCAGGCTCAGCCTGGCACTGAGCCTCCGGCACAGCCACCATTGTGGCAGTGAAGGAGCAGTGCTGACTGTCCCATGGGTGGGTACATGAGTCATGCTTCTGCCATATGGAGGCACGTGTGACATGGATTCCACAACACCCTCCCCATGCAAGGGGTTTAGCCCCCTCATGTATCACACACCACCCTGTCTGCTGTCTTGTCTGTCTGCACATGCATCCTCTTCTACCCAACTTACTGCTGCACACATACCTATGTCCCTTACCCTACATTCCACTCCCCTTAAAAAAAAGTGTACCTGTCCCAAAAAATATTGCCCCATACATAGCTCTCCATGTCACACATGTGTCCACTGGACACCACTAATCTGGTCTAATTGGCTTTACATCACAGTTATGTTGTCCTCACCCCTTTTTCTGGGGGTTGAGAGTCCATATTCATTTACAAAATGTATCAAAATACACATCTGTTGCTGTACAACATATGGATAGCTATGTTTTTTCTACACCCTTCCTGCAAATCCCTAACTGCCTTTCACTATGTATTTCCACCTGCTTGCCCCCATTTTACCACTTTCCTATCACCCTGTTTTTCTTTCCTTTATATTTTTAGCACGGGTTTGAGTGAAGTTAAGCAAAGTGGTGTGGCACGGTGCGCTGCACTGTGCCACTTTGCTTAGCTAAGTTTAAATGAGCTTTAATGATTAAATGTGCTTATTACATTGTTAGACACATGTACAAAAGAAACACATCTGGCAAGTTTTGCACCCGGTGCCCTTTCACCTACATCATTAACCCACCACACCACACAGATCTGACTTAAAACAGGTGTTTCTAGCAAAACATACTGATTGCCACTTAAAAGGCATGTAACTGAAATAAAACACTAATGGGAAAAATGGAGTGTACCTTGGACTCTGGTGCAATAGTACACCAGTAGACAGCCAAATGCATAATGATGGATGTAAGTGAGGCCTGTGACAGCAGTTGTATGTGCCCTTTTATCAGCAACTATGGAAAGACACCTGCTAAGGCAGCAAAGGCAAAGTACATGTGCAACTGGGACCCAGGTGTAGAAATACAGACATACAAAGCCATGCACATAATGATGGATGTACAAATGTATGTCACAGCCTGTATATCTTCACATATATCTTGCAAATTCACATGTTTTTACAGTGACTCAGTTGTGTAGTCTGTTAAATGCCTTGCATGCAGTACATTTTGCCACACAAGGTCAAGGGTTCAAATCCAGTTTTGTGTTGCAGTTCAATTACATTATTGTGAAGACAGCAAGTACAGCAACGAATAACTGAGTCAGGCAATCCTAATCTGCTCAGGATACTGCTAGTTCATGAACTGCTAGCCAGTTTTGCAAATCAGAGGCCTGCAGGTAGGGATACACTACACATATCTGCATAGCCTAACTATATGTTGCCTACTACTCTGTTATTGGCACTGTTGCATAACAGACACACCTTAATCACATGCCTCAATCAGACTGTACAGGGTACCCTTACCCTGGCTCTGCTGTAACAACAGGGCTGAGACAGCTGCCGCAGTTACACATTCAGTTTGCTGTCCTCCAAAGTGTCCACACTCCCCCTATGTGCGCTAGACTGCAGCAGCAGCTGCAGCCTATAGCATACACAGCTGTATGTAAAGGTAGCTGTTACAGACCTACCATACCTCCCAATCCCCTAGAAAAATGGATCTAGACACAGCCATGTATAATGGGGGGTTTAAGGCCCACAGATAGGGACATCTGTAATGGTCTGCCCCTGCAAAGATAGTAGGTTGATAGAATAACAGCTATTGCATTAGCATGAATATTCTGATGGGTATGAAGTCTGACACTGAAGTGTGTCTCTTTCCTTACTGACCTCAACCCATGATGTTTACCAGTGAACTGCCAGATGACGACAATGTCATGGGACACTGACCACACATATGAGGTGAAACTGTGGACATACTCCATAACTCTCTACAGGTGACAGGTATAGTACTTACCCTCTGTGATGCTGTACTCTCCACACTTCAGTAATGCCAATCTAATCAACTAAGAAAGGGGCCCAGGTCTGCATGAAGGCCTTATATATTGCACTGTGGTGGCATGTCATTGGCCAATGGTAGTGCAACTCAGCTATTTTGGCCGCAGTTAGCAATTATAAGCCACAGATTGGTGCAGAGACAATTACCTTCTAATGAGTAGTACCTTAAAAGGCAAGCAGCTGCTTATGGGGAACAGGTCTGTATGAGCATATTTCCAAAAGATTACCAGAAGCAAAGTTCAACCCACCAGGTATGTAATAGATTTTTCCATATAACAGGATGCAGATGGGAGGATAGAGGTATGGGGAATAGAGATTACAACAGCAAGCCTGTCTTAGAGCTATGATGATAACATGCAAGGGATATTCTGCTGTCCTACACCTAGAGGCATGCCTCTCATCTGTCCCTGATTTTCAAGCACATCGCAGCTCTGTCCCTGTCATTCCTTCCTACAATGCTTGGCTGTTGTAGGAAAGCTAGTGGATTACACATAATACATCATGACAATGATTAAGGGTGTACACTCCTGTAATGTCAAATTCACCTCCCTCATTCAGTCACTGTCTCACATTCATGATTCTAACATTTTAAAAGTGTCCCTGAATGTCCCTGATGTACTCTGGCAAAGTCACAATTTCTGTTGACATATGTCCCTGTTTGGTTGACGGCTATGCCTAACATACCTGTCAACCTTTGACAGCATGAAAGTAGGACAAAGCCATAATTTATGGTGGGACCAAGGCCCAAACTCAGCAACAGTGTTTAAATATTTGTCAGAGATTCACAAGTTTGTGTGAAACTGACCAAAACTATGAGGCAAACATCCTGACATTCTGCAAACATCTGTATAGTTGAAAGGTATGATGCCTACAGGGAACATATACTACAACAGGTTTGCATTGTTTTCTGTCATTGTGGCACACTGGTGTTGCTGGACTGTTCCCATATAGTTGTTGTAATATCACACTGTTAATTGTCTGGCAGTAACCATATGATATATCACTGGTAGTTTGCCCATAGGGAACACACCACAGTACACTGCAGTGCTGGGTGTTGGAACATGCAGTAGAATCTGTCATGGCACACAGGGACATACCCCAGTATTGCTACTATTTTTGGTAGTATCCACATACGTAGAGTGTTGCCAGAATGTGGGGTATGACGTGTGAGGGAGCAGTGGATAGTGCAGGCCATTATGGGTGTGCTGGATCTGTATAAAGTGGATGCCCATGTATCTGGTCGTGTAATATGCTCCCCTTTTGTTGTCTTTCAGGAACCATGTACCACAGAAGACATGCCCCCTTCTCATATGTGGAGAATGCCGTAATAGTGGATGGACTAAGATAGCACCATCAGATCTTGTTGTCTATGGGAGGCATATTCAGGAGAAGTGGGCAGCATTGTGGGCAGTCCTTGTGTGGGATGTCAATCAGACTGACCAACAGGACAGGACCTATGAGCAGGTGTAACACCAGGCCACAGACATGCTGAATGTTGCATGATGAAGGGCACCTACTGTTGCCAGGGATTGTGTCACCACCAGTGGAGGATTGTGATAGAATAACCACTCTCAGCCACAGAGGAATTCCTGGTGAACCTAGCAACACATGACAGCTCCCAGGTATCCATCACTCCATACATTGTGGAGGTGGGTGCTACAGTGTCCACAGCAGAGGAACATCCAAGTTAGCATACTATGTTCACCAGTGTAATACCATATCAGTCATTGTGGCAGGCTGTACATAGCTGTACATGGGTGTTGGGTCTGTCTGCATTTTTGTGGTTAGGGTTTACACTCAGTTGTGCACATATATACAGAATGTCATCAATACAGCCAGTATCACAGTACCTATTGTACTATTGGATATATGCACATATTACCTTGTAGTACTGCAACCTTTGGTGGTGCTGCCAGTACCTTTCCCTCACCTTTTCATAGGTCCATCAGGTGTGGCCCAAGACAGTGGTCATGTACCTAGTAAGTGTGATAATGTTTTTATGGCTCATACATACCCTATAGATGGTAAGGGCCATATTGACCTATGTACAAATGTTGTGTTTAGCCAGAGTAGAATACTTGTATATTCCATTCTGGAACACTTAACTATGGTTCATATACTGGTTAGTCACAGGTATGTAT
The DNA here is from genome assembly GCF_019279795.1 of Protopterus annectens. NCBI lineage: Eukaryota > Metazoa > Chordata > Ceratodontiformes > Protopteridae > Protopterus > Protopterus annectens. The sequence goes on along the minus strand of NC_056731.1, from coordinate 1,669,961,079 downwards.
TTGAATGACCATTGACACATCTGCACTTATAGTTATGAGCAGCTACACAGCCTGGTATTCAAGAGGTAATTACTCCAAGATGTCTGTTCAAACACAAAAGGGAGATGCTACATACCTAAGGCAGTAACACTAGTACTGGCATATCATTCTCAAGATAGGTATACTGGGTTTTATGTGTAGTTTAATCACGTATAGTGTCATATTGCACACCTTACAGGCAGATAGTACTGGCAACATTACCTGGATGTGGCTGAAGTGCATGTTAAAAAGGGCTTGACTTGTCTGTGTATGTTGGTGTGAGGTTGTCTGTTGTGCATGGGAGCGGAGATGAGAAGATGTGAGACTGGTAATGCAGTTGTGGATCTTCATTTGTATGAATCTGTGTGGATTCCCATACATAAAAGTGCAGGCAGTAATGTACTGCTTTTGTCTTGGTTTTCACAGGTCACCTGATGTTGTGTTTCATCAGACTCTGATGATGATGGTGGCCATAGTGAGGCACAATTGGGGTTCTCGGGGGCTGAATCTGACCCAAAGGTTGGCATCCCTCTTCTGCCCAAATTTTCACCACACACAGTCAGTATGCTCACACATACCCAGTCCCCAGAGGCCACAGATATTGGGCAGTCAGATGGTGGTGACATTGAACAGGACAGTGTGGCAACTATGGCATCAGTGAGTGTAGACACTTGCCATAGCCAGAGAGGTGTCTAGTTCACACACAGCTAGATTGACAGGGGTGCTTGTAGGACTGCTATCTATCCACCACCTGCTGCAGGTGTAACATCATGGGTCACTCGCATGTTTTGGGCTATCAGAGAGGTGCAGGCACATTCTGAACACAACAACAGATGGATGCTTAGGGTTATGGACACAGCATAGTCTGACATCTCTGACTGCCTCCACCACATTGGGGACACCCTGGATCAGTTCACTGATGCAGTGGACAGACAGTGTGCTAAGGCAGTGTCTGTCTTTGACCACACATTGTGCTGGAACATCTGGTTGGAGTTGGGCATTGGACACATGGACGTAGGTCAGCAAAACCATCTGATGAGAGTCCATGTGGCCATGCACAGTCACACTCCTATAGTGGCAGTACATCCAGCACTACAGAGGGAAGTGTGATGCCCACAACATGACATGGCAGCCGATGAGCACATAGTCCTGGGCAGTCCCATGGGGGACAAAGCTCCAGCATTTTGCAGTCACAGTCAGGTACTAGCACCACATCTGACCTTGGACGTGGTGGTGCCAGTGCTATTCCTGGCAGATCCAGTTCCCATGTTTGTGGCTGGAGACAGTGAACTGTTCACTGTACCATGTACAGTCCACAGCTGTCCAACATACGCACATGTAGGGCTAGCACTTGGCTTGACTGCGTACACTCACACACTCAAACACCACTGTCACATGCTAGTCACCTACAGACACACATGGCACCTCTCCATGGTTCATCTAACCTGCACCTCTCCTGAATCCCACACATGCTGTCAAATGTTTGGCACAGCCTAGGCCTCCAGCACCCCCACACCACACACTGTGCATGTGATGATACCTGTGCCACATCCCTGCCATCTGTGCCATCAATGCAGGGAATTGCTACTATGTGTCTGATGTACAGGGTTTCTTTATCACTTGACATGTACTTGTGTAGTGTAGTGTTGTTTTGCCATGCCACTTGTTGTGGCCCACAACAGGTACTGTGTGTTGGCATGTGTCATGACTACACATCACACTTTGTGTATCTTTGTTGCATAATGTTAGACTGGAGGTAGTGTTCAAGAATGACAGTTGTGTCATGGACATGTATTGGTTTCTGTTACAGGAGTGTGAGGGGATACACTACGGACATGTGGCAGCAATACAGCAGCACAGGATGGCATGGCAGCACAGCAGAAATATGACATCAGCAAGGTACGTCAATATATATGCATGGCTCCCTAGATGCATATGTGTAGAATAGTCTATCAGGGACAATGGGGGCAATCAGCATATTCATGCATTCATACTTTGTCTTAAGGTCTACTACCCTTGCTATATGTCACCTGGGTTATCTGAACTTACAAATCTAGAAAGTGTGGTGATGGAGTTGACATGTCTACAAATATCCTGTGCCCAGATCAGACACGTGGTGGACATGACTTATGATTATATATAGGAGGGCAATTTAGGGTCAGCAGCTATTCACAGGGTCAAAAGGTGCATAACCATTGCACTGGGATAGCCCATAAGGGCAGGTCTGTAGCACTGTACAGGGATATATTTACACACACCCAGAAACAGATTTGGCTGCTATGAGTATAGAACCTCTAGTTATCTACTATTACACACTTTAGCTTGCAGTACTTATTGCATGCATCATGGAGTTTATCTGATATTAGACTGTCAGCCAGCACCCTTAAGGTGTATGACATAAGCAGGCCTTGTAGATGAGGGCAATGTAGAGGCCAGCAGCTAGTCACAGGGCCATACACACACACATGCACAGACAGTTGGCTGATGTGAGATTAAAACCCCTACCTGTCTACTATTGCACACCATAGCTTGCAGTATTAATTGCATGCACCACAGAGTTTATCTGATATTAGACTGTCAGCCAGTGCTCTTAAGGTGGATAACATCAGCAGGCCTTGTAGAGGAGGGCATTGTAGAGGCCAGCAGCTAGTCATATGGCCATAAAATGTTACATGAGGATATATTTTCACACACACACACACACACACACACACACACACACACACACACACAGTTGGCTTATGTGAGATTAGAACCCCTACCTATCTACTATAACACACTATAGCTTGCAGTACTTATAGTATGCACCATGGGATACATCTGTTGTATATGTGATTGCAGGCACAGTACTTGTGGAGTACCCAAAGTAGCCGTGTGTTAGACAGCATGTGTGTGGTCTGCAGCATGATAATGCTTGGTACTGTTATTGTATCTGGTGTACTAGGAGTGGGATAACTGTCACTATCCCTGCTATGTGTGTACAGTTAGCAGTTAGCAGTAGGGCTGTATGTGGCTGGTTGCACTTAGATAGGCAAACATGTGACCAGGGACAATATGGCCTTTCCAAGGCAGACGCTGAACCATTGCACAGTACAACACCTGCTTACCTGTATCTGTCTACAAGATGACATTCCACAGGCACAGAGATCTGTGGGTGAGTGTATTGCGTACTGTTGCAGCCTTGGTTTGGTTCCTTTGGGCCACTGTTTTGATGTGTGAGTGCAGATAACCTTAGCATTCGAAAGGTATGTGGGAAAATCTATACACCCCCCACACACACACAGATATATATGTATATATATATATATATATATATATATATATATATATATATATATATATATATATATATATATATGGATCCCTATCAGATGTTAGAAACTTCATTTGACTGAATCCCATTTGAATGAGACCATAAGACTGAATGGTAATTAGGTACTTCTCACTGCTGCTTTACCATGTCCCTGAATTGGAGATTCTCTCTGTTATGGTAAATGATCAATTGCTTTGTCCAGTTAGCATGAGGCAGAGGATCCCTCTCTCTCTCTCTCTCTCTCTCTGAATCTCAGCCATGATATAATTGATTAAATTTTGACTGTGTGTGTGTGTGTGTGTGTGTGTGTGTGTGTGTGTGTGTGTGTGTGTGTGTGTCTGTTATATGTGTATCTATCTATCTATAAATATCTATCTATATATATATATATATATATATATATATATATATATATATTTAGAGAGATAGAGAGAGAGATAGATATATATGCACATGGGTGGTGCAGTGGTTAATGTTGTCACCTTACAGCAAGATGTTCTCTGGTACGAATCTTAGCTAGGGTGCCTTCTGTGTAGAGTCTGCATGTCCTCCCTGCATTCATGTGAGTTTCCTCCGGGTACTCCGGTTTCTCCCACATTCCAAAGTCATATGTCTGGAGCATTTCTCCCTGGCCCTCCACTGAAAATAGGCTCTGCCCTAGATGGACTTTCCCGGTCAACAAATATATATATATATATATATATATAAATGAAATACACAAAGTCACTGCTGTTGACCAGCATGCGGTCAAAAGGCAGTTTTCAAATGGGCAGAATGCCGACTCAAAATACATCAACTACACTACAGTGAATGGTTAGTGTAGTTCAAGTATCCAAGTTCGGCATTGTGCACCGAGATCACGGTTCAGTGAGGAACATGGAGTTAGCCAATTTCCTTACTGTAGTGCCTTCTCGTAGTTGGTATATGTAAGTTGCAGGGTGTGGGGGCACAGCCCCCCACATGGGGTGTGCAGGGGGGCTTGCACCCCTGCAAAATAGTGAAATACACATATCATTGACTATGGAATGTCACACTTCGTGAAGGTACATAGCATGAGTGACTACTATGTTAAATACATCAAACTATGGGTGCCGATGTATTCAGTTTCAAACTGGCCCAGAATTCCTGTTGACCCATGCAGTTTCCATACTTCTATTTTTCTGAATTATATTCTGTACAAGTTGTCACAGCAGAACTACAAGATAATTTTTCTGTACTCTGTAGAGGAAAATTAAATTCCTGGGTTATTGTTAATAAGGAACAGCACCATGATGATATAACCCCCCCAGTCAAAAATAGTAAATAAATAGACTATCAGAAGTATAACACCAAAGCATGTACATCTAGACACATTAAAAATTAAACTGCAATTAAAATAAAGTGAATTATGAAAAAACAGGGATACTAAATAAATACTTTGATTCTGCCTTTTCAAAGGAAAGTAAGGGCATGGTGCCATGATCAATGGAGGCAGGGCAAAATGGGGAAAACAATGGACACACATAATGACAGAAGAAGAAGAGGAACAAGCACAAGGACTAGATATGCTGTCTCCCAGAGTCTGCAAAATTCAGGCCAATATATTGGCAGATGCCCTGATGACAGTTCATTTCCTAGTGCAGAAGTGCCAAAGGAATGGAAGGCTACAACTGGATACTCTTGTACAGAATGGAAGAAAAAAAGTCTAAGGACCTTCAGCCTATTAGCTTAACAACAACAAGCAAGCAAAACAAATATTCTGGGTCATAAGGCTGGATAAACCAAACAAGAAATACTGTGAAAAACAAGCAATACAGAGCCACAAGTATAGTAAATATATTTAATCACAAGTAAAACTTTTGCATAAAATACTTTTCCAGGCACAAAACTTTTTCAAAGATAAAATCACATATTTATACACTTAATAAAACAGGTGACAGTAAAAATTAAGTAATTAAACAATTAATAATAAAAACTTTAAAGAACATTCACTTTACTTTGGTAGTTATTTCAAAACTGATTTAATACTAAGAAACTCATTTACTCCTGGTGGATAGAGTGCCCTAAATCACAAAATCCACTTCTTTTCCTCTTTTTTGGTTACATTTTTAAATCCTCTCCTCTAATTTATTCATGTACTATATATAAAATCATGAATTTAAAATGTGTGTATTGTCTATACTTAGCAGTGTTTATATAAGGCAATAGTTTCCACTCGTCTTCTAATTTCCAACATTTGACTACATATCCTATGCTTAAATCTCTGATTAGACTTACCTACATAAGTATTACATTTACAGCACTTGACCATGTACATTACATTTTTTTGTTTCACAAGTGCCATAAGCTCGTAACGTACAAACAATTCCATTCAATGGATGCAAGATGGTTTTACTAGTTTATATGTATTTTCAAAAACTGCAATTATTACACATATAAGTAGCCATCATATTAGGTTTGTGACTGATAATGATAACCTGTTCTTTATAGCATAGTTTATTTTTCAGTGTAGCTGACCTTTTATAACTTATGATGGGAGCATCAGCATAAACACCTTTCAATTCAGGGAGTTGAGATAAAATTAACATCTTTTTGATAATATCATTAATTTTGAAAGTGTTTCGATCATACATTAAGATGCACCTACAGTCAGTAGTAGCTCTGTTTATTACCCTATTATTACTTTTTATATTATTGTGATATTCAGAAAAACTAGGTTTCATGGTCACCTCTCTATTACCTGGGACCTGTTCCTTGATATGTTCAAGCCTACTTAACTGATAGCCCTCCATTAAATTCTGATACTATATGCTCAGCTTGAACAATCATATTATTGAACCAAACAAACATATTATTATCTTATATATTCAACCTAGCAAACCATGCCATTTGGTTCTTAATTATATTATCAAAAATGAGTGGTGGATGCATGCTGTCTCTTAACAGGTAGGTGCACCTTTTAACCTCCTTTTTGTATAACACAGTTTCTATCTGTGCCTTAATGTTCTTTATAAATGTTATATCTAAAAAATCAATTTGTCTACAATGAACTTTTTTCTTGAACCTTAAAAAAAATGTAGTCATGTGCAAATAGGAAATAAAATCATTCAACACACTTAGAGGACTGTCCCAAATTAGGAACAGGTCTTTACAAATCGCTTACAAAAGATAACATTCTATCACGATATACATTTCTAGATTTAGATAAGACATATTCATTTTCCCATGAGTTCTTTACAATATTGGCATATGTGTTAGCCATGGGTGGCCCTATGGCTATGCCATTAATCCGTTTATAGAACTGTTTTTGAAACATGAAGCCATTATGGGTCAGCACAACTTCTAACAATGCACATATTAAATTTACATTCGTATTAGCTAGACATGGCTGACTCAGAGAAAAAAAGAGAGTCAATATCTAGAGTAACCATATAACAGGTATATATCATTAGTTCTAGTCCAATCAAAAAGTTGTCATAGGAAATCATTGCTATCCTTCATAATAGTATTAGATGTTCCTAAAATAGTTTTTAACTGACCTTCCAAAAACTTTGAGATGGATTCATTAGCCCTCCCCTAGCCAATTCAATAGGGTGCAGGGTGGGTTACTTAGGGATTTATGAATTATAGGTATCCCATATATTATGGAAATGATGACGGTATTAGTATATTGATAATCAAATATATCTTTAGAAGTCTCTCCATGCGAAATAAACAAAGAATTTTTGAACTTATTTCATTAATAATTCTAGTAACCATAACTTTAGTTATGGGTAAGTTGTACATTACATATTCAACATAGTATTTATATAGTAAGAAGCATCTAGTACGACAACACCACCACATTTATTAGCAGGTTTTATGACTATATTTTCATTTAAAGTACAGCTTGATATTCTGATTTGCTTAAGCTATGAAACAATCTATTATACCTTGAACTATAGAGTTCATAAATTGCATTCTCAACCACTTTTTCAAATACTGAAACAACATTCTTGCTTACAGGAATAAATGTACTACTTCTTTGGTAAGAAGTAGGTATTGTATTTTGTGGAAAATTAAAAGCAGCCTTTAAATTAAGCTGTACGATATATAGCTTAAATTCAGTTAATACCTGTGAAATGTCAACAGTATCATCAGGTATGAATGTTAAGCCCTTACTAAGGACTTTATACTCATACTTATTTAGCGAACATTTCAATAAATTAAAAACAATACCATCAGAGTGTCCGTACTGGTGGTAAAGGGAGAGGGTAATTTTGAAGTAACGGAAAATCCAGGGGATCCAGAGCAGTAATAATGTTCGCACTAACAATAGTTTTGGCATTGTGCAGGAAGCAGGTACTAGAAGCTAATGTGGAACTTGAAGTAGTTGCACTTGAAGAAGTGAATATTAAATCATTAGAAGGTGTGGGGACTGTAGGTGTAATGGATAACATTGGTGCTGTTACCTTCTTACCCGTTAAATGTGAGTATGCTATTTCCTTTTCATCAATTTGGTTATGATTGGGCCATGAGAACACATGACCAATTTTAAAGTCATTGATGTCCCACTTAAGTTTTCATTTCTTAACTTAAATAAGCCTTTGGTCAAAAACAGAAATTTTATCCAATGCCTCACTAAATAATGATGAATGTGCATTGGTCTCCATTGTGTTGACCAAATCATTTTGCAATTCTGTAACTTCAGTTTTTAATTGAATCTCAATGGGTTCAAAATATGCATTTATTGTTTTCATGTATTGGAAGGAACAGAAGAAGTTAATTTGCTGCCACTGCTTGAGTAAGTTGGGATATTTATCCTGATATATGGACCTTTTTGGTATGCAAAGGACACGTGGAACTGTCTTGGTTTGAATATAAGCATTAAAACTAAGACACCGCCACTGTAATTTCTTCAAACTCCGCATTCTAAACTCAAAGTGCTGTAGCTTAGCCTTATACTCCTGAAACAATGTACCAATGCTGAACTCAGTTGCATTGTCATCCACAGTAGCATTTAGCTCCAACGATAATGGATTCTGTCTAATTTCTGTGATACTCTTATATGGAATGGAAGAAAAAAATCTAAGGAACTGTAGCCTGAGCTTAACAACAACAGCAGGGAAAGTCATCAAGAGATTCCTAAGAGAAAGGCTGTAGCATTTCTAAAGATTAGCAATATTAAGGACAGCAAACAATGTGGGTTCATGGTTAAAATGAACTGTCAGTTACAGCTGATCTAGATTTTTATCTAGATTACAGGTGAACTTGATAAGGAAGAACCAGTAGACATAGTCTATTTGGTCTTTAACAAGAACTTTGACACTGCCCAGCACAAGAAGCCGACAGTAAAATTGGAGAGGTTGACAATAGGAACATTCATAGGTAAATGGTGCTGGTTAGGTCAGGAATGCCCAGAATTAGGAAAATGACTAATGGAATTCTGCAGGACGTTGACTATCCTAGCTCTGCAGTATGTCTGTCTCAGACATAGACAAGGCAGTACATAAGAAGAGGGCCCCCTTGCTGCTGAAACAAAAATAGATGCAGCAGTGGAGGATAGGGGTGAATGTCTAGTGAAATATTTGGAAATGCTTAACAAGTGGGCAGAAAGGAGGCAGCTGAAGTGTAGGCCGCACTATTTTAAATTGCTGTACTTGGGCCATCAGGACCTTGATGTTGTGTCTTTCATGGGATGTGGATGTGATGGCAACAGAGCAGGAAAATATCTGGCTCTGATGATCACAAATGATTGGACTACTGGGCGCAGACAGAGAGAGAGGGCAGGACATAAGCAAAAAGAATTTTGGGGCATATTTTCAAAGGATGGAGTCTAGAAACAAAAACACAATGCTTCCACTCTATAAGGCCTTGGTAATACCAGGGGTTTAGCTAGGCATATTCAGTGTACTCAAATGAGTACATTTTTTCTGAAAATCTCTTTGAAACTTCAACCCCCAAAAAGCATTGAATGTTTTGAACTGTGCAAATGAATATTTAAATTAAAGAGGTAGACAAAGAATGCCTGTGGGAAAGGAATATGCCACCAAAAGTGGCTTTTTATGGGAATAAATGGTAGCCATTGAAGATAATGTGTCACCTTCCTATATGTATTGAGGGTAACATTTTGAGGTTTGAGTACATTTTTAAAGTGATAGGTGGGTGGTAGGGCAACAACATTAGGTTTGAGTACAAAATGTAAATTTCTGGCTACACACCTGGGTCATACCAAACTTTGAGTGTTGTTTGTAGTTCTGAAGAAAATAACATTTAAAGGAAAGGACATCTAGTTACTGAGAGCAATTTGGGGAAAAGCTTCCAGAAGGATATTAGGAAAAGAATTATGACTGGGGGCTAGAAGATCTAGAGCTACTCACAATATACCTGAAGAGATAGGAAGGATACAATATTGGTGTTTCTGATCTTGTGGTGGTACAGTGGTATACACAGGTACACATTTACTTTTAGTTTCTGCCTTTTAACAGCCACAGCAAATGATTGCCTCAGGCCATTTCTTTATCTTCGTTGTGCTGGTTGTGCAGAAACAATGAGTTTGAGAAGGTCCAGACTGAGTGTTTCCTACAAACATGGGAGGTGTGACTTGCTTTGCTCCATAGCTCTCAACTTCTTAGCACAAAAAATTTGGACAAAGACAAAAATAATGGGTGGGGGGCAAATCCTCAAAAAATAGGGACACATTTTAAATATTGCTCTTATTAACATAGAATGTTGCTAGAATAGAACAAAAGGTCTTGTGTTGCCATGCATTTTCTGAAGGATATGAAGCAATTCATTGCTCACTGATTTGCCACAAAAATCCAGAAAACCACAAATTTTATGAGGAACAAACCAAAAATATGAGGCAAAAATCTGGATATTCTATGAAAATCTGGACTGTTGAGAGGTATGCTTTATTCCCCTCATCCCCTATTCCCCAATCATCCCCACATTTAATCCCACTACTCTCCTCCCACTTTTTAATGACATCACAAACCTACTTTTAGTCACAGCTAAATATCAATACATTTTCCACTCATTCACCCAACCGATATCATCCATCACAATTGTATTAGTATTATTTTCCCTACTCACTCACTCACTCACTACTCTGCGAATACAGCATCTGCCACAGTACTTCTGAGATTGCCTTTCCCATTCAGTCACTCTGAGTGCCTAGTATATATCCACCTGTCCTTCCCCTTGCACTACTTTAGTCCCTTCTCTTCCTATCTAACAACTCACCTCTTCCTTTAACAACCCACCAATCAGCTCCTTTAAACAGCCTTACTTCATACTTACACTTACTTACTTACAATTTAATTTGTTTTTACTCCTGATTTCACACTGCTCCTCCCCCTTTTCTAACTTACCACCTTATTCATACTCAATAATGCAAAGTCTTGTCTTTGATTCTTAACTCTGTCTATCTCACTCTTAACCAACTCGCGTACTGCTCGCTTACATTCTCACCTATGTCTGACTCACTTCTTGTCCAACATTCTCACTGCTTTTATCAATCTTAACTTTTCCTAATACCCCCCTAACTCTTACAGATCTTTGTGTCTAACTTTATTGCCTCTCCATCTCATGGTGTGATTATAACTTCATTGCCTTCTCAACTCATTACTAGTAAATAAGCTCTTCACTAGCTTAACTGTTCTTCTTCTTCTAGTACTTTCTCTCCTCACAGACTATCAAATTGCCTTCACACCCACAATTCCTCACCTACCACTAACCTCCATCTAAACCATTCTCTCCAAAGTTATTCACCAAAAATTGCTCCATGTCTGTTTAGCAGCTCACCTGCTCTTTACTTTAAATCTAAATATTTACCTCTCATCACTACCCCACAGAGCAAAGCAAAAAATAAAAATAAATATAAAACATACCATTATAAAACCACTTCACTCCCTCCAACATTCTTCAAGAAATAAACTACATGGTGACATACACCCTAACCTTCAATCTCTACTCACTATCACCCACATCCCATATAGCCACCTCTAATAAATCCAAACAGCTATACTTTACATCAATAAATATGTAGTGCATGGAGCACAGTGATTACATTCCAGTATTCCGAAAAAGACAAACCAGTTAAGTGCTAAAGCAGCATGAGACCCAACCATAATGAATGTTAATCACCTCCTGCTAAAGATGTTAAAGTTGGGTCTCGTGTTAGGCAGTAAAATCTGTCTTTATTGACCAGCAAATAGTGTCAGAACAAAAGATTTGCTTTTGCCTGCTGTCCACAGGAATAAGTTGTCCCTTCCTCCAATAAACGTAGAAACTAGTTGGAATAACAAGATGTGTTTTCACCTGCATTTTTTGAAGGATGCCAACTCAAACACTCAAATGTATGTCATTATTTATTGACATCGGCTCCTAAGTGGTTTGTCCAAAAAAATACAGATTTTTATCAGGAACAGACCAAAATATGAAGCAATAACCTTAACATTTTGTGAAAATCTGGTTAGCTGAAAGGCATGAAAGGTGAGTGTAAATGTAATGGACTGCATTACACTGCCTCTCTGACAGCAAACGCTAAGTGCTTTACAGCTTTGGAAGCCAGCAAAATATGTAGCATTTTTTTCTGTTTTAATATAACTAGTAAAGCATGGCACACATAAAGCTCCATGCACTACAAATAATTATGATCATGTCACCCATTATAACCTAATGTCATGTGTGCTCAATATGGATGCCAAAATTAACCTTTTGAACATTGCTCGCTAGGTGAATTTCTTGGCATCCATGTGTCGAACACACATAATAAGCAGGTTATGATCAGTGACCCTATTATAATCCGCTGTACGCAGCATTTATAACAAAATAATTGAACTGTCTGCCTGGATCTCTAATTATGCACCAGATATTGTTGCCCTTAATGAGACATGGCTAAAACCTCATAGAAAAGACTCAGAAATTCTTCCCCCAGGATACTGTATTATTAGAGCTGACAGGCTAAACAAAAAAAGATGGACCAGTAGCTATCCTCTACCCTAACACATATGATGTTTCTCCTCTAACAAAAACTCTGCCCAAATTAAATAATTCAGAGCTACTTATATCCTACATAAAATTAAATGACTACAAACTCTGTTGTATAGTTCTTCTACCTATCATGCAAGGAAATAATATATCCACCCTTGAAGACATGCGTTACTGGACCTCAGACAATATTACCAATGAAACAGTCATCCTAGGTGATATCAATATCAACTATAGTATTTTCACTTCTAACTATCCTTCTAGCATCAACCTTCATTGATTCAAACAGCTTATTACTTATCCTATTCACTGCAACAAATTCCAGGACGCTACTCCCATTCTTGAATGGGTTCTGATCTCTGATCCTTGCAACTACACTGCATCAAGAACCCTTCCTTAATTCCTTAGTGATCACTGTCCTACATATGCTGTCAGACATATTATTCCACATGCCAAATGGCAAATACACAAAAATACTTGTAATCTCTCAAAATTAACTCTGAATGATTTTTAGCTGCTTTAACTCAGTTAGCTATTCAAAAAGTTTTTTTTCCGCTAGATGAGGCAGTAAAAATGTTCAGTTCAAATTGTTTAAGCATCCTAAGCAGCTTGCACCACTACATAGGAAGGGAGTAAAGTCTAACTTTGCTCCTTGGTTTACTAATCACAGTAGAAATCTTAAGCAAAATAGAGACAAGATGTGGAAAACATGGCAGAAACCAAACACCACAAAATCTACAGCCCTTTACAGAACTTTGTAACCTTACCAAAAAGCAAGTCAACCTTGATAAAAACAATACTATTCTGATTTACAAAATAATCAGATGTAAGCCAATAACTCCCCCACTCTCATACTAAAACCAGATGCCACTTCCTTCATTAAAAATTATTATCTAAACATAAACCTTGCTCACCTTCTGTGGATAATCTTCCTGCAAAACACCTCAGAATTGCTGCTAACACCATTGCATATCCAGTCTCCATCCTTATAAACAGGTCAATTCTGTAATCCTATATTCCTACCATCTGGAAAAAAGGGTCTATATCAGAACATCAAAGTTTTAAAACTTCAAATGTTCTAATATCGACCCGTTTTGTGCAAACGCTACAAATAGCAAAGCTGAAGAACACCAAATTCTTTCCTAGGGAAAGAATTTGGTTGGCCGGTTATGTAGCTTCGTTATTTTCAGGGCTGTCGTGGAAATTTATGGGTCGGGTTCAGGTAAGTGTCCGATTGTGTGGTTGTTAGGATTAGTGTGCGGGTTAGGTGAGTTAGGGTTAGGGCACGGGTTAGGTGAATTAGGGTTAGGGGCAGGTTAAGTGAGTTAGGGTCTGGGCACAGGTTAGGTGAGTGTGCGATAGTGACGGACCTTAGGGTTAGGGTTTGGGTTAAGGTAAGTGGATAGATAGTAGTGCATGTACAGTTTAGTGTAGGGTTAATTGTAGGATTATAAGTGTATGTGTGTGGATTGATGTTTTTTAGGTGTGCTTGTGTTGTGTGTATGTGTTTCGGAATAGCAAATTTTTTCCCAAGGAAAAAAATTGCTGTTCTGAATGTTTAATATTATGTGGTTTAGATATTTTAGGTTAGATGAAATAGCGTTTGCTATTTTCATCTTTCGATAGCGTGATATAAACGCGGAAAAAATTCTATCTCATTCCTCTTCACAAAGATGGTACTTCTACTGATATAGCTAATTTCAGACCCATTGCCACCTTATCCCTACTTTCAAAAATATTGGAAAAATGTGTCCATAAGCAACGACTCCAGCTTCTCTTAAAGAACAATTACTAACCAGTACTCAGCATGATTTTAGACCTGCCCATAGCACATCAACTGCCCTTTTAAGTTTTTCAGATAACATAAATAAGGCCAGAGAAAGTGGTAAATGTGTATCTTATTTATTCCTAGCTTTCAGTACTGTGTCTCATAAAAAACTCTTAATACAACTGTTCTCAGTTAGTATGTGCCAACCTACTTTTCAGTGGTTTAATAATTACTTGTCAGGACTCTGCCAGGCAGTCAAATGGAATTCTGCCATTTCCCCCTTAACTACCCATCATTAATGGTGTATGGTATGGTAAGGCTCTATCCTTGTCTTCTTCTATTTAATATTGTTATAAATAATCCTCATACTTCTGTACAGCAATCATCCATCTGTATACAGAAAATTCCATCCTTATCTTCCTCTCAATCTAGAAAATTAAAAAAAATAATACACAACGCCCATTTAATTCTGTTGAAAACTGGCTTTGTAACCACCAACTCCATCTTGATCTAAAGAAAAGCAAACTCCTTTTATTTTCCCCAAATCACTTGCCCATGAGAAAAAAAAATTATAATCACATCCCTCACATCCCTAAACAATACGCAACTGAAGCAGTGATCAATACAAAACTGCTAGGGGTTACAATAGATGATGACCTCAAATATGGTTTCCATAGACAGAGCAATATAAAAAACTCACAAAAGAATAGCAGTGCTATATAGATCCAAAACAAATTCCTTACTGCATCCACCAGAGTCACTCTTGTCCCTACATACCTACTCCCCTCTCTGTTATATATTTCTCCCATCTTGACTCACCTCCAGGCCACCCTAAAGTCTAAACTAGAACAGTGTTACAACAATAGCTATTTTTGCAGCTCATACAAGTCACAGAACACATCACTGTCCTGCACTAAATCTCTAAATTGGCTGAATTATCCCACCAACTAAATTATACACAACTTCTCTTAACACACAAAAATATAATTAATCTCATTTTCTGCCCAGCTATAAGTACAGTTCTCCACCACTTCCTCCCAAATTGTCACCTTCAGTCTTCTGACAAAAATCTACTTTACATCTGTAAGCATAACCAAAATTGTGGTCAAAGTCTGCCTCGCACTGTGTAACAAATGTCTGGAATACAATCCCTGCACTAATCATGGAAATATTTTACATTCATTTATTTAAGCTGCAGCCAACAAAATTCCTCTCTAATTCCTAACTAAAATGTCATCTCCATCACCTCTAATATCTATGTACGTTCTCTCTCTCTCTCCTTTTCCTTGTTTTTATTTCTCTTACTCTAATTTTCCTTATTATCTTTACTCTTAATCTTGCTTTTACTCATTATTTCTCCTGCCTCAGATATCTACTCTACATTTTGCTCTAACAAATACTTTTCTCACTCTCTCCTCTGTTCCTCTCCTCCTTCTTATACACTGTTTTCCACTCTGGCATTTGCTTTATTTGTGAGTAATAAACTCTCACACTTATAACATATCAACATGTTTCAATGCAGTCCACAGACAAGAAACCAAATGGCCAAAGGCAAAAACAGTAATGAAATCCAAAAGGCAATGATAAAATCCAAAAATGTTTAATGGTACAATGTAAGCGCTTTTGTAATGTTTCACATTACTTCATCAGACATAAATAACAAAAACTAAAAACAGCATGTATAATACATCATATATGATTCCCACCAATCATAAAACAGCAAATTCCCTCCAAAAATCAATTAATTAAAAATTATTTCCTTAATTTCCTAGCTTTTAATACAGGCTTAAGGGGGACACAGTCATTCAACCCAGACCCATGATGTGCCCCCATTCTTAAAATCCACTGAAGCTCTGCACTTTCAGTGTCATTCACCATATCTACCAACCTCTTATTCTCCATTTGCACATTTAATACCTGAAACAAAAAAAGCATGTGCTTCCCCTGCTGCAAGACTATGCTTTGCTATTGCACTATAGACATGCCCTTTCTTAAAGCAGTACAAGTGATCCCTTATCCTTTCTCTGAGCCATCTATTAGTCTTTCCTGTATAAAATTTGAAACAACTTACACAATGAGCAACATACACAATATTCTGGGTTTTGCAATTAGCACTTGCTTTCAGTTGCCATAAGAGCCTAGTGTCTGGATATCTAAAAAGTCTAGATGCATCAATGTACTTGCAATAAGGGCATGTAAAACATTTTTGTGTACCTGCTTCCAACTGGCTCATAGAACCAAAGGATCTGGGGTAGCAAAGATGCTGTTTCAAATTTTTCCTATTCTCCTAACTAAACCTGAGTCTGATATCTACAAGTTCACTTGTCCTGTCATCCACCATCAAAATATGCCAGTTTTTACTGATTATATTCTTAACTTTACCCACATCCTGGGTAAATGGCAGCACCACAGGAACTGATTTATCAATGGGTCGAGCTTCTCTCCTAACTCTGTTGTTACTAGAGAAGTATGGGGTACCACATCTTCCCCTCTCACCTTTTACTCTCTTACATACTTGTGCTATTTCTTGTCGATTGTACCCCCGTTAGATAAATGCTTTTTCCAAAAAATCTAATTCATTAGCAAAATCAGCATATATGGATTGTAAGACTGGAAGCAGATAGACCCCCCCCCGGCCTTAATAGTATGATAACAGGTATTTGCCTGTGGAGGTATTTTGGTCAATGATAACAATTAAACCAATATCGGTTGCCAAGCAAAAATAAAAATAAGGAAATTCTGAATTAAATAACTTTTAAATTTTGTTTTATGTGATGAAAGTTTTAAAGTATGTTACGTTTCTTGGGAAAGCATCTATGATGATGTAATTATTTTGTTAATTGATGTACTGCTTTTATAGGTTGGCTGTGTCATGTGTTATTTTATTGAACATATAAAAAGGGTTGTTTTAACATGTGTTTTTGAATACTGAAGAAGGGTTATCCCAAAAACTTTATTTCTGATAATAAACTGACCATTTCTACCTGGTCGTTTTTTTGTTTTGTTTATGCTTTTTGATTTGTGTTTTGAACGTGAGTTAATGATAACCCCAGCTTGCAATCCTCTGCAAGCTTTGTCAGCCATAAACCTTCAGCATTTGTTTCCATTTCAGGCAAATAGATGCCAAAAAAGAGCGGGCACAGTACCGAACCCTGGGGAACTCCGCTAGTGACTGGCCTCCTGGTGGAGGTGGCCTCAGCTATTTTGACCTCCTGGATCCCATCAGTGAGCCAGTTAGCTATCCAGCAGGTGATAAAAGGGTTTATCCCTAAATTAGTGAGTTTCTCTATAATGCCTGAGTGGGGTATTGTATCAAAAGCCTTGGCCAGGTCGAGATAAGCTGTGTGCACAGTTTTACCTTCATCCAATGCTTTGGTGACCTTCTCAAAAAAGTCCACCAGATGTAATAGGCATGAACGTCCTTTAACAAGGTTGAAATGTGATGGGTCCAGCATTTGCAGGTTACGTCCTCATTTATCATTTCCATGGCCTTACATATGAGGCTGGTAAGACTTATGGGCCTGTACTTACCCAGATCAGTGGTTGGACCTACTTTGTCCTCCTCTGCTGTCAAACAAATGTAATACAGTGAAAATCGCTGTTAAACTTGTAATGCACTTTTTTCAGGTGGCATCATTACATTACACTCAGTAAACTGCAGAAATCATAGAAAAGTGCCCGTGCAGTGCAGATAACCTCATCTTCATCTGCCAGTGCATTGATTTGCTCATGAGACCTTGTCAGGAGAAAAAAAAATGCATTTCTGATGTCCTTCTGCGGAAGGTGGATTTTTATTGTTCAGTTAGTAGATACTAACAGACTGAGCAACAGGACTCCAAACTAATAAAACTGACAATTGTGTAAGGTAAGTATCCATATAGTAAGTAGTTAGAAATGTCCTAGATTCAGGGGGTAAAAGCACTGAAAATCAATAAGTTGTCCATGGTTCACTAGAAACCTATATAAAGCACAAGTGTGCCATGTTACAGGTTTTCAAGTGAAACTAAAACAAAAAATCACAAATGCTTAGTACAAATCAAGCAGTAGCAATAAATCACTTGCAAACAATTGTAAGTCACGGCAGTGAATGCCTTGCACTTCATATTCCAAAATAAACATCTGCTAAATATCCACAAATTAAGTTAAACATGACATAAAGTGCCAGTGAAATATAACAGATGTAAATTAAATAAATAAATTACATTGAAATGTACAAATATTTGTTACACAGATTACTGAACAGATGTGCTGATAGGTCAATTTTTATGCTTCCTGATGTAATTCAACTATTTTAAGGACAAGAATGGAACATTCAGAAAGAAAATATTACATACTTTTGTTCCTTTTATGTAAAAAAACAGACTTATAAACAATAAAATCCTAGCTTCTTCTATTGGCAATGCAAGCATTTGCTATGATATGCCTAGATAGGCTGGATTACATGCCCCAAATGTAAAATAGCATGAAATATTTAAGAACCCAGTAACACACACAACCAGTGTTGTTCATTATATTCTTTGTCAAATATTTTACTTTTAAAGAAATTATTTGCACTTTGCAGTGACAACCCCATGTTTTGCTTCTGCCGAAAAGGTAACCTCACCTCCCAGCACCTACAACTTTTGCGAGAATTTCCATGCTGATGACTGCTCTAACATTACTGCCTGACATTGTCTCCTTGATAAAGTAAATACTGACAAAGAGCTGTGACAGGAAGCAGTTTAAAAGTCATCAGTTGCCCCTTAACTTAAAATTTAGTCTGGCAAAAACCATTAAGGATTTAGGGGGTAAACCCTACAAAACTATGGGAACTCTACCATTCCTAGAGTATGCCAGCTGCAGCTGTCAGGTATTATATTATTATTATTATTATTATTATTATTATTATTATTGTTATTATTATTACTACTACTATTATTATGTGATTAACAAGCATGCTATGAATCTAAGGAGTCTTGAATCCACATCTCTGGACCTGTGTGATATGTTTTAGTGTTACAGACAGATACTTAAAAGGTTGGTACATTAAACCTGGAGGAAACAAATGCTTTTGAAGGCATTTGAAGGAACTAAATGGGAGTTATTCTGTAGAGAAGGTCCTTCTGGGGAAAACTTTGAGGCCAGATTCAACTGACCACTTACGTTTTCTTGTTGAGTTTTTATTTATGATATAAATGTTATCTAGGTTAGCAGAGCACCATTTCCACATCTTCTGTGCTATTCCGGTGTACTGGTGAGGTTGACTTCATCTGGCTTTTGTTAACAGTTACTGCAAAATATTCACACAATTAATGAACAGTATAGGAGTTTGAAACTGCCATAATAAATATGAATGTAGCTATCAAATGATGCTGGCATCAATAAATAAAACTTAAGGATGTCTGATTTATCCAGGTTCTTCTAGAGCATTTTTTTTACCATGTACTTCCTCAGGCACACTTTGCAGAAACTGCCTCCTTGAAGTACTGTTGTTCATGGGAACATTCATTTTGTAGCATGTCTGGCTTATGTTAGTGCTCACATGCTTTACTCTGTTAACTTTATTAGTAAAGACTGTGCTAAATATGTCCTCACTATTTTGACAAATACATATCTCGAGCTAGATAGTTTAAAAATAAAAGTCATCTACAATGAGTTTAACCATTTCAAATGGTTAAATTTTTGAGCTGCAGTTTTTAAATGGATATTATTTTGTCTCTGCTCATTTTATATGGGTATTTTTTTTAAATGAAGTGTTTTTCAGATATTATCTCCTTGTATACATTGTCCATTTTGCTTTCAGGGAAAGGTTTTACAGCATCCAATGTTCTGAAATTGATAAAGATGATACACAAGTCAAATAGTTGGAAAACAAAAAAGTTGAACAGATTGATATTTCTGATTATTAACTATTTAATATCCTACGGAACTGAAAGCACATTACCCATTTAGATGCCAGTGTGAGATTTTATTATTCAGTATTTCTACATTCTTGATTTTTTGTGAAAGATAGACTCTTCCCTCCCAGTATATAGTCAATATAACATCACACCTGGTTGCATTTCCACCAACATGTGTTGCAACACAAAACTGTAACACTGCATTTATACTATCATTTACTATTATTGCCGCTATTTACTATTATATATATTACAGTCCCCTTTCTACATTCATAACACATGACTATGCAGTCTTACTTGTATTGCCAAACACTTTCAAGCTTTGATACAAATTATTTTATTATGTATGGCCTAATACAATTAGTCTTTCAGTTAAATTCCATTAAAATCTATTTGCAGGAAGCTGAGGGCATGCAGCCCCTATCCAGTGACTGCCTAATAATTTCACAAATCTGGAAAATCATCTATCAACCCTACATGTGTCATTCTGGCTATACCTAATCAATAAGGCTGTTTCATTGGTACATTTGCTATGCCCCTACTCCATTCACTTACCCAACAAGAGGCTCACTTACTGGTCAGAGCTTTCTTACCCCCATAACTTGTCTCTCCACAGTGTTGTATCAAACACCTGTTAGGGTGCATCAAAGTCAAAAGGTGTATTACCTGCCCTACCCTGCTCATTCTTAGATTTCAGTATCACTTAGGTTGCCAGCATGCTATCAAATTTCCAGTGAACAATGGCTGAATTATCACTACACCAGACATTTCATTCTTAATCAGAGATATATAATTTAATATTCTTTCTGTCTCCTTCCCATGTAGTTTCCTGCTAATCCCCCAGTCCCAAAGTAAAATAAGTCAAAACTCTCTTCTGAAACTTGCAAGATAGAAACAACACTAGCAACAACTCACTGAACTGTCACCCAACCGACCCATCTATCCTGATGGTACTGCAACTTAGGTCTACCCTTGTTCACTTGTATACAATGCCTATTCTGGTAATTCTCACTATAAATATATATATATATATATATATATATATATATATATATATATATATATGGTTCCCTATCAGAAGCCTGAAACACTATAAGCCTGAAAATCAAAATCCTGAAACCAAAAGCCTGAAAATTCAAAATCCCGAAAACCCAAAATCCTGAAACTCAAAATCCTGAAAACACAAATAATGCTAATATGTCACTATAAAGACACTAATATTTACCAACTGACCCTGACCCTAACCCTAACCCTAAGGTCTGTCACTATCGCACACTCACCTGACCCGCGCCCTAACCCTAACTCACTTAAACCGCCCCTAACCCCAATATTTGTCACTATTGCATACATGCCTAACCTGCGCCCTAACCCTAACTCAATTAAACCGCCCCTAACCCTAACAGAAAACCAACCGCACACTTACCTGAACCCAACGCATGACCTAACACCACAGGGCTAACAATAGCAAAGCCACAATGACATCAGTATGTCCATTTTGTGTTTTCAGGATTTTGAGTTTCAGGATTTTGGGTTTTCGGGATTTTGAATTTTCAGGCTTTTGGTTTCAGGATTTTGATTTTCAGGCTTATAGTGTTTCAGGTTTCTGATAGGGAACTATATATATATATATATATATATATATATATATATATATATATATACATCCACAACCACTTTTTGCCATTTTTGCACATGGGGTTGAGGTGTCGCTTCAACAGTGACAGCCATCTACAGTTGTGTTTTACATTGACGGGTAGCTACCCCTGCCATTTTAGTTCATCCACACCACACACTCGCATGCACAACGCACACCTATAGCCAACTTAGTGTGTCCAATCCACCTACTGTATGTTTTTGTAATGTGGGAAAAAAACATAACACCCAGAGGTAACCCACAGGAACACAGGGAAGATGTGCAGACTCCGCACAGAAGGCACCTGAGCCAAGAATTCTACCGGGGAGCCTCTTATGGAAGCATGACAGGCGGTCAGAAGACATTCTTTTTGAATGCAGTGAATTGTGGGTAAAATTATCAAACTGATTATTAAATTTCAAAAAGAGTGAGCAGGAGACTTGTATTTTTCAGAGATCATTGAATACCCAAGATAGCGGAATTTTCCCATTTCTTGATTTTATACAATCTCAGAAGTGATCTATGTAGGGGACACTGTCCCTCATATAAGACAAGCAGGGAGGCTTGCCCCCCACCATAAAAGCATTTTTTTAAATGCTCTATGCTCTGTTAAATGAGTCTATTTCTGATCACTTTAAATAGATAGATTAGATAGCTAGATAGATAGCTAGATAGATAGATAGATAGATAGATAGATAGATAGATAGATAGATCACTTCTCTTTACTGCCATATGAAAATAATTTATGAAAATTGCTCTTGTCAAGTGTTCTAGAAAAAGCTTTTGTTCTGCCCAAAGTGACTATTCCCAAAAGACCAGGATCTGTGTTTGACACCAGAATGCTGCCTACAGTAAAAGCAGTTGTGGTATATCACCTATATGAAATCCACCTGAAACAGTAAAGATTCATAGGTATGTACTAAGTGTGCAATCTAGGAAACCATTAAGGAGTCTAGGTCAAATTCTTAGTTGCATCAAAGTACTCCCTAGTTAAATTACTTGATCAAGGTCCAATAAACAGATGAAAGTTAAGAGAATCAAACCTTGTACCACAGGAAACAGCTCATAGCATTAATGCTCTATCAGAATTTCCTCATGCTCCTTGGGCTCCCAGAAAATAAGTGCTTTTGGCTAGCATTACTTATGCACTGTGACGTGTGCATCTCTGAAAATACAAAGAACCACCACAGCACTCAATATAGCTTATTATTTGTCTGTTGGCCCAGCATACTAAGTCAGATGTAGCCAGTATTACAGATGGAGTCATCTGATATATATTACCTCTTTCATTTGATTTGTTTTTGTTTTTTTCCTCATGATTAGCAGTTTCAAAAAAGGGGTTATCAACTAGCATGCCTTAATTTAGTCATCACTGCAGTTATAGGGAATTTTCTCCTTTCAAACTCTTCCTAACATCTGCCCAGCAAATTCCTTGGGTTCTGAGGTATGCACACCCATAGCTTTGTTTCACATAATGGAATTTTTTTCCAGATTTTTTTTCACTTTCTAAGTAAAGCTTCACAGTTTAAACTAAAGCCTGCAGTGACTACAAACAAAACCTTACAATATTTATTAATCTAGCATTACTTGAATTTCCACAATTGATAACAAGTGCCAATTCTGAATGGAATAACATGACAGTGACCCATGGCATCTTGGGATCTAATAACAAACTGTCATGCGGAATGGAAAGGAATATATCAGCATACTCCTGAATACTTAGCCACATCTGTGGTTTTAAATTCTTTGCGTCCTACCTAAGTATGGAGGATCACCTCACTTGTCCTCCACCACTTTTTCCTTCCACCATCAATTATCCATATTTCTCCCTTTCTGCAATTGCCTAGTAGTTGCATGCCTAGTATAACTGCAAAAATGTTACAACCTACCTGAGTTTTATCTCATGCAAATCATGCATTGCCATTTCCAAAGTAAAAAAGCAGTCAGCATGCTCTTCATAGTCTGTAGCATATTGCCTACCTTGATTGTTGTAGTTCTATAATCTGGCCCCCTCCGCCAATGTTGATGACCCTGCTGCAGGTAATGCAACCTCTAGTCGCTCCAAAATTCTTTTGATAAGCTTACCTCTGAGACTATAATATCTATATATTCTGAATATTATATCCACATATTTATACCCAGCTTACACATGAGCATTATGCTTTGCAGCACTGCCTATCTTCCTGCTAACACCACCCTCGCAACCCAGTGTATATGGACAGGGGTTAATGTAGAAAGGATTTTGT
>NC_056731.1:1669709770-1669932270 GCF_019279795.1 Protopterus annectens | reverse complement strand
TTGCAGTGCCCTTTCAATTGCTGATTATTTGGTGCAGCTTAAAGGGGAATAGTGGTTCTGCACTCCTGAGTGTGTCCTCTATTGTATGAGATGCATAGTAACTATGAACTTGTCAGTTTGTCAGTCATTCCCTACTGCAATATTACCTGCTTACCAATTTTTTTAATGTTACATATTCAATTAATTCAAGGGCAGCAGGCACTGAATTGGTAGATGGGACAGTGACATGTAAAGTTGTTTGGCAGCGTAACCTCTCCATTAGTTACAGATCTATTTTAACATAGAATTATCCAATTGGCTTTTACTTCTGCAGACATTGTGCTTATTGACTGATATTGGTGGATTGTAATGGCAGATCTCTGAAAGGCCTTTTATGGTTGAAATTTTCTGAAATGGCTATTTTTTTCATTATTGGTTCATGCATTTTGTTTCATTGCTTACTAGAAGAATGTTAAAAACTACAAATTTAAAATGGATTCTAACAAATGGTGCTGTATTATACAAGGAATATAATTTAATACAATCAGGAAGGTGAATCAAAGAAAACATATGTGTATCTATGGCCTTAAAAATGCGTGCAAGGAGCTTATGGTTTGAGAACAGCTGAAAGATAAACTTAATCCTCCACTGGACAGATGCATTTTCTTTGAATGTAGCTTTTAATGTCGTTTCAAAGAATGCGAGTTTCAAGGGCAGAGAATTTTACTGCTCATCCTGTCTGTTTTAATCATGAGACTGTGAAGATATGAGAAGGTGTATTGTTTGTTTAGCAAATGGCTATTAGTGTTTGTGCTATTTTATTTCAATATCTGTAATCATTGTAAAAGTAAATAAGAAAGCAATATGCACACTGACAGGTTTGAACAGTGTTTATGGTAACTGGGGAGAAATAGCCAAGTAATGGAACACTGGAATGGCTGGGAAGAGAGCTACTGCATGGGAGCATAGGGGTTTGCCAGAGGAGGGGCTGTTCTAGGGGGGGCCTGATCTATTACCCTGCTTAGAGCCCCATTAGACCTTGATATGGCTCTGACTGGGAACAGGGACACAGAGCTCCAAAGTGGTCAATGTGAAGATTTGTGTGGGACTGGGGAGAGAAGGAGAGTCCAGCCCTGGTTCTGGAGCATTCTCCCTGTATACTCTTAAGGGAAATTGTGCTTGATGCAGGGAGCTGCAACCAAAAATAGTGTGTGAATCCATCTTTGATCTAAGTGACCATCCCTCACTGGACTCAGTGATGAGGACGGAGTTTCTCTGATTCCTGGCCCGGAGTAGGGGCCCATCACATATTGGTGGCAGCTGGGTGGGATATTAATAGAACTTCAGTAGCCGGTGGGCAGTTGTCACTGAAGGTGTGTGTACTCTCAGCAGCACAAGGTAAACATACAGAGTTTTATTTTCACAATGGTTTTATTTTTTTTTTTTTTAGTTTAGTTTAGTCAGAGAAAGCAGTCAAGGATGTCAGCAGAGGATTATAGCAAGCTAACAAAGAACCAGTTGGCCAAGGTTTGTAAACCCAAAGGACTGACGCATGCCAACCTGACTAAAGAGGAAATGATTTCAGCCTTGTTCACAGCTGCAGCATGGACTAGCAACCTGAAAGACAACCAGTCTGGTGATGGGGATGTGCAGTCATCAAAAACAGGACAGTTCTCCTCTTCCTCAGAGGACTTAAAAATCCACCTGGTGTTAAAGATACTTGAACTGGAGGCCAAACATTTGGAAGTAGAATCAGCAGAGACTGCAATGTCTGGAGGTCAAAGAGAGACTGCAGCATTTGGAGGCTGAAGAAAATGCAACACAATGGAGTTAGAATCAGCAGTGTTACTGCAGTATTTGGAGGCTGAAGAAAATGAGAAACAGCACCAGCATGAGAGGGCAATGATGACTCTGCTGCAGGGTCCTGGAGGTAATGGGGAATGGAATAAACAAACCCCAGAAGCAATAAAAGTTAGTAAATTTCTTCCACAGTTTACAGAAGGTGATGATTTTTGATAGTTTTATTCATGTATTTGAAAGGGTATGTAATCAGTATAATGTTGACCAAGGGCTCTTGGTATGGTTTCTGACCCCCTTACTCCATGGTAAAGCTGTAACTGCTGTTTTAAAATTTCTGATAATGATCACTTAAACTAAGAGTAGGGATAAACAATGCTTACTAGAATGTTTTAAGTTAACACCTGAAGCTTACAGAAAAAAGTTTTGTGAGCATAAACGCAAGGCAGATCAAAGTGTATGTGATTATATTGCTGAGTTAGGCACTTATTTTCATAGGTGGGTGAGTGGGTATCAGGTCACCACTTTTGAAGGGCTGGCAGACCTTTTGGTGAGAGAACAAGCCCTTAGCACTTTGCCTGAGGACATGAGAATCTGGTTAGCAGACCAAGAGTGTAACTCTGTAGATGAGCTGGGGAGAAAAGGGGATCTCTACTTAGCAAGCAGAGCATCACTGCACAAAAAGGGGATACCCAGTGCTGCACACGGATATAAGGGAACCCATGGTGGGAAGCCTAAACCACCCCAACAGGGTACACCAGTAACAGGGGAAGCCACTAGTTCAGGTACATGACCAGGGCCAAGGGTTAGGTGCTTTAAATGTAACCATAGAGAAAATGTAACCTACAAATTTTCATCGAGTCAAGGTGGGGAACAAAAGTTGAAGGAACCAGCAAGTAGGAATAACAGCATGCCAGTGGAAAGTTGTTTGGAGACAACAGGGGTACTTAAATATCACCAAAGTTTTTATCCTGTCTTAGTGGATGGAAGACAGGTCACTGCTAAGAGAGAAACACAGCTTCTGACATAACCATTGTGAAGCCTGCAGTGGTTAAAGAGGAGCAGTACTCGCTTGGGCAGTCCACACCACTTAGAGCTTTAGGATAGACACCATTCCAAATACCTTTGGCCATGGTTCGCCTTGACTGGGACGATGGAAAAGGAAGCAAGCAGGTAGGTGTGTTTGAAGATGTCCCTGCAGATGTCTTCATAGGGAATGATTTTTATAACACAGTGTGTTGCAGTTGTGTGCATGTAGTTACACACAATCAGGCTTGGAGACAGGCATGTGGGTCAGGTAGCCTGAGGGAGACCCAACTAGAATCCACACCTGAAGCTGGTGCTGGTGATGTGGCTTTTTCAGGTTGGGAGCTACACTTATAGCAGTCAGCCTGAAAGTGAGCCACAGATACTGATGTTCAAGTGGACAGGATGACTGCAAGGACAGAGGTAAGTGATAGTACCCAGACTGACAGTGAGGCACTGTTGTCAGAAGAGACTGGGCTTCTGGTGGAAAAGGAGCTGGGAAGGCTCATAAAGGTAGAATTGAGAAAGCCTCAGCTTTCGGACCCTATATTATGAGGCTTGAGAGAGGTAGCTAAGGAGGCACCTGATTCTCAAGGAAAAGAGGAGACTGTATGCTAGAACAAAGGGTTGCTGTATAGAGAGTGGACACCTGAGGGAGGGCTAGAGGGTGAGGTAAATAAGCAGTTGGTAGTCCCCAGAGGCTACCATCTGGCACTTCAAGCCATAGCCCATGACATTCCTTTTGCAGGTCATATGGGCATAAAGCCTACCAAGAGACATATTATGCAGAACCTGTATTGGCCTGAGATTGCAAGGGATGTAAGAGGGTACTGCAGACCCTGTGAGCAATGCCAAATGGTAGGCAAGACAGGAGACAATATTAAGGTTACTTTGATGCCTTTGCCTGTGATTGAGGAGCCATTTCAGAGGGTAGCCATGGATATTGCTGGGCCTCTGAGTACCCCAAGTGCCACAGGGAAGACATATATCATGGTGGTAGTAGAATATGCTACTAGATACCCTGAGGCAGTGGCTCTGTCCTCTATCAAGACAGAGAAGGTGGCAAATCCTTTGTTAGAGATTTTCAACAGGGTAGATATCCTGACAGAAATACTGACTGACAAAGGTGCCAATTTCATGTCAGACCTGCTGGTTTGTCTGCGGAAGCACTGTGGGGTGAAGAACCTAAAGACCACTCCCTACCACCCCCAGACTAATGGGCTTGTGGAGAGGTTAAACTCTTCACTAAAGACCATGCTACAGGTGTTTGCAGACCAGTTTAAGAGAGAGTAGGACAAATATTTGCTTCATATGTCATTTGCATACAGATCGGTACTCTAGGAATCCACATGTTTTTCACACTTTGACTTGTTGTATGGGCATAAGGATGAGGCGGCTTTTAGATTTTATTCATGATGAGTGGGAGGGTGAGTGTGATCTCACAAGGAGTCTGTTGTGGCATATGTCCTAAACATCAGGACAAGGCTTAGGGGGCCTATAGGCTTGGCCCAGGGGAACCTGGCAGGAGCCCAATAACAGAAAAAGATCTAGTACAACAGGAATTCTCAAGAGTATGCTGAGCGACAGCAGGTTATGGTGCTCATTCCTGTCAGACACAATAAGCTGCAGGTGGCTTGGGAGGGACCCTTCAAATTGGAAAGGAAAGTCAGTGATGTTAATTACATGGTAACCATGCTAGGCAGGAGGCAAGGGCACAAATTGTACCATGTTAACATGATGAAGCCCTACCATGATAGGGAGGCCCTTGTGCTGAGCATTTGCAGTGGGTGGCAGAAGTCTGAGGGGGATCTGACTAATTTCCTCAGTGAGGCTTGGACAGACACTTCAGTGGAAGGGGTAGCAATGTCCCAGTGGCTATCTCTTACCCAGGTTCAAGAAATCCGAGCTGTGTTGCAGGAGTTTGTGGGCATGTTCACTAGGAAACCTGGGTGCACCCACATGGTGCAGTACCATGTGGATACAGGATGCCAAAGGCCTATCAAGCAGGCCCCTTACAGACTCTGAGGGAGGAGATACAGAAAATGTTGGAACTAGGGGTAATCAGGAGCCCAACAGTCCCTGAGCTTCCCCAGTGTTGCTGGCACCAAGGAAGGATAGCAGCACCCAGTTTTGTGTGGACTACAAAAAACTTAATAGTTACACAGAGTCTGATGCTTACTCCATATCTAGGACAGATGAAGCCTTAGAGCAGCTGGGTGGGGCTTAAGTATCTGGCCACAATTGATATGACCAAGGGCTACTGGCAGATGCTCTTGATTCACACTGCTAGAGAGAGGTCAGCCTTTGTGACTCCTTTTGGATTATATGAGTTCACAAACATGCCCTTTGGGATAAAAACTGCCCCAGTAACCTTCCAGACACTGATAGATCATATCCTAGCAGAATAAGGAGATTATTCCCTTGCTTACCTAGATGATATTGCTATCTACATATACTTCTGGCCAAAACACCTTCAGCATGCTGGGGAGGTCCTGGGTAGACTGCAAACAGCAGCGGTGACCATTAAGCCCAGTAAGTGTCAGGTGGGTATGGTAGAGGTCTCTTACTTGGAACAAAGAGTAGGGGGGGGTGGTAAGATCAGGCCAGAGCCTGCCAAAGTGGAAGCTATTCAGGCATGGCCTGACCCTGTTACCAAAAGGAAGGTGAGGGCATTCTTGGGGCCAGTGGGTTACTATAGAAACTTTGTTCCCAATTATAGTATAATAGCTGCTCCCCTCACTGACCTGATGAGGAAAAACAGGCCAGACAGGGTAGTGTGGACCGCAGCCTGTGAGCAGACATTCCAAAACTGTAAAGGGGCTTTGGGAGGACTCCCTGTGTTAGCCAGTCCAGATTACAGCAAAGAATTTGTTGTGCAGGTGGATACTTCAAAGCATGTGATGGGGGCTGTACTCAGCCAGGTTTCCTTAGAAGAAGAGCACCCAGTTGTATATTTCAGCCATAGATGCCAACCCATGGAGGAATATTATGCAGCTGTAGAAAAAGAATGTCTATCCATAGTAGGGGTCCTGCAGAAACTTCAGCCATATCTGTATGGAAGGAAATTCACTGTGGTTACAGAGCACAATCCCTTAACATGGCTACATCACGCCAGTCAGCAAAATGACACATTATTAAGGTGTAGCCTAGGGTTTCAAGCATATAACATGACAATGCAGCACCGTAGTGGGGTTAGCAATGCCAATGCAGATGGGCTCTCGAGAAAGGGTATGGGTTAAGATGTTCCCAGACAGGCCCATTTATCTCAGGCAACATTTTTCCAGGGTCACTTGAAAAACTAGCTGGAGTTTTCTAAGGGGGAGAGATGTAATGTTATGAGGTATTTCTATCTGTGCCAGGGAGAATAGGGCAGTACATGTATACATATGCCAGCATAGCTAGCTGGAGTTTTGTAAAGAATGTTATGTTATTTGACTATCACACTGATTTGTACAGATGCTTGTGTTAACAATGTATCTGTACATTTGTTAGTGTTAAAAATGTATCAGCAGTGAGTCCTGCTGGACAGAAAACAAATATACATGCATGTCAGACTGTATTGTTGTAACTGATAAAATGTATATATTTTAACAGAAGATGTAGGAATGGAAAGGGTTAAGCTCAGCCCAGCTAACCTTAAGAAAAATAGCCTTAAATGAAATGACTTGCTTTAGGCCATAATAATTTTATCTCACAGGGCTGAATGCAGCCAGAGATGCAATGTCTGTGAAAAGCCTGGGCTGGGATCCTGCTCTACTATCCTTAGTGGTGAACTAATTGCCACCCTGGAGTGCCAGAAAATGCCTTGTTAGTTTCTGCGAGAAGGGTGGAAGTGTTGGAATTGTTTTACAGTTTCCAGATGCTGTAATAAATCTTAGCTAAAGTTCTATGTGTGTATTGTGACACATCAGTGCCAGATCCTGGCTCAGTTTCTAGTGAGAGGGTAGTGTGGGATCCACAGAGTAAGGTGAACAGATGTGATGTCCTTCTGTAGACAGCACTGAAATTGTATTTGAATACTAGTGAAAGATGTGAGGAGTGCACTCTGCTTTTGGAACTGACAAGACACTCATCCACTTTCATCTTGCCTTGCTTTGCTAAGTAACTAGGGAACAGTAATTATTCACTCAATTAGAAAAATATAGTGAGATTAGCTAAATGTTGTTTTTTTTCTGTATCTGTCTGAGTCTTTCCATCTGTGTTGCTGGTTTTTTTTTTCCTGTGAATGAAACTCTGGTGTTTATTGTAAATAGATGTTCAGTATTTTCATGTTTTTTCTTATTATTTAATATTAAATATATCTAAACCTTTCATTGTGGCTAGTCTTTTAGAAAATGTTTAACCTTTAAGAGTACTTGCATTCATTTAGTGGCACTGTGGCTCCACGTTTCTGAAAGTCTTTCTGCTTAGTTAAACACTACCATTTGTATATGTATTAATTTTAATAAGCATAATTGGGTACCCTGGTAAGAGCCTTAAAGTATCTGGCTTCAGGTGTTCTGGTACCTTATAGTGTGGAAGGAGGTGGTAGAGACGGTAAGCTGTGCCAGCTTTTTCCAGGTTTGTGTGTGAAAATCAAATCTCAAAAAAGTGTGTAACACAGCTACTTTGAGCAGGAGAGCAGGGACACTGAGCGCACTAATTTCTTAGAGAGGTTGGTGGATGACTTGGCTTGCAACACAAAGCAAAGGACTCAGCTCTATTGGGTCAGTGACGAGTCTTATTTGAGGCCTGGAGAGAAAGCCCAGCCCAGGACTGGACTGTGCATTCCCTGTGCGCTCTTAAGGGAAATTGTACTTGGTGCAGAGAGCTGCATCTGAAAATACTGTGTGTGTCTATTTTTCTCACAGTGAACATTTCCCACTGGAGGATTGAGGCTCCTTGATCGCTGGCCCTGAGAAGGGATGTCACACTCCACAATAAAGTCTTTGGCTGGGGAAAAATTGGACTGCTGTATAATTATTATATAGTCCATTCTGGTAGGTTAAGACAAAAAAAAAAAGCAAACATTTGTAGCATACTTACAATATGTCTCAGGCCCCCTCACTCTAGCATTTTCTTCCCATTGGCTAATAAGGTCTGTATTGTGCCTCTGTAAGTCAATGCAGTGTGCCTGCACTGCTCACTAGCTTGGGGAATGCCAGTGTGGTATCAGTAACTACCCCTGAGATACTGTCAGGCACTGACCTTATACTGGGGAACTGCATAGAAGCCCCCAAGCAAACAGTCCCAGTGAACTCTGCAAGAAGTACATGAAGATTTTGCTCCCATATGTAAACCACCTGGGTTCTTACATTAACCAGTGCCATTGGAAGTCATGACTATAGTCTAAGACTCATACCATAGAATTATGGGTAGGATTTCACACTCATGCCCATTTCAATTTCCTAAACTGACATGCTATGTAGACAACTTAGTATCATGAAAAATGACAGGATGCAACATGAGTTAAGCAATTTTGACAGTCTTGAATAAGAGACTGGAAGATTGAAATATGTCAAGAACTGTTGGGCTTTAAACCAGTAGCAATGCTCTTTAGTGCCATTATACCTAGCAGATTTAAACCATGAAATGCAGGAAACTTCTTTTTTGACTTTGAGACAGCCACACATGCTTAATGAACCTCATTTGCATAATCATTGCACCCTGCCAACTTCTTAGAGACTCATAACAGTAAGGAAGACAATGTAGATCACTGTTTGGTGAAGATGTCACAGCTGTGGAAGCTAATTAACTGTGAGGAAAGCAGGAATACTAACAACTAAAGGTTTGTGAGACCATTCTCTTAGACTTCTGTGGCTTCAGTAGTTAATTGATTTTTTTTTTCTTTTTTGGTAGTAATATATTTTGTGAACTTATCGGTGAATGTTAAATATTTTATCAATCTTAAATTACCTGGAGAAGCAAGTATATAACCACTGTAAAGTTTAATGGGGGTCACACCCCAGAGTATTTGATGGTGCCAGGCCAACACAGTCTGGGATATGCTGGGACATAAATAGCTGTTTGTATCACTCAGTTGCCAATGCATCAGAGAGATGTCAGCTTTTGTTTAGTTACTGTTACCCAACATATGTACCACTGGTAAACATCATGTCTGTGCATCATAACCATCACATCTCAGCATGCCTGTTGTTTACTGTACCTATGCTTCTATGTTGCACTGCTCTACTATGACTTCACATTCATCATACACACAGGCGAGAGAAGCCAGCAGTGCTTATATAGTTTAACATCCTTACTTGTGAGGTCAGATTGCCTGTTAG
This sequence comes from Protopterus annectens, assembly GCF_019279795.1. Classification (NCBI taxonomy): domain Eukaryota; kingdom Metazoa; phylum Chordata; order Ceratodontiformes; family Protopteridae; genus Protopterus; species Protopterus annectens. Next base: position 1,669,923,202 of record NC_056731.1, on the reverse strand, counting down.
TATACAATATACTAATACAGCTTCACTGTAATCTACATAGTGTGTGTGTGTGTGTGTGTGTGTGTGTGTGTGTGTGTGTGTGTGTGTGTGTGTGTGTGTGTGTGTGTGTGTGTGTGTGTGCGTGTGCGTGCGTGCGTGTCTTGGCGTGTCTTGTGCGTGTGTGTGTGTGTGTGTGTGTGTGTGTGTGTGTGTGTGTGTGTGTGTGTGTGTGTGTGTGCATGTGTGCGTGCATAAGTGTGTGTGTCTGTGCATGGGAAGGTCTGAAAAGGAAGGCTAAATGTCACATAGACCCTGACATGCTCCAGTGCTGCATACCAGACATGATTTGCATGGCTGTCCTACCTCTGCCGTTACTAAATGTAGCCATCATGGTTGTAAACAGCCAAGATCAGAATCATACAGGACCACCAGCTCCTCCACAACAGCACTGAGTGTGGATGTATGTATAGACAGGAGACATCATATTAGAAGCTGTGGTACATGCTTTAGTGCCACATCTGGTACCAGACATTGCTCAATGCAGCTCAGCATATCTACATCTGGGCAAAGCAATATTACCACCCATCCCACTGACAAGAGCACACATAGAATGCCTGAACATCTTCCATGCATGCTGAAAATGGACAAGCACCCAGTTGGATTGTCCCGGTCAACAAATGTAAACTAAATACATGAAGTAGCATGGGGGTATGCAGGAGCAAGTGGGTTTAAGCCTGTTTGGCTGGCAGTAAGCAATGCACGCACTGGTTAAGCAATGTAGAAGCTAATTCAGTGTAAGATGCCACAACCGGAGGTCAGCAATGCTGAGCCTTGCGCAAACCAGTGCATACCCACCTACAATTGCTCTACAGTGCCTTAGTCACTCTGTAGCCAACAGCTCTCATCATTCCCATTAACAAAATAATCTTCACTCCCATGTTGGGATCCCCAACCCTGCTCAGTATAGTCTAAGTGAGTTACCACTAAGCCATGTCAGGTACACATTCTGCTGCCGTTATCACAAACATATCATCCAGCACAGTCATTCAACAGTATAGGACATGTATGTAAGTATGTAGATTAATACCAGCAAACATGTGTATATTGCTCAATCACAGTAATTTGAGCAGTCTATGTGTATCAAAGAACACTGCCTGTCCAATCATACTGTGAGAACAGTAGTCTTGCATAATACTGAAAAGAATAATGAAAAGCGGTGCACACCGTGGGGGCATGTGGGCATGCTTCATGCACAGAATGTCACACCTGGGGTGTCAGTTCTGCAGAACCGGGAGATGAGACTGGCCAGGTGTGAGAGCAAGCCACTGCTTCTCAAACCTCTGGCAGGATGCTACCAGTTGGAGAAACAGTGTAGACCAGCTAAGTCTACTCGTGACACATCAACAGGTCCGTCCCTGGTGGGACAAACCAAAAATTGTGAGTCACATCGATGTCTCCACCAGTATTGGAGGAGGATCAAGGGAAGGCTTGTATGTACATGGACTAAATGGATGAAGAGCCTACAGAAGCTTGGGTCAAGACAGTATACTGGAGGAGTATTGAGACATGCAGAGAGGGAAATGTGTGGAGGTGTGGTATGGCTGGGCTAGCAACTGGATAATGGATGGATGCTATGTAGGTGGAGCTCAGGGGCTGGGGGAAGGAAACATGGGTATAGTAAGCATATGTACAAACTAGTAAGTGGGCTTAAGGCCTTACAACTGCTTTAAAGTGCCTTAATCACTCTGTATCCAATGGGCCTTTGTCAGTCCAGCAACAAAATAAACAGCAATGCAGGTCACTAACCCAGAACCCTATACACCATAGTCCCAGTAGCTATCCATCAAGCCATCACAGAAGTAAAGAAGAATTAGGTAGTAGTAAACATGTCCTCACCATAGTATAACCAAACTGAATCTGTGAAAGGCATCAGTATACAGTCATATGTACCATAACTGACTACAGAACATACATATGTGAACTGGAGTACTGCAGTAAGTCCAGATGTGAGGTGTTATTGTAATTAAGTATAGAAGTTCCCAGAACCCCATACAGTGTACGTACACATGTCTCAAGGATACAAGACACATATATAACAAGTGAACTGGCACCTCTCCTAAGGGTCATGTTTAATCATAGCCTCACCTCAGGTTTCGTGCCCACTGAGTGGCGCAGAGCTACAGTTATCCCACTCCACAAGGGAGGATCCACCTACCGTCCCATCAGTCTGACAAGCCTTATCTGCAAGGCCATGGAGTGTATTATCATGGAACTTATAAACAAAGACATTGGCAACTTTCAAACAAAGGGCCCCACCCAGTTTGGGTTCGTGAAGGGCCGATCTTGTCTCCTGAACCTGACTGACTTCTTCAAATCAGTCTCCAGAGCCATGGACAAGGGTAAGGTGATCCACATAGCCTATCAAGACCTTGCCAAGGCGTTTGACACCATCCCCCACTCTGGAATTATAGATAAACTTACTAAGCTGGGCATTAATCCCTACGTCATCCAATGGGTTGCTAACTGGCTTACTGATAGAACCCACACTGTAAAAGTAGCCGACTCCAAATCCAGCTCCAGACAAGTGACAAGTGGAGTACTTCAGGGTTCAGTCCTGGGACCTCTCTTGTTTGGCATCTACTTCTCTGAAGTACAGGCCAACACTAAGGGACTCTGGCTAACAAAGTTCGCAAGATGACTGCAAACTAGGAGCCATTATTGAATCCCCAGATGATGTGGATACTCTGCAAAAGGGCCTTACAGAAACAGATGCTTGGTGCCAGAGCCATGGGCTCACTCTCAATGCCAAGAAATGTATAGTTATCCGCTTTGGGAAAAAGCATGTACCTGTAAATTACCATATAGGTGGCAGTGCACTAAACACCAAAAGTGTGATAAGAGACTTACAGACACAGGTGGACAGTGGCCTCACCTTCGATAACCACATCGCCACAACAGTCAGGAAATCCTTCTATATGGCACACCTCATCACTAAGGGCTTTTCATCCAGAAAAAAAGGGGGTCATTGTCCCACTGTACTCATACCTCATTAGATCCATTATAGAATACAACGCCCCATTTGGTATGCACCTCTCAAGACATCTGCAACAACTGGAAAGGCTGCAGAAATACCTCACTAAAAGAATCACAGGCCTAAAGCAGATGCCCTATACTGACTGCCTTAAAAAACTCCAGCTATACTCTGTCGCATATCATCTACTCAGAGGCGATCTCTGCTTAACATACAAGGCCATGTCAAACCCAGAGCTGTTGGATATGCTACACTTAAAGAAATTCCAATCCCTCAGAGCCACACGCTCCAGAGATCTAAACCTTGTCATCACAATAAACAAAACATGCTGGAATGATAGGTTCCTGACCCAGAGACTCTGCAGTCTCTGGAATAGATTGCCCCTACATATCAAGCAGAGTGCCTCTTTGGCCCTCTTTAAAAGGATCAGATCACACTAGTACTGCACTAGTACTGCACAGCCTGATTCCAGTTTCCTGGATAGCAGATTTAACTCATTTGCATGGTTTTCACCTGAAAATGGGGTAATTTGCATACAGGGGCTGGGAACGTGCAGGACTAGTGCAAGAGCGCTCATGCACGTCAACCGGGCACGTACGTGGATCACTCAGCCACCATATTGCCAACATTACCTCTTACACTAATCATGCACGCCATGCAGGGCTTGCTGAATCCAGGGGCAAATCTTATAAGTCACAGTAAACACAGTAACTATTATGTTTGTAATATTGTTTAAACAATTTTCAATATCTCAGCAAACACTCAAGTTACACACATACTGTCAGCAACATTTTATTCATCTAGCTGAAAGCTTTCATATGAGTCTAAGGAATTCTGCCTGTGTTACTTGCTTGTTGAGTTATTTAGAAAAATGTGAAAATTATATCTATATAAATTAATATCATAAAACAGCGGGTTAATATTTCTTTAATTGCACTAGACAGAGGGCTGAGTCTGCCCTAGTGTAATTTTTTTTTTTAATCTTGTTCATAGCATGGTTTTGGAAGTATTTATGCAAACCTGAATAAGAAATTTTTGACACCTAGACGTGTCAGTAGGAATTAACTGCAAATGCACCTGGAGGTATCACTTGGATGTAATGATTTAACAGCTGCATATCTGGCTCAATCAGAACCCTGTGCCAGTACCATGACCCAGTCCCCCAGAAAAACAAAAATGGACATTCCTTCTACTAGCACACCAACAAGGTGGCCAACAGCACACCACACACCCCCACACAGCCATTCAGGTTCCATTTCCATGCCCTGCCCCAAACCTCCTTAACCACGTTTTACTAAAGTAAATAAATAAGAATTTCTTCTATTAAACTGTAGCAAACTGCTTACTACAAATGTAGCAAACAGTTGCTGCAGTTTATACCCTGTCTGTGCTGAGTGCTACAGTGTTCATGTTTTAGTTTAAAAAAAAAATCTCTTTCTTTTTTTAAACTCAAACCCGAGTGCTGTAGTGCTCCATACAGGCAGGGTACAAACTGTAGCATTTATTTGCTTCATTTGAAGCAAGCAGTTTGCTATAGTTTATATCCTGCTTGTACCAAGCACTACAGAACTCATTTTATGAGTTTAAAAAAATGAAAGAGAGATTTTAATTTACTTTTAAACTAAAGCAAGACCACGCGCAGAGTACTACATTGCTTAAGCTTGACTGCAAATGTAATGCAGGCTTTTAAAAACAAATATTGCATTCGAGATCTGGTAATAATAGATGCACGCAATGCTATAGCCAAAATGTCTTCATACCCAGAATATAATACACATTTTGTTTTATTTGCCTTTATTATCAACAAAATACTAGCTCTTTACAAATAGCTGAAAACATAGTCCTAAGATTTATTCACTTGGCTACCTGGAAAGAACATCACTGTGACACTGTTGAAAAGAAGAATGCTCTTCCTACAGAGATACAGGACATTGCTTGAAGACCACTATCTCAAAGCCAAAGACCCAAGTGTCTTCAGCTTGTGTAGGCTGCTACTCATGCTCAAACTTGAATACTGAAACTGTCATGATAAGCTACACATACAAATGTACACAGACTTAACAGTGATGTTCATGTGTTGCCCCACAACAGCGCCACGAAACATGACTAATGGAAAAAAACTAGCTGTCAACATTGAACATAATACACAACAGAAGCATAAGGTGTACTAGTAAGAACATATACAAAACACTCAGAGGAAACATTAACACTGGAAACCTCTCGGCAAGGTACCTCAACAAATAGGACCACAGAGGCAAATCTGTGGGCTGCAGTAGATGTGCACAACAGAAGGTGTCATTTAACAGGTAGGATATCAACATAAAGATAACTAGCATGGAAAATTACCCATCAAACAGCCACTAACACAAGAAATCTAAGCCTATGAAGTGTATGGGAATGTATCACCACAGACATACCCAAAGATAGAGCAAGTACACTAAAATTGCTGCATCACACATAGCACTGTGTGATGTGTAACAGTGTGTGACAACACAGTAAAACTCTTACAGCTGCACGAGTAATTGCAAACATCCCAAGGACTGCCCAAAAAGGAAATAAATGCAAGCAAGCATCAAATCCCATGCCTGATATGGAATGTCGCCCAGATGGCAACGCTGCATGTGCAGGTTATTGCTGCAACACGACTCAGTTTCAGGTAATAATATCTATAAACATGCACAGCAATCATCAATAACAGTGACTACACAAAAGACATGGAACATGGATCAATACTGGGGATATGGCAACATAGGTATATATAAAGACACACGGGAACTGCATATCAGCATAGAGATTGAAAATAGAAAAATACAGAAATGCAGTGAGTGCTGAGGGTGAAGTATTTGTAATACAATATTAAAATACTGTAACTGACATGGGTATGCAAACATAGGCATACTTGTGCATGCAGGAATGGCAGATAACTAGAAAAAGTGTAATGTAGCATTCAGTGTTGAATGACAAAGATGATAGTCTGTTAACCATGTAAATATCTGCTATATGTCCATATAGCAAGTGATGCAAACATGGAAGTATGAAGTCACATATAGCATTACTGTCATCAATATCTCGACTGAAATATACCAATGAGAAAAAAGTAATGCATATCACAACTTGAAGCTAGTCACCTAGGCCAGATAAATGATCAAAAAGACCCTGAGGCATCAGACATTTGAAAAAAAACACCTACAGATTAATTAGTCAGTGATTAGCCCAGCAGTCATCATTGCTACTCGATCAGAATAACATAACAGGACACACACCACATCAGCTGTCAGTGTTACTCTAATGCAGTCTAGGGCATCCACATTGACTACTCACACCACTATCCTGGATACCCCTGCTACATCCAGAAACTCTCTGCCCATATTATTGTACCAAGGAGCTGGATGTGGTAACACTAACATTTTGGGATACAGTGTGGGTAGGAGCATGACTGCAATGTGACAGTCTGGATGCAACTGTTGGGTTCACAGTTGAGTGGCCAACAGCAGATGTACATATACAGGGAATGATGTCCAATGGCCACATGTGAGTCTAATGAAAGGAGGTCAGCACCTTCCCACTTAAGGTAATCTCCTTAGTATAGTTAGAGCGTGTAACACCCAATTCATACTACAGCACTACTCTAGCACTGCTGTAACAAATGTGCAGCAGATAACACACTGTCATGCTGTGAAGCCAATGGTGCCATGACCTCTCCATGTCTGCTATCCTGATCTTCATGTAACACACTCAGGTGATGAACTGCATGATCAGTAGCATGGGTAACTGTACACAGGTTAATGCCATGATATCTCTATGAATGTTCGCATACCTGTAATAGTAGATGGACACCACCTGACACATGCCCATGCACATCAGCTGCACTCTCATGTGTAGCCCAATGGGCAGTATCTGTCCATCATAGGGAAGAATCACCATCATTATCATAATCTACATGGGACAGTGGGTTATGGTCAACATCATGTCTATTATCCGAGGTCCCCACATCAGCAGAATGTCTGACCACATTATCCTGTATATCAGAAGCTTCCCCATGATCCACATGGCTGTCCACTTCCATGCTGGACAATGAACTCGGTGCATTTGGCTGTGTGCCATGGGTCATACTGTCATGGCCAGGTACATCACATCCCACCTCAGGATCAGTGTAGCCTACTTTTGAAAATAGTGTTGGTTATTTATGTAATATTGAGCATAACATATGGAAGGCCTATGGTTGTTTGGTAACTTATACAGTACATATTAGTACACATCTACCATGGCCATGGTTCATTGATGCTTAAAGCCCATAGGCCACAGATGATTATGAATTTCTATGTTGTTCACAAAGCTTCAAGAAATATTCCACAGTATATTTCTGTATGTGTCAATGTTGAATAATGCATACATTGGATATTTCTGTATGTGTCAATGTTGAATAATGCATACATTAGTAAATTCTACATTATAGAAAATACAACATTATTTTAATATCTATGTTTGCTCTAATCACTTTCATGAATTTAAGACCTATGCAGATCAGCATGGTTGAAATATATATGAATCTTGTAAACACAATGCAAGTACAAGAACTATGGATCTGTAATCCTTATTCTGTCTTATGACTGTAGGTTTCCCAGTGTCTGCGAAGATGTGTGGTATTGAATCACATAGCTGTGCTTTAATGCCAGGCTTATTCTTTTTGCAGATAACCTTCTAATGCTGATTTTTGCAAACCATGGTGGTTAAACTCAGTGTGCTGTCACATGTTAATGTTATGAAGCAGATAAATGTGTGTTCCACTTTTTCTGCTGAATAGTTCCATACTGGAGCTCTTTGGTTAGCATTTGCATACCCTACATCAACTTTATTACAAACTGAGATAAGTAGAAACTTGCATTGTTATAAGACAGTACTGGATTTTATTTTTTCTGTTTATTGTTTCATTGAATATTGTGTTAAAATAGTACTGCATTTATCTGCTTATTTATTTGTTTACTGAAAATTCTGAGCTCTCTCTCTCTCTTGTTCCCTCCCTGTCTGCAGTTAGTTCATTCTTTTCACTTCGTTGTTATTCGGTGTAGAAGTCTTAGTCTAGAGGGATTCTTTGTGCCTTAAAGTCTTAGTCCCTTATCTCTGAAATAATTTCTGCTGAATAGTTGCTTACTGGAGTTGTTTGGTTAGCTTTTGTAAACCTTACATCAACTTCATGACAAGCTGAGATAAGTACAAACTTACAGTGTTATAAGATAGTACTGAATTTTATTTTTTCTGTTTATTGTTTCATTGAATATTGTGTTAAAAATAGTACTGCATTTATTTGCTTATTTATTTGTTTACTGAAAATTCTCAGCTCTCTCTCTTGTTCTCTCCCTGTCTGCAATTAGTTTATTCTTCTCACGTCATTGTTATTCGGTGTAGAAGTCTTAGCCTAGAGGGATTCTCTGTGCTTTAAAGTCTTAGTCCCTTATCTCTGAAATTATTTCTGCCAAATACTTGCATACTGGAGCTGTGTAATCAGCTTTTGCATACCCTACATCAACTTTAGTACAAGCTGAGATAAATGCAGACTTGCAGTGTTTTAATATAGTACTGAACTGTATTTATTCTGTTTATTGTTTCATTGAATATTGTGATAAAAATAATACTGTATTTATCTGCTTCTTTATTTATTCACTGAAAATTCTGAGCTCTCCCTCTTGTTCTCTCCCTGCCTGCAGTTAGATTATTCTTCTCACTACATTGTAATTCGGTGTAGAAGTCTTAGCCTATTGGGATTCTCTGTGCCTTAAAGTCTTAATCTCTTATCTCTGAAATTAGTTCTGCTGAATAGTTGCATACTGGAGCTGTTTGATTAGCTTTTGCATACCCTACATCAACTTTATTACAAGCTGAGATAAGTATAAACTTGCAGTGTTATAAAATAGTACTGAATTGTATTTATTCTGTTTATTGTTTTATTGAATATTGTGTTAAAAATAGTACTGCATTTGTCTGCTTATTTGTTTACTGAAAATTCTGAGCTCTCTCTTGTTCTCTCCCTGTCTGCAGTTAGTTTATTCTTCTCACCTCATTGTTATTCGGTGTAGAAGTCTTAGTCTTAAGGTGTTCTCTGTGCCTTATCGTCTTACTCCCTTATATCTGAAATTATTTCTGCTGAATAGTTGCACACTGGAGCTGTTTGGTTAGCTTTGCATACGCTACATCAACTTTATTACAAGCTGAGATAAGTACAAACTTGCAGTGTTATAAGATAGTACTGAATTTTATTTTTTCTGTTTATTGTTTTATTGAATATTGTGTTAAAAATTGTACTGCAGCTATTTGCTTATTTATTTGTTTACTGAAATTTCTGAGCTCTCTCTTGTTCTCTCCCTGTCTTCAGTTAGTTTATTCTTCTTACTTCATTGTAATTCAGTGTAGACGTCTTAGCCTAGAGGGATTCTCTGTGCCTTCAATTCTTAGTCCGTTATCTCTGAAATTATTTATGTTGAATAGTTGCATACTGGAGCTGTCTGGTTAGCTTTTGCATACCCTACATCAACTTTATTACAAGCTGAGATAAGTACAAACTTGCAGTGTTATAAAATAGTACTGAATTGTATTTATTCTGTTTATTGTTTCATTGAATATTGTGTTAAAAATAGTACTGCATTTGTCTGCTTATTTATTTGTTTACTGAAAATTCTGAGCTCTCTCTTGTTCTCTCCCTGTCTGCAGTTAGTTTATTATTTTCACTTCATTGTTATTCGGTGTAGAAGTCTTAGTCTTAAGGTGTTCTTTGTGCCGTAAAGTCTTAATCCTTTATCTCTAAAATTATTTCACATCAACTTTATTACAAACTGAGATAAGTACAAACTTACAGTGTTAAAAGATAGTACTGAATTTTATTTTTTCTGTTTATTGTTTCGTTGAATATTGTGTTAAAAATAGTTCTGCAATTATCTGCTTGTTTATTTGTTTACTGAAAATTCTGAGCTCTCTCTCTTGTTCTCTCCCTGTCTGCAGTTAGTTTATTCTTCTCACTTCATTGCTATTTGGTGTAGAAGTTTTAGCCTAAAGGGATTTTCTGTCGCTTAAAGTCTTAATCTCTTATCTCTGAAATTATTTCTGCTGAAAAGTTGCATACTGGAGCTGTTTGGTTAGCTTTTGCATACCCCACATCAAATTTATTACAAGTTGAGATAAGTACACACTTGCAGTGTTATAAGATAGTACTGAATTTTATTTTTTCTGTTTATTGTTTCATTGAATATTGGGTTAAAATAGTACTGCATTTATCTGCTTATTTATTTGTTTACTGAAAGTTCTGAGCTGTCTCTCTCTTGTTCTCTCGCTGTCTGCAGTTAGTTTTTTTTTTCACTTCATTGTTATTCGTTGTAGAAGTCTTAGCCTAAAGGGATTCTCTGTGCCTTAAAGTCTTTGTCCTTTATCTCTGAAATAATTTCTGCTGAATAGTTGCATATGGAGCTGTTTGGTTAGCTTTTGCATACCCTACATCAACTTTATTACTAGCTGAGATAAGTACAAACTTGCAGTGTTATAAGATAGTACTGAATTTTATTGTTTCTGTTTATTATTTCATTGAATATAGTATTAAAATAGTACTACACTTATCTGTTTATTTATTTGTTTATTGAAAATTCTGAGCTCTCTCTCTCTCTCTTGTTCTCTCCCTAGCTGCAGTTAGTTCTATCTTCTCACTTTATTGTTATTCGTTGTACCCTACATCAACTTTATTACAAGCTGAGATAAGTACAAACTTGTAGTCTTATAAGATAGTACTGAATTTTATTTTTCTGTTTATTGTTTCATAGAATATTGTGTTAAAAACAGTACTGCATTTATCTGCTTATTTATTTGTTTACTGAATATTCTGAGCTCCCTCTCTTGTTCTCTCCCTGTCTGCAGTTAGTTTATTCTTCTCACGTCATTGTTATTCAGTGCAGAAGTCTTAGCCTAGAGGGATTATCTGTGCTTTAAAGTCTTAGTCCCTTATCTCTGAAATTATTTCTGCCAAATAGTTGCATACTGGAGCTGTGTACTCAGCTTTTGCATACCCTACATCAACTTTATTACAAGCTGAGATAAATGCAAACTTGCGGTGTTTTAATATAGTACTAAACTGTATTTATTCTGTTTATTGTTTCATTGAATATTGTGTTAAAATAGTACTACATGTATCTGCTTCTTTATTTGTTTACTGAAAATTCTGAGCTATCCCTTTTGTTCTCTCCCTGTCTGCAGTTAGATTATTCTTCTCACTTCATTGTAATTCAGTGTAGAAGTCCTGGCCTAGAGGGATTCTCTGTGCCTTAAAGTCTTAATCTCTTATCTCTGAAATTATTTCTGCTGAATAGTTGCATACTGGAGCTGTTTGGGTAGCTTTTGCATACCATACATCAACTTTATTAAAAGCTGAAATAAGTTCAAACATGCAGTGTTATAAAATAATACTGAATTGTATTTATTAAGTTTATTGTTTCATTGAATATTGTGTTAAAAATAGTACTGCATTTGTCTGCTTACTTATTTGTTTACTGAAAATTCTGAGCTCTCTCTTGTTCTCTCCCTATCTGCAGTTAGTTTATTCTTCTCACTTCATTGTTATTCGGTGTAGAAGTCTTAGTCTTAAGGCGTTCTCTGTGCCTTAAAGTCTTACTCGCGTATCTCTGAAATTATTTCTGCTGAATAGTCGCACACTGGAGCTGTTTGGTTAGCTTTTGCATACCCTACATCAATTTTATTACAAGCTGAGATAAGTACAAACTTACAGTGTTATAAGATAGTACTGAATTTTATTTTTTTCTGTTTATTGTTTTATTGAATATTGTGTTAAAAATTGTACTGCAGCTATCTGCTTATTTATTTGTTTACTGAAAATTCTGAGCTCTCTCTCTTTTTCTCTCCCTGTCTGCAGTTAGTTTATTCTTCTCACTTTGTTGTTATTCGGTGTAGAAGACTTAGCCTAGAGTGACTCTCTGTGCCTTAAAGGCTTAGTCCCTTATCTCTGAAATTATTTCTGCTGAATAGTTGCATACTGAAACTGTTTGGTTAGCTGTTATAAGATAGTACTGAATTGTATTTATTCTGTTTATTGTTTCATTAAATTTTGTGCTAAAATAGTACTGCATTTATCTGCTTGTTTATTTGTTTACTGAAAATTCTGAGCTCTCTCTCTCTCTTGTTGTCTGCAGTTAGTTTATTCTTCTCACTTCATTGTTATTCAGTGTAGAAGTATTAGCCTAGAGGGATTCTATGTGCCGTAAAGTCTTAATCCTTTATCTCGAAAATTATTTCACATCAACTTTATTGCAACCTGAGATAAGTACAAACTTACAGTGTTATAAGAATAGTTGCATACTGAAACTGTTTGGTTTGCTTTTGCATACCCTACATCAACTTTATTTAAAGCTGAGATAAGTACAAAGTTGCAGTGTTATAAGATAGTACTGAATTGTATTTATTCTGTTTATTGTTTCATTAAATATTGTGCTAAAATAGTACTGCATTTATCTGCTTGTTTATTTGTTTACTGAAAATTCTGAGCTCTCTCTCTTGTTCTCTCCCTGTCTGCAGTTAGTTTATTCTTCTCACTTCATTGTTATTCAGTGTAGAAGTATTAGCCTAGAGGGATTCTATGTGCCGTAAAGTCTTAATCCTTTATCTCTAAAATTATTTCACATCAACTTTATTGCAACCTGAGATAAGTACAAACTTACAGTGTTATAAGATAGTACTGAATTTTATTTTTTCTGTTTATTGTTTCATTGAATATTGTGTTAAAATAGTACTGTATTTATCTGCTTATTTATTTGTTTACTGAAAATTCTGAGCTCTCTCTCTTGTTCTCTCCCTGTCTGCAGTTAGTTTATTCTTCTCACTTCATTGCTATTTGGTGTAGAAGTTTTAGCCTAAATTGATTCTCTGTAGCTTAAAGTCTTAGTATCTTATCTCTGAAATTATTTCTGCTGAATAGTTGCATACTGGAGCTGTTTGGTTAACTTTTGCATACCCTACATCAACTTTATTACAAGCTGAGATAAGTTCAAACTTGCAGTGTTAGAAAGTACTGAATTTAATTTTTTTCTGTTTATTGTTTCATTGAATAATGTGTTAAAATAGAACTACATTTATCTGCTTATTTATTTGTTTACTGAAATGTATGAGCTCTCCCTCTTGTTGTCTCCCTGTCTGCAGTTAGTTTATTCTTATTACTTCATTCTAATTTGGTGTAGAAGTCTTAGCCTAGAGGGATTCTCTGTGCCTTAAATTCTTAGTTCGTTATCTCTAAAATTATTTCTGCTGAATAGTTGCATACTGGAGCTGTTTGGTTAGCTTTTGCATGCCCTACATCAACTTTATTACAAGCTGAGATAAGTACAAACTTGCAGTGTTATAAGATAGTACTGAATTGTATTTATTCTGTTTATTGTTTCTTTGAATATTGTGTTAAAAATAGTACTGCATTTGTCTACTTATTTATTTGTTTACTGAAAATTCTGAGCTCTCTCTTGTTCTCTCCCTGTCTGCAGCTAGTTTATTCTTCTCACTTCATTGTTATTTGGTGTAGAAGTCTTAGTCTTAAGGTATTCTCTGTGCCTTAAAGTCTTATTCCCTTTTCTCTGAAATTATTTCTGCTGAATAGTTGCATACTGGATCTGTTTGGTTAGCTTTCGCATACCCTACATCAACTTTATTACAAGCTGAGATAAGTACAAACTTGCAGTCTTATAAGATAGTACTGAATTTTATTTTTCTGTTTATTGTTTCATAGAATATTGTGTTAAAAACAGTACTGCATTTATCTGCTTATTTATTTGTTTACTGAATATTCTGAGCTCCCTCTCTTGTTCTCTCCCCGTCTGCAGTTAGTTTATTCTTCTCATGTCATTGTTATTCGGTGTAGAAGTCTTACCCTAGAGGGATTATCTGTGCTTTAAAGTCTTAGTCCCTTATCTCTGAAATTATTTCTGCCAAATAGTTGCATACTGGAGCTGTGTAATCAGCTTTTGCATACCCTACATCAACTTTATTACAAGCTGAGATAAATGCAAACTTGCGGTGTTTTAATATAGTACTAAACTGTATTTATTCTGTTTATTGTTTCATTGAATATTGTGTTAAAAAATAGTACTACATGTGTCTGCTTCTTTATTTGTTTACTGAAAATTCTGAGATATCCTTTTTGTGCTTTCCCTGTCTGCAGTTAGATTATTCTTCTCACTTCATTGTAATTCGGTGTAGAAGTCTTGGCCTGAGGGATTCTCTGTGCCTTAAAGTCTTAATCTCTTATCTCTGAAATTATTTCTGCTGAATAGTTGCATACTGGAGCTGTTTGGTTAGCTTTTGCATACCCTACATCAACTTTATTACAAGCTGAGATAAGTTCAAACTTGCAGTGTTATAAAATAGTACTGAATTGTATTTATTCTATTTATTGTTTCACTGAATATTGTGTTAAAAATAGTACTGCATTTGTCTGCTTACTTATTTGTTTACTGAAAATTCTGAGCTCTCTCTTGTTCTCTCCCTATCTGCAATTAGTTTATTCTTCTCACTTCATTGTTATTCGGTGTAGAAGTCTTAGTCTTAAGGCGTTCTCTGTGCCTTAAAGTCTTACTCCCGTATCTCTGAAATTATTTCTGCTGAATAGTCGCACACTGGAGCTGTTTGGCTAGCTTTTGCATACCCTACATCAATTTTATTACAAGCTGAGATAACTACAAACTTACAGTGTTATAAGATAGTACTGAATTTTATTTTTTCTGTTTATTGTTTTATTGAATATTGTGTTAAAAATTGTACTGCAGCTATCTGCTTATTTATTTGTTTATTGAAAATTCTGAGCTCTCTCTCTTTTTCTCTCCCTGACTGCAGTTAGTTTATTCTTCTCACTTTGTTGTTATTCGGTGTAGAAGTCTTAGCCTAGAGTGACTCTCTGTGCCTTAAAGTCTTAGTGCCTTATCTCTGAAATTATTTCTGCTGAATAGTTGCATACTGAAGCTGTTTGGTTAGCTTTTGCATACCCTACATCAACTTTATTTAAAGCTGAGATAAGTACTAACTTGCAGTGTTATAAGATAGTACTGAATCGTATTTATTCTGTTTATTGTTTCATTAAATATTGTGCTAAAATAGTACTGCATTTATCTGCTTGTTTATTTGTTTACTGAAAATTCTGAGCTCTCTCTCTTGTTCTCTCCCTGTCTGCAGTTAGTTTATTCTTCTCACTTCATTGTTATTCAGTGTAGAAGTATTAGCCTAGAGGGATTCTATGTGCCGTAAAGTCTTAATCCTTTATCTCTAAAATTATTTCACATCAACTTTATTGCAACCTGAGATAAGTACAAATTTACAGTGTTATAAGATAGTACTGACTTTATTTTTTCTGTTTATTGTTTCGTTGAATATTGTGTTAAAATAGTACTGTATTTATCTGCTTATTTATTTGTTTACTGAAAATTCTGAGCTCTCTCTCTTGTTCTCTCCCTGTCTGCAGTTAGTTTATTCTTCTCACTTCATTGCTATTTGGTGTAGAAGTTTTAGCCTAAAGGGATTCTCTGTAGCTTAAAGTCTTAGTATCTTATCTCTGAAATTATTTCTGCTGAATAGTTGCATACTGGAGCTGTTTTCTTAGTCCGTTAATCTCTGAAATTATTTCTGCTGAATAGTTGCATACTGGAGCTGTTTGGTTAGCTTTTGCATGCCCTACATCAACTTTATTACAAGCTGAGATAAGTACAAACTTGCAGTGTTATAAGATAGTACTGAATTGTATTTATTCTGTTTATTGTTTCTTTGAATATTGTGTTAAAATAGTACTGCATTTGTCTGCTTATTTATTTGTTTACTGAAAATTCTGAGCTCTCTCTTGTTCTCTCCCTGTCTGCAGCTAGTTTATTCTTCTCACTTTATTGTTATTTGGTGTAAAAGTCTTAGTCTTAAGGCATTCTCTGTGCCTTAAAGTCTTACTCCCTTTTCTCTGAAATTATTTCTGCTGAATAGTTGCATACTGGATCTGTTTGGTTAGCTTTCGCATACCCTACATCAACTTTATTACAAGCTGAGATAAGTACAAACTTGCAGTGTTATAAGATAGTACTGAATTTTACTTTTTCTGTTTATTGTTTTATTGAATATTGTGTTAAAAATTGTACTGCAGCTATCTGCTTATTTATTTGTTTACTTAAAATTCTGAGCTCTCTCTCTCTTGTTCTCTCCCTGTCTGCAGTTAGTTTATTCTTCTCACTTCATTGTTATTCGTTGTAGAAGTCTTAGCCTGCCCTAGAGTGAATCTCTGTGCCTTAAAGTCTTAGTCCCTTATCTCTGAAATTATTTCTGCTGAATAGTTGCGTATGGAGCTGTTTGGTGAGCTTTTGCATACCCGACATCAGCTTTATTACAAGCTGAGATAAGTACAAACTTGCAGTGTTATAAGATAGTACTGATTTTTTTTTCCGTTTATTGTTTCATTGAATATTGTATTAAAATAGTACTGCGTTTATCTGCTTATTTGTTTACTGAAAATTCTGAGCTCTCTCTCTCTCTCTCTCTCTCCTGTTCTCTTCCGATCTGCAGTTAGTTTTTCCCACCCACCATCCCTGTTCTTGTTGTGGTATTAATCTTGTTGGCTTTGGAACTGACTGCCCCTCCTGTAAGTTTGTGTTTGAACACTCCTCCTGGACCCATCTCATTTGCTCACTCAACCGAGTATAGTGAGATCATATTTTGATTTCAGACACTCCTACCATTCCCATCTGTTCAGCCCTATTCCAGTCTAGTCTCATTAGCTCCTCCTGCCTAATACGGAGAGGACATTTGAGTAGACATACCCACTTAGGCCCTGAACTTGTCTGATTGAAGACTGCTGGAACAGGGTTCAGTTCTGAGGTTTTTAATTGGTTAATTGGGTAATTTGTTCAAATCAGTTTTCTTGTTTTCTGTTGTTATATATAAAAAAAATTTGCACTGTATCTGCTTTTGCTGTATTTGTGTTTCTTCCTTCTTTATTACTTGATTTTGCTTTTGCCTCTACTTAAAAGTTCTCAATTATGTTTATTCTGCTGCATTTATTACTGCTTGGTAGTAGCCTGATTAAATTGTAACTGTTATTCTAAGTCTTTTGGTTATTGCACTTGGGCTTCAGACCAGTTGTTTTACATTAAGAAGGTTTGTGGTCTGCACTGTTGTGGCAGGACAGGTAGTTTACATCCTTCTAAGTTGGGAATTGCTGATTGAAGGCTCAGTGTCTGTTATTCTAAAAGTGTATTAGTTCTCGTTTAAGCACTTGGGCTCCAGGCCGGTTATTTTACTTTAAGAAGGTTTGTGGTCTGCACTTTTTGGGAGGAGAGGCTAGATTCTACCCTTCTGAGCAGGGAATTTCTGGTTAAAGGCTTACTGTGCCTGCTCATTTGAACTGTTTTTTTCTGATATTGGTGTGCCTTGTCAGCTGTAGCATAGACTGATTCAGGCGTGCTGAATCTAGCTTTATTTGTATAACTTGAGCACTAATCCAGGCCATCTTTTTAGGAGAAGGTTCCCCTGCACCCTAGTGGCAGGAGTGTGCGGTTAGAACTTGTCAGATTAAAGACTGCTGGAACAGGGCTCAGTTTTGAGGTTTTTTTACTAGTTAATTGGGTAATTTGTTTAAATCAGTTTGCTCATTTTCTATTGTTATATATATAAAAAATTGCACTTTATTCATCTGCTTTTACTGTAATTGTGTTTCTTCCCACTTTATTACCTTATTTTGCTTGTGCTTCTTCTTAAACTGTATAATTCTGCTGCAGTTATTACTGCTTGGTAGTAGGCTGATTAAATTGTAACTGTTATTCTAAGCCTTTTGATTTAAGCACTTGGGCTTCAATCCAGTTGTTTTACATTAGGAAGGTTTGTGGACTGCATTGTTGTGGCAGGACAGGTAGTGTATATCCTTCTAAGTTGGGAATTGCTGATTGAAGGCTCAGTGTCTGTTATTCTAAAAGCACATTAGTTCTGGTTTAAGCACTTGGGTTTCAGGCCAGTTATTTCACATTAAGAAGGTTTGTAATCTGCACTCTTGTGGGAGGAGATGCTAGATTCTGCCCTTCTGAGCTGGGAATTTCTGGTTAAAGGCTTATTGTGCCTGCTTATTTGATCTGTTTCTTTCTGAAATTTGTGCACCTTGTTTGCTATAGCACAGAAGTTAGTAGTTTATTGGACATTTTGGGCTAATTTCTATCTCTTTCATTTCCCTGCTATAAAAACCGCATTTGTGCGGTTTTGCATGCCGGGCAGTGCCGGTCAGCTAGGGTTAAACTATTCCCGGCTCGATGAAGTCTGCTCTTCAATTTTTCCCTTGGAACTAGACAATCTTTCAACCTAAGCACTCAAACCTTTCATTTCACAGCCCAGCACTTGCTCAAAAATCATAGCAAGCACTAATTAACCCTAGCACTAGACCCCCTATACTGTCCAGAAGGACAAGGGTCTCTATTCGTCCCTACCAGCTAATCAGTAAAACAGCTCACTTTACCTATTCAGGCATGTCCAAAGGGCAGTTTCAGGTGTACTCTCCAGTCCAACTGGTGAATCCGGGCATTTTGAGGCAATGTTACAACTGCCTCATGTACACAGACAACCCTCTTCTCCTACCACCAAACACTAATAGATGCGAGAGATGCAATTATGCAGCCAAACTGGAAGCAAGGCTCTCTCAACCAAAGACTGCAATGGACAGTCAAGAGGAGAAGGAAAATACTTGCAACACACCACCAGTCTCACATAGACCTACTAAACCAACACTGGCAAATAGCACACACAAATACACGAAAACATACTCGGAGGCTCTAAATAAAAATCGGCAAAAGCAACAGAGACCTCCAAAGCAGACACCCAAGCAACCTCCACACCCCATCACAAACCATGAAACACATACTTCACATAATCAGTGTGCCATGCAATCACAGTCCTTAAGGCAAAATAACATACCCAACACACTAGTAATAGGCGTCTCTATAGTCAGGCACACTGATGTCCCAATAACTAGGCTGGATAAGGAGAAGGTTACAGTAATCTGCCTGTCAGGCACCAGGATCCACCACATAACACAAGCACTCAGGTCACTTCAGAACAAGTACTAATAAGACTCTGTCATTGTCCATGTTGGTGTGAATGACCTGAGATGTGCCTCCCTGGACTACATGAAAAGAGACATGGAAGAGCTCTCTGGTCATGTAGCCCAGGCCGGTATGACCCTAAACCTGAGTAGCATCCTGCCCTCACCAAGAATGATGCCACAGTATAAAGAAAAAAATTATCAGTTTCAACAATTGGCTAAGTTTCTGGTGTCATTCAAAGGGGATCCAGTATATGTCCATCTGGGATGACATGCTCGATAAGCCACATTGCTTCACAAGAGATGGCTTGTACCTGTCACCCTTAGGCTTTTGAATACTGGCCAAGACTTTTGCCGCCCCCATAGTGCCTTTTTTTTAGGCAAGGTTCAAAAGGCAAACCCACCACTGTAAATAGCACAAGTAACCAAAAACTGAGAGTAATGCTACTCAACGCTAGGAGTCTAAACCTCAAAATGTATGCACTCGAGGCACTCCTCAGTATGGAGAACATCAATATCTGTGCAGTAACAGAAACCTGGTTTAAGGCTCCAGAGAGCACCCCAGCACTAACAGGCTATAACTCATACCATACTTTTCGGCCACAGAACCCGGACCGAAACACAAAAGGTGGGACTGTATCCATATTCATCAAAGATATCCACACCTCCAGGTTAGTGGCACAGCACAATGCCTTAGAAATCATCCATGTGCAATGAACAACAGGCAAAACTGCAATTCAAATTGTAGCTTGCTACAGATCACCCAGCATGACCCAAGACCCCCATACCGCATTTCTGGAGACACTGGAAAATATAAAGGTCCTACCAAACACCCTAATATTGGGTGATTTCAATTACCCAAACATTAACTGGGAGAACTGCTCAAGTACTAACTCCCTTGCCCAACACTTCCTAGAATTTATAAACTCGAACACCCTGGATCAACTGGTCAACACCCCCACCAGAGGTAACAACATATTGAACCTGGTCATCACCAATATGGGCGACCAGTGTTCTATATCGGAGGTTAAATCCTCGCTGGTTAGATCAGACCATAGACTAATCACTCTGGATATCCACATTCTGCCCCCACCCCTAGTCAAGGAAACCACCATGAAAAACTTTTCAAAAGCAAACTTCACGTTACTTAAGACCGAGGTGTAAAGGTACACAGCCCCCATGCTAAAGGACAACGCTGTCCAAGCTGCTGAATCCCTTACAAAGGCACTCTATGAGCACATACAAGAATGCATGGATTGTGCTATCCCAAGCAAAACCAAGCCTCACTCCTCCAAGAAAAGGAAACCAGTCTGGTGGTCCCCTGCCATAAACAAGCTATACAATAGAAGGAGGAAACTAGTGCAGAAAAGAGTAAAATCCCTAGAAGGAAAGACATCCCTGATCAGTATCAGCAAGAAACTATGATCCCTCATAAAATCATCCAAGGATAGCTTTGAAAGAAAAATTGCCAAGAACTCCAAATATAACCACAAAGCGTTCTTTAGCTATGTCAAGAACCTAAGTGGAAACTCTCAGATCTGCTCTGAGTTAGTGCAGAATGGCACAAAATACACTGAACCGATGGATATTGCTAACATTCTGGCAGATAGGTTTAGTGCAAACGTCACCCCCCCTCACCCCCTAAAGGGCCCATAACCATACCAGAAGAATGCAGTGCCCTGGCAATCACTGACACACAGGTTAAAACAGCCCTTTCCAAAGCCAAATATACAGCTTCAGTGGAACCAGATGGTGTCCCAGGCTGTGTCTTACATGAGCTCCAAAATGAACTAACCCCTCACCTAAACACACTGTCCAAACTCAGCCTCTCTACAGGCTACATACTCATAGAGTGGCATACAGCAAGTTATCCTGCTACACAAAGGTGGAGCCACAATGGACCCTGGGAACTATAACCCTATAAGCTTGACTAGCCTGGTCTGCAAGACTATGGAGCACATCATCATGGAATTCATTAACAGAGACATTGGGAACCTTCAAACACTGGACCCTACCCAGTTTGGCTTTGTTAAGGGCAGATCATGCCTTCTAAACCTGGTGGACTTCTTTGAGACAGTTACCAAGGCTTTAGACAAGGGAAAGGAGGTCCACACAGCCTACCTAGACCTCACAAAGGCTTTCAACACAATTACCCATTCTGGTATTATAGACAAGCTCACCAGCCTGAACATAAACCCCTATGTCATGAGATGGGTTGCCAATTGGCTCATGGATAGAACCCACACGGTGAGAGTTGCAGGCTCTAGGTCCGACTCTAAACCAGTTATAAGTGGCATCCCTCAGGGCTCAGTCCTGGGACCTCTCCTGTTCAGTATATATTTCTCAGAGGTGCAGACAAGCACAGGAGGACTATTGCTGACCAAGTTCGCAGATGACTGCAAACTGGGGACCATAACTGACTCTTCAGCTGCTACAGACATCCTCCAGAAGGGTCTCACTGAGACGGATACCTGGTGTCAAAATGATGGCCTCAAGCTAATTGACAAAAAGTGCATAGTTATCCCCTTTGGAAAAAACAAAGTACTCATGAACTACCACATACGTGGTAGTCCCCTAAATACAAAAAAATATAATAAGGGTTCTGGGAGCCAAGTAAATAGTAATCTCTCCTTTGATAGTCATATTGCCAAGGTGGTTAGAAAATCCTTCTGTGGCCCACCTAATCACAAAAGGGTTCGCATCTAGAACAAAAGAGGTTATTGTGCCCCTCTACTCATCACTCATCAGACCCATCATAGAGTACAACTCCCCATTTGGGATGTACCTTACAAGACACCTGCAACAGCTGGAAAGACCACAGAAGTACCTCACCAAGAGGATTACTGGCCTCAAACATATGCCCTATGCAGCCCGACTGAAGAAACTCCAGCTGTACTCAATTGCATACCGCTTACTCAGAGGTGATCTCTGCCTGACATACAAGGCCATGTCCAACCCAGAATTGATGGACATGCTCCACCTAAAAAAAAACAAATCCTCAAAAGACACACACTCTAGGGATCTAAACCTCACCACAATGATAAATAGGATGTGCTGGAGGGATAGATTCCTGTCCCAGAGACTCCCCATGCTTTGGAACAGGATTCCAGTCTACATTAGGCAGAGCCCCTCACTAACACTCTTCAAGAGAAAACTTGACTAGTGGATGGGAAACAGAAAATATACCCCAGGGATCACTGCAGTGGCTCTGCTGGACAGAGGCACAGGGAACCAATGGCTCTGCTGGACCGAGGCACATTGAACTAACCTACAGGGGTGGCAAAAGCC
This sequence comes from Protopterus annectens, assembly GCF_019279795.1. Taxonomy (NCBI): domain Eukaryota; kingdom Metazoa; phylum Chordata; order Ceratodontiformes; family Protopteridae; genus Protopterus; species Protopterus annectens. Next base: position 1,669,900,820 of record NC_056731.1, on the reverse strand, counting down.
AACACATTCTGGCTAGGCTTATAGATGCCCTCAGGCAGATAGCCTAGTACTTACCTATGAACCTATGAACCATCATTATTCTATAGACTTTTACAACCTCAGTGAAAGTCTGATGTCCATTAGCTCAAATGGTTAAGCAACAAGGTAATGTAAATATTTCATGAATTTGTGCGAGTTCAAATCTCTTTGTAATCTATTTTGGATGATATTTTTGCAATTCAGTGTTTCCAGTTTAACAACAGATATAGGAGATCTAGACTTGATTGGGAAGTTATGCAGTAAAGACTTGGTCATGGTGTCCTGCTGTCTTTAGCACTATAGATGCCATTGTCACCTATAGCACTTAAGCTGCAGATGAATACAGATATCTCTGTTCATAGGTTCATAGGTAGGTACTAGGCTATCTGCCCAAGGGCATTTATAAGCCTAGCCAGAGTGTGTCAGCTTTCACCGCCCCATTGATTAATTAACTGAGCCTCTGTCAAGAAGAGCCAATGAAGTGATCCCAGGGGTGTATTTTCTGTTACCCATCTACTCATCAAGGTTTCTCTTGAAGAGTGTTAGTGAGGGGCTCTGCCTAATGTAATTAGAAATTTTGTTCCAAAGCATGGGGAGTCTCTGTGACAGTTATCCACAAAGTTTCAAGAAACATCATACTTCTGTTGATAATGATGTATGTATAAATGCTTGGTAATCATATGTTACCTATACAGTTTGAATTACACAATATTATTTTAAAATCCATTAGTTTTTTTTCATTGACTGCCCTCCAATCTAAATTTACATTTGTATATATTAACTCCCACAGATGAACATTAATTCCTTCAATGTGTACTTATGTATTTTAAGTGCAGTCAAATGTTTCATTGAAAATTATACCACCTGACACTATGAAATGTTATAGCTGTTTGTTATTGATGTGAGCAATGTGCTGACATGCAGTCACAGTTGCGTATGTTTATTGTTCAAATGCACAGCAGATGACAACACTTGTACTTTTCTTTTATTTGTCAAGTAATATACAAATGCAACTTCCCTGAATATTCATATAAGCCTGTCTTTAGCTTCCATCAGTTCATGCAATCACACCCAAGAAGTTTTAGCCAGGAAGGAGGGTTTAGGATGTCTAGTGCAAACATAGGTGACAATAGTAGGTTTGAATCTTGGGTTCTTCAGTTTCTATGCAACAGTCCTCATGTGTGTGCAGTACTGAGACAAACACAGGAATGAATTTACTAAAAATGAATTTGTATTTGATGTCTAGGCTAGTTAGCATGTAGTACTTCTAATCATTTCATTGTTATGTTGTTGTACATAGCAGTCATTATATATTGACCTGACACAATCCTTCTGTTACTATAATGCATCCTGTTTTCTTGTCTGCAGGCAATAACGTCCATGTCCAATACTGTGCATTGTGCATATAGTATATGCACAGGCTTGAGGAGCAGTAGAGGGAGAGAGGTATGTGTTATCACTGTCCAGCTTTATTGCTCCAAATATCGTCATAACATAATTAAAACTTCAGGTTTACTTGTGTTTTTTCTGGACCTTCAGTCGTGCTAATGCTCATGCCAGACTACCCATAATGCATCTGTAATGTAAGGTCAGTAGTCATTGTTTTCCAGTGGATAATAGCAATGTGTACATAAATTTAAGTTCAGTGTTGTCTTAGGAGTTATCAACAGGATTTTTTGGATAACTTGAAAATATGCGATAACACAACCTAATCGACAGACCTCTATGTTTAATTGTCCAATTAATTTTAACATGAATCATTTATTTATGAGGCATTTGTGTTGTTAATGTTGTTTGAACAGCAGATAGTGGTTGTTAATGACTATTATGTTGTGCATAGCTTGCCTATTCTTTTTTTAATGCAATTCTGTTATCTTAATGCTGCTGTTAGCTATTTACTGGAATGTGCTTGTGTTCCACATTTCTTGCAATGCTGTACGACTGCACTGTGATAATTTTTTACAAACAAAATTACATACTGGATGACTGCACTGTGATGATTTGTGACAAAAAAAAAATATGCCATTTACTATTATTGTTGTGTCACAAGCCACTGATGCTTTTCTGCTACGTCTGAAATATTACGTAGTATAATCATGATCATCTTTGAAGTATTTTAACTGTGGTGGTACATTTATAAGCATAATACAAATGTAGGTAGTGACAGTGATACATTTGTTGAGGGACTGTTGTGTGTGTGTCATACACATAAATTCTAGTTGTACATTCTGTCTCTGGGCTTGTTAGTTTTTCTACGCTGTTCAAGTCTGTTTCAATTATATGATGTTGTGATGTCATCCATTAACCACGTTGTATTGCTCATCTCATTTGCATATGCATTTTAAGTACCATTGCTTGTTTTATTTTTACAATATATTTTGAACACACATATTTTACTCATGGGATGTCAACATGCAGAGGTGAAGCATGGTAAAATGGGGCCCTGGCCAGGGTAATGGATCAAGTCCCCCTACACACACACACAGCTGGCACCCTCCCCACAGCATCACCCTTACCCCCACAGCCATTCCAGTGACCCATTACTTGGCTGTTTTTCCCCAGTTACCATAAACACTGTTTAAACCCGTCACTTTGCATACTATTTTCTTCTTTACTTTTGCAACAATTGCAGATATTTGGATTTCATTTAAAACTTTTGTTTCAAAATTTATATTGCAAAAACTGATAGACATCTGCTAAACAAAACAATACAGTCTTATGGTCTCACAATGAAAACAGACTTAGCATTAACAGCAAACTTCTCTAGCATTGAAACCCACATTCAAAGAAAATGCATCTGGCCAGTGGCGTATTACATTTACCTTTGGGCTGTTTTCAAACCAGAGACCCACTGCGCACATTTTAGGACCATGCATACTTGCACGTGTTCTTTGATTCACCTTTCTGATTTATTAAATTATATTCCTTGTATAAAACACCACTACTTGTTAGAGTGTGTTTTTGAACATTTCCAAGTAAGGAATGAAAAACCTATGAACCAGTAATGACAGAGCTGCATGTTTCAGTACATTTCAACCATAAAAGACTCTCAAACTTCTGTCATTACCATCAACCAATATCAGTCAATATGCACAATCTTTGCAGAAGTAAAAGTCATTTGAATAATTCTACATTACAGAGATCTGTAACTAATGAAAAGGTTGCTTCTAGCAAACAACTTTATATTTCCTACAAAATCCGTGCCTACTGCCCTTCAAGAATAAATTGCCTATGTTGCATTAAAAAATTGAAATTGGTAACATTGCAATAGCGAAATGCCCTGGTGGCAAACTGACAACAGGTTCATAGTTACTAAGCTTCTCATCCAAAGGAGGACATACTCAGGAGTGCAGCACCCACATCCCCCACAGTATTAGCAATCCAACTAATAAAAGCCCACAACCTTCTGCATGAGAAGCAAATATTTTACCTGTTGTACTACTATCACTGCTTTCAAACTGTATAGCATAGTAACAACCATTTGCTAAAAAAAAAAAAAAAAAAACAGTTGCACATTGAAAACAGATTTAGCGTGAGCAGCAGTAAACTACTCTTCCATTGAAGCTCACCATTCCTTGAAAATGCTCTGAAAAACTTATGACTCTGAAAATACACTGAGGTATTTGGTGATTTCTCAGCTGTCCAGATTTCTGCAGAATGTCCAGAATTTTGCCTCATATTTTTGGTATGTTCCTTTTAAAATTTGTGTTTTTCTAGTAAACTACAGAGGACTGAAGCCACTAAATAATTACATACATTTGAGTTTCAGACTTCATATCCTTCCCAAAAATGCAAGCTAGCACAAAACCTGTTATTCTAACAACATTCTATTTTTTATAACAGAAATATTTACAAGCTGTCCCTATTTTGGGGTCTTTGTCCCCTCATTATTTAAGGCTTTGTCCAGATTTCTTGTGTTAGGAAGTTTAAAGGTATGGTTGGTGTACAGGATTCAGGCTCTTGTCTCCTGCAACCAAGGTACAGGGTTTGAGGCTTGGTAAATTAACTAACCTGCCATTACAAACTAGGGAATTACACACACACACACACACACACACACACACACACACACACACACACACACACACACACACACACACTGCTTGGGAAGAAGAAGCACCTTACTGATACATTTGCCACTTTGGAAGAAGAAGCACCTTACAGTCACATTTGTCACTCCATGAGTGGATCAGTAAGAATGAGTACCTTACCAATACATGCATTGCTCCATGGGTAGAGCGGTAGGAACATTTAAATTCTGTGGGTAGAAAAGAAGAAGCATGCATGCACACAGGGTTGTAAATTTGCAATGCGGATAGCGTTCTTAAAGAACTTCCTTAAAAAAGACATGTCATTTTTCTTAATTAAAAAGATGTTGTAGCAGCCCACCTGTTCAGCAGACCCCCTCCCAGCCAGCAGGCCCTAGGCAATTAAGTAGGTCACCTAGTGCTGCATCCAGCTCTGTCACACATTGCTTGCACATAATGATACATTATAGTGGAAATGTAAATGCCAGATTGACACCTCAACATAAATTTAAGAGGCATACATTGAGTGATAAATAGTGGTTCATATTATTAATGAGTTTTTTTCTGAGTCTGTGACTGACATGGGTGGGTTTACACTAGGAGCCATATTCCCACAGGTATGCACTGTTAACTTACATCAATTTTATTGGAGTGGAGCACCACGTCTTAGGCTGCAGTGATGCATATGTCTGTATGCTGTGTACATATTTGTTTTGCATACATATTAGTGGTTGATATGTCAGCAAATTAGCAAGTAATAACAAAATCTTGTCTGTTAAACTGGGTACTGCATGCCATGTAATCTACCAGATTAACATAAAGATAATGTATGATGGGCACACTACCCCGCAAGAGACCTTCTATTCATACCGTTAATATGTTACATAGCCATACTCATGTTATTATCACAACTTTATATTTTGCTATACAACATAAATAAACGCTGTGTGCCATAACTTCTGACAATTAGGTTGTAATGACAAATGTACTCTGCTGTGATATATCTTGAGCAGACATTTCACACGTCCTCTCTCATATGTTTTGACAATGTTAATTTCATATCATATACTCTCTTTACCATTATGTAGGTGTACATCTGATTGTGTTTTGTTACTGACCTGTTTTGCATATGACTGTGATGTACTTTACACACCATTTTGTACATCAGTATGAATTAAATGCATGCCTTTCATCACATACATGTTACAGTTGAATAAGGTCATGCAGTATTGTAAAATGCCATACATAATAGTTGCCACATGTGGATTGTATGGCATGTTATGTAATCATTTGTTTTCAGTGAATACTTATGTATGTAAAATGTTTTTTCCTCCTGTGTTGCAATTTGACAGATTGTGAGACCCAGGGTGGGTCACCAATCATAAGATGAAGATGATGGCATGCTAGACCACTGCCAGGCAACTCTAACTGTGTGGACAAGAATAATGACCATGGCATGGATGATGATGATGACAGACCAGGACTTGCATGTGCTATTGTCCCTGAGGTTTATATTAGAGGACATCCACCACCACACCAGGGAGACAATTTTGGGATGAGGTCTAGGACATAGTGACAGACATCTTGCATATACAGATGAGGGACCTGATGGGAAACTTCTTTCAGGACATGGTGCGGTCCATAGGCGACTCCTTCTGAGAGATCGGTAGAGAAATATTTTGTGATGGCCAATCCCATCAAGGTGCCACATGGGTGTTGTAGGAGGCTTGCACTCCTACAAAAATATTGTTTTACACTCTATTTTCTTATGTTGAATGCTTTCTATGCTTTGTGATTCAGTGAAATAGGTTTTAGTCACATGGGTTTTCAGTCAATCACTTTTCAGTCAAATTGTTGCAAAAAAATTGGACTTTCAGTCAACTGCAGTTCAATTTATTTATTTTTATTTATTTATTTATTTATTTAACATTTGTTAACCAGGATAGTCTGACTGAGCAAAAGCCCTTTTTCAGTGGGGGTCCAGGGAGAAAAGCTCCACAGTAAAACAAGTAATAACATCACTATGTCTAGTAAAGTACAATAATAGAATACTTAAAACTATGTGCAGGCAAATCAGATATATCATAATAATACACAGATCACAATGGCTAGTAGGATACAAGAGTAGAAAGTATTAAAACTATATGTAGAGTTTACAGAAATAGCACGGCATTACACACATCAATTTTCAGTGATTTTAGATCTAACCAGAGGTTCAAGCAAAGTTAATAAACAGTATTTGTTGAAGAAATCCTGTCAATAGAAAGTTAATTAAGAGAGGAAGGAGCTAATAGGATTGGATATAAGCATGTGTGTAAGTTTTGATGGAAGGTAGGGTAGAGGAATAGGAATATAGGAGAGTTAGGAAAATAATAAGAGGAAGAAAAGATACAGGTAGTGAGAAGGTTCGGTAAGGAGTATAGTGGAAAAGAAAACTGGGTGAGTTGAGCTTAGAAGAAGTCAATAGGATGAAATGTAAGATAATTTATTAATATTATTTATTAATAAAAAAAATGACCATGTTATTTATTTAACATTTGTTTACTGGGAAAGTCTGACTTGGAATGAAGCCAATTTTCAGCTGAGGCCAGGAAAGAAATGTTACAGACATATGTTTTTATAATGTGGGAGGAAACCAGAGCACCCATAGGAAACCCACACAAATGCAGGGAAGACATGCAGACTCCCCAGTGAAGGCACCCCAGCCAAGAATCGAACCGGAGAAACTCTTGCTGTGAGGTGACAATGCAAACTCGACACTACTGTGCTGTCCAGTATTATGTATCCGTATTATGATCAACACAAAACCGCTGTTGTAATATGTGGCTGGTTACATGAACTTATTCCATTTTTAGTGCTGTACTTTTGTTCAGAGGACTGACCTTTCATCAGTCCTACACATGTACAGTGCTATTTATATCAAGAACAGTGATTGTGGCACCTGTTGTCATGTTTTCTGATATTTGTTATATGTATATACCCGAACATTTCCTCACCTCCTTTTTCTTTGTCTATTCCATTCCTACTGTTCTCCAAAAAACAAAAAAATGTGACCTCTTCCCACAAAAAAAAATGCCCATGCTCTTCTACCTCGCCCTCTGACCTATCTATTCTATCATACTTCTCGCATGGCCCTCTCTTCACCCCATCCTACATCTGCTTTTCGATCATCCTATTTCCTTGGGTGTGTACATTACTTGTGTTCCCCACATGTCCTACACCCATTGTTAGCAACTGTTAGACATGAGGAATTGGCCATGATTGTCCCTTGCCTTAATTTTTTATTAGAAATTTTGTGGATTATGACAGATTCCACAAATTGTGCTGGGTGTATTTATATATAACCATCTACGAATTATGACAATATACGTAATGGTTTGTAGATATTTGTCGCTTTTCAGACAAACATGCACATTTCTATTTCTTTAGCACTTTTCACTTATTACTAAAAGTTCCATTGAGTTTGTATAATTTCCATAGATGTGCATTGGAAATGCACATATATATCTTACTTTATGAGCAACTTTCCTTCACATACAATTTTGCCGTGACTACTTGAGGTTGTGCTGACATAGCTGGCTATGTCTGATTTGTGCTAGATTATTCCCCATATACTGAGGCACATTTGCATATTACTTGGTTAGCTGCAATTTTTGCTTGGAACTTGGCGCACTCCGCCAGATTCTGCAAACTTTATGGAATCTGACCCATAGTGTTGAAAAGATTAGAAAATTTTAATCTACAATGGTTTGTTTTTGCAGGTTTTGGGGTGTTAAACTTCTGAATACTGTGTCTTTCATTGTTTTTGTGTTCAAAGATGTTGTGGTTCTGATAAATGTGGTTTATGATCTCAAAGCAGATCCATAAAGTGATCGTGAGTAACATCTATGTAATACTTAAAAATTACCATAAACTCTGTGTTTATGAAACTTTTGTTTGATCATTGCCCTACTGGATATCAGTCTAATCTCTTGAATGTAAATAACAGTAAACAAAGGAGTAGGTCAGCCTGAAATTAAAAAAAAAATGTCTGTGGTTAACCATCAGCTGCTGAACCATGTGAATTATGTTTTTTGGATTGGTACTCTCTTTAGCCGTGGTGGTGTAATGGTAGCATTGTAGCCTCACAGCAATAGGGTCTCCCATTCGATTCTCAGCTGGAGCGCCTGCTGTGTGAAGTCTGGATGTCCTCCCCGCAGTCGAGTGGCGTTCGAAAGACATGTGTGAATGGGCCTGCCCTCGTTGAAGGTTGGTCATTGGGCTGGCACCTCGGCACTGTAAAAATCTACTGCCAATCATTAGCGGACTGGAGTTCCACTGTGGCAACCCTTAACCAGGAAAAGCCAAAAGAAAAACAACAACATTTACTCTCTTTAGCTAACACATTATGCCTGTATATGCATGCATCTTCTGTGTTATTTGCTTATTAAAGAAAGAAGCAAGATTATGAAGAACTGTGAGTCACAGTTCTTCATAATCTTGCTTCTTTCTTTAATGTAATGTAAATGGTCTACATCATTAAAGAAAAATACATTAGATCCAGCTCTTATTCTTTTGTCTGACTATAGATTGTTTTAGAATTGATGCAGGTATCAGCTGATTTTGGTCCTAATATATATATATATATATATATATATATATATATATATATATATATATATGTATATATATATATATACATATATATATATATATATATATATATATATATATATATATATATATATATATATATATACATACACAGACACACATTCATAGGTAGTTAGATGCAAAGATATATATATATATATATATATATATATATATATATACACACACACACACACACACACACACACACACACACACAATTTTTTGCTTATTTTTCTATGTATCTATTGTAGAAGGTACAAACAGCAGACATACCAGAGTTCTTGATTTATTATATTGTACATCAGGTAGCAGGGTACATTTATTAAACAAATGTAAAAAAAAACAGCAAAAACAGAGTAGGAAATGAAGCAACAGGTGAAAAATAAAACACTTCACTCAGTTCTGTTATGGAAATAATACTTTTAACAGTTGTTTCTGGAACAATTGAGAGTGTCTGTTGCACCTTTATAAATCAGTGTACAGTAAACAGTGTTTGATGAATTAAACGTCCATTAATAGAAGTCTTTACCACACGAGAGCTGTGCCTTTCAAACAGCAGGCAAAAGATTTAAGCACTGCCTTCTGAAATAATAAGTAAAAGTCTCTGCTAATACTGCCTTGTTGTTTAAACAGTACCACAGTCTCTGATACACAGATAAAAGTCTTTCATACTTAAAGTCTCTGGCTCACAAATAAAAAGTCTCTGGTACACAACTAAAATGCCCCTCAGGTGATACATTCCTAGTTAAGCAACCCAACTATTTCTGGCTCATCACTACATTGTAACAAAAAACAGTTTTGGATTGCAACCACCAGAATTTCCATTGCTTATATCAACACTCTAGATAAGACCATCTGTCTTGCAGCCAGCCTCTCCAACATCAATACATCTTACCAACACGGAAAAACCTGCCAGACATCTATAGCTTCTCCTACACTGACTTCTGACATAATTTTAGTTTACCAGTCTTATAAAAGTGCCAATTTTCAGCTGCCTCTGATTAGTTGAAATTCCAAGTAATTCCCTTAAAGGGCACCAGTCACTAGTCCTGCTTCTGTTTTCCATAGCTTAATTTTATTTTTTTGCTTAAATACACACTATAACCATTCAATCTCCATGATAGCCCTGCTTTTCTTTTTGTTACGGTCCTGTAGGCCTTTTGACTGTGGTTGTGGTGCTGCGGTAGCATTGTCACCTCACAGTAAGATGTTGTCCTGTTCGATTCTCAGCTAAAGCGTCTTCTGTGTGGAGACATTCGTGAATGGGCGTACCTTCGTTGAAGGTTGTGCGTCAGGGCTGGCAACTCGGCATGTAAAAATCTACTGCCAATCATTAGCGGACCGGAGTTCCGCTGTGGCGACCCCTAACCGGGAAAAGCCGAAAGACACAGCAACAACCTGTAGGTCTTTTCCTGTGTAACTCTCAGGCTATGTGTTAAGGACATTTTAACTGATAAAGAGAACTATACCTTTTAGAAATTCATTATAGCTGGTGCACATTACTATACAAGATTTGAATATTTTTTTAGGTTCTGAAATCCACATATATGACGTTTATTTGACATATATGTTGTTACTAAAAGTTTCACTTTTCAAAGGTTTAACAGCATGGCCAAAATCTGAGCAGATGAAGAAAGGTGTGTAAGTGATGGAAATTGGCTTGCAGTAATGAGTGTGGATGTTTATGTGTTCTGTTTATCTTACTAATTGTTAGCTGCAGGAAGCCAAAAACCTAATTCACTTGGGTAGTGTATGACGTGTTTATAGTCACTTTAAGTGGTATAATGGGAAAAAAAAAGTACCCAAGATATGTCTTAACTCCTTCAGTAAGCATTACTGACCTTGTGACCTCTGCAGCAAAGAATGCTGTAATATAGTTTGTTGTCATAGATTTGGTGCATAGAACTGTGGCTATACAAGGTCGAAATGCCATAAAAATGTCCCATTGTCCTACAGGGGCAATAAACTGACACCAAAGGGGATTTGAGAAATAACACACTGTGGTACCCCAGCATATGTTCTTTCGTGTGATTTGGTAATGGCTCTTACCCTCCACATGGCCTCATAAGGGAAAGTCCAGGTTTTGGAAACACACTTGACTATATATGTATATTATAATATGTACAAAGTGGAGAAAAAAAGTGATAGCCTTCCAAGACAGAAACCACAGTGTACTTACATATAAAGAAAATTATCTGTTTAGAATAAGTAACTTAGTAATTCATATACATAGTACGTTACTTTTATAACTCAAGAGTATGCATTTGTGGCCCTCTTCTTATATTACAATTAAAATTGGCTATGTATTTCATTAACAATTCGCTTCAACATCTTGATTGCTGGACTATGCCTAATTTCAGTGATTACTAATGTAATATTGTTTGTTCTGGGCCTATGTCAAAAAGCTAAATCACCAGTGAATGGCAAAATTTTCCAACTTTTAAAAATAATGTATCTGATAAAGTTCTATGATAATGGCCCAGAACAAATTGCAACTTTGTGGCAATCAGAAATATAACTACCCTGCTGTCTGTTGTTATTTGCCATGTCAGGAGTTGTCAAGATAACACTAGCCATGGAACACATGCTAATACTTCAACTCAGATAAGTATTACATTTCAGACTGTTAAAGTATATGATAAAGCTTGATAGTGGTGTATTGTCTATACTCTTTGGTATGAGATACAAGGCTAGCAAACTTATTATAAAGCCTTCAAGACTTAAATCACACATTATGCACTAATACATTTTTATAACATAGACTACATAAAACCATGCATGATATTATAAATACATTTTTATAACACAAACAACATAAAATCAAACATCATACTCTATATACAGTTTTTAAACACAGATCCTATAATATATTTCTTATGTGGTTTACAGTAAACACACAAGATGTATACAGGTTCACTTCATAAACCTATAGTAGGTAGAATTGGCATGTTTCTCTGGTTCTAGCAGTTTATGTGGACCATCATGTCAGAACTGTAATTATGGCATTGTTAAAGGATTATAATTTGTTGCTTAGATCACCAGAACTCATACCAGAGATACTTGACTACAATAGTTGGAGCTGTCACTTGCTTGTTTCACTGCTCCCAGAGTCAGGTATCAGCATGATTATTCTGTTTGTAGCACCTAGAAAAATTGCTGATTCTATTATAAAATGTTTTACACCTCTTTGTAAATACATCCTCTTAACCTTACTATTATTCTGTGTCATTTTTTAACTATCCATTGCAATGTCATAAAACACTACCTGTTATATTTCTGTTCTACTGTATATGTTAATTGTATTTGATTGTGTATTTTTTGGAGCTTTTTTCCACAGTCCTGCAATGAAAAGGATTCACCTTGACCAAGACAAACTTTCCTGATAAAAAATATAAATGAATAAATGTGTTTTTTTAGTAGGTGCAGCAGTCTCATAACCTTCTTGAGAAAGATTGAGACAGGTTTTACACAGCCTATCGTTTGCTGTTTTTCCAAGGTTATGTGACCCCAGAATGATTATAATTAAGTAACTGGGTATGGAAGTACAAGAGGCTTGATCCCTAAAAAACATTCATCTTTATGTTGTGTTTTTTCATATTGTAAAGAGCTTTAGTACATGGACTCCAAGTGTGTGTGTATCCAAGCTAGTACAATATGATTTTTTGCAAGTCTTTTGCGGTATGAGGACCCAAAATGAGATGGAACCATTATTAAATAAGAGATACACTGACATTCAAAGGATTTCATTTTTAAGCTACACCCAGTAGTTAGAAATATTGGTATTGATCCGAGCATGTGTTTATGTGTTAACTAGATGTGGCAAACACACTCCAGAGTTTAATAAAATCCATGTAGGCACAGTGTAAAGCCCAGACAGAATGTAACCATGTCCATGTACATGGTTCCTCCTCGGCAGTGCGCAATGCATATTAATGATGGTACGTTGCCAAGGGAAAGCCAAGTATCATGGTAATTGAATCAGTGCAGGGAGTGTGTACTGATAACCGTGTCCGCAGAGGCGTAAGATCATGTTTGCACTGCATGGGACACTGCTCAGCACTGCTTAGCAGTAGCTCAATGTTATATGTAAAGGAACACCTGATGTCTGAATATCCACGTAGCTTAATGGGTAGAGTCATGGCTTCAGCTGTAGTAGGTCCAGGGTTTGAATACATGGAAGGCAAATAAGTACTTAATTTTTAATGTACATCTTTTGCAGACTAATTTCAAATATAGCTCCGCTGCACTCTGCTAAGCTATGCTCACACCTGCTAAGCACTGCATAAACATGATAATGACTGCCAGTGTTTATGCACTCTTCAGCTCTGCTTGACTGGTTTGTGTGCTGCTAAGCTCCACTTAGACTATGGTTCTGCAAGTTTTCACACATCTCAGGTCAGCTGCGCTGGTTTGCGCCATGCTAAGCAATGCAGCACTTTTTTGAATGTTGCCCAATGATGGGTAAGGGTAGGAAAATAGCCTATATTAAGCCCAATAAGCAGGAATACAACAGAATCCATTGGAGTTCTGTCTCTGACGGGTACTATGGGTGGTGTTGATGAAGGTATGCACTTTCAGATGCAGTGTTATGGCATTCTGGAGTCCAGGGTCATGGTTGGTCTCCTAGTAAAAAAACATGAAGAAGGGCTGCTGCAGGGAGATTTCCATGACTCAGAGTATAAGGCAGAGGCCTGGGACCGGCTGGCCAGAGAACTCACCAGTGTGACTGGTATCCCCTGCACAGGTGAGCAGTGTCATCACCACCATGATGACCTGAAATGAAGAAAGGGGGAACTCTTGGACACCTGGGTCCAAGAAGCTCGGGCAGGGAATGCCCCACAAGTATATAAGTAATTTTACTTCTGTTTCACCAATATCTAATCTGAATGTCTGCAAAACTGGTATGCATAATGGTGTGCTTCTCTCCCAACAGCTGCAGAAGAGGCCTTGCAATGTTGAGTCGCATGCTGGGTGCCTGGCCAGGTTGCCCAGTGAGTGTGATGAGTATGGCTGTATTATGCTAAGTGTTGTGATATAAGCAAAAAAGGGTAAAGCATTAACTACTTTAAAGTATATACAATAAATTGTGTAGTACAATGCTTGTAGAATTAAAGATATTTTAAAAGAAATGAATAATGCCAAGTGTTGTGCAATAAAAACATGAAACTATACCAGTAACTGCATTAAAGTATATCCGATAAAGTCTGTAGTGCAATAAATGTGGAACTAGAGCTGTATTGCAAGAAATAAATAATGCTATCTGTTATGCAATAAAACATAAATCAATACCAATAACACCAAGGAAAATAGTGGACATCAGGACTGTCTTGTAACCATTACAGTAAAGCGGTATGCATTCAGGCTTTAAGGTAAGGTGCTGCAGTCAAGTATAACACTGTAATAGCTGTGGAATACCAATCTAATGGCTGCCAATTGTATTGTCTAACATATAGTATCATTCAAGCCTGTCTCTAAACTAATATTGTTTACATAATGCTTTGTCATCCACAAACATCAGGTAAGCAAGTTATATGGGTGAGGAAGCCCACTCCACGATCTGATATTGTTTGTTGACTTCACAGATATTTCAGATATTTCAGCCCACTAATAATAAAGTGTGTACTCCAGCATCGTTACACTGATATATACCATACCTACTATCTGCGTTATTCTTATATTTCATGCATGGTTGTTCTACTGTCACTGCAGTCTAGCATAGCACTGTAGTAGTACTGCCAGGTCATAGTTTGGTTACAGGTAATCTCTGGATAAATATCAGTCAATCAGTACTCAGCAGTGACTCAGTAGCTCAGTTTGTTAAATGCTCTTTATATAGTACATTTTGCCACATACATACCAGGGTTTAAATCCAGAGCTAGGTAGCACTAAATATTACAGTAGCAGTCACATAATGCTCACAAATTCTCTCTCTCCACAGGAGCTACAGGTAAATTGGTGAGGTAACAGATATTATGAGTAGATAATCGTGTGTTTCGATTTCCCAGACTGTTAACATCATTAGCAGAAATGCGAAAAATCAGTAATTTGCAATCAGAAATAATATGTGCAATCCTGGAATGGCTGTATGCCTGGAGTGTCTGCTAAAGGTTGCTGCAGTAGCAGCCACTGCTATAAGGTTCTATTCCCATACCTGCCAACCAAGGCATGGCTGCTATTTAGTGTCTGTACTCTACCCATACATGTCTCTCAAGTGTCACGATTTCATGTTATGTAATTAATAGTGCGTAATCTGCCTGTTACAGGAATACCATGGAAATGAGTACCTATATTGCAAAGTATCACCATTTCAGCACACAGAACACCGTGATAGTTATATAGGTCCACCTGATGTGCCAGTGTCCTGTGTAGGTGTGTACTCGCAGTTGTTACCGTTTGGCCTATAGTGTCCCATGCATATAGCTTGAGACATATATACGTGCTACATCAGCTACAGGAGAGTTGTACTCACTGTAAACATAAAGAAAATACAGACTGGTAGAGTAGATAGTAGTAGTACTGTTGTCAAGGAAGTAAGCTGCACTGTTACTAACTGACTGATTTTCTCTGTCTCACCACCACTTATTTTCATTTATTTATTATTGTTATTCATTGGTTATGGTTTAGTATTAACATATGTTGTTACATTAACTGTTTATTGTGGCATGTATTATTGTTATGTATTATAATGGATGCATATTAACATATCTTGTTAAATTACCTATTTTGTTGGCCTTATGCTGTTACTGGCATGCTGTTATACTGACTGTTCTGTTATTTATTGTTGTGTTTCACATAATTTGCATTGATATGTAATTGAATTATTTCCAATGTTCTGCCATGCTGTTATTACTACCAATGTTTTCTTTATAACTAATCTCTACTTATTGCTATACCTCCATTACCACAGCACGTTGGGGTAGGTTGGTTCCTGGTGATCTGCCTACCTTGCCTCAACTGTCCATGGCACTGGATCCTAGCACATCTGGGACCCAGGCCGGTGGTCCCCCCCTCTGCTGCCCCTGCACCACCTGCCACATCAGGTGCAACCACCTCAAAGGACAGGGCTCGGCCTCCCCCTGGGAGCAGTGATGAAGAGGCTGCAGTCACCCAGGATTGACTGCTAGTCATTGCAGTGGAGGAGCAGTGTCGACTGTCCCATAGATGGGGACATGAGTCATGCTGCTGCCATCTGGAAGCATGTGTGACTTGGTTCCACAACACCATAGACATCCAAGGTGTTTACCCCCCTCATATGTCACAAACCACCCCTGTCTGCTGTCTTGTCTGTGTTGTCTGCCTGGAAATGCATCCTCTCTTACCCAACTTACCTCCCTAAATGTACCTATGTCCCTTGCCCTACATTCCACTCTCACCTTTAAAAATAATGGACACCTGTCCCAAAAAAAATATAGCACCCCATACATAGCTCTTCATGTAATGAATGAGTCCTCAGGACACCATTAATCTGGTCTAATGTGCTTGACAACATAGTTATGTTGTCCACACCCCTCTCTCTGGGGTTTGAGAGTCCAAATACATTTACAAACTCTGTCAAAATGCACAGCTGTTGCTGTACAAGATATGGATAGCTATGGACCTTTCCTATACCCTTCTTGCATATCCTAACTGCCTTTCACTATGTTTTTCCTCCTACTTGCCCCCATTTCACCACTTTCCTATCACCCTCTTTTTCTTTTCTTTATATTTTTTAGTGAGTGTTTGCGTGGAGCTAAGCAAAGTAGGGTGCTGTGTTGCTTCGCTTAGCTATGCTTAAATGAGCTTTAATAATTAAACGTGTTTATTACATTGTCTGGCATATATAATAAATTAACACTTCTGCCAAGTTTCAGACCTAGGCCTCTCATCTTCAGCCCACAACATTAACCCACCACACCACACAGATCTGATGTAAAACAGGTGTTTCCAGCAAAACATACTGATTACCACTTACAGTCATTAGGCATGTAAATCAAATAAAAACTAATGAGAAAAATGGGTGTGTACCTTGGGCTCTGGTGCAATAATAAACCAGTAGACAACCAAAGATATAACAATGGATATAAGTTAGGCCTGTGATAGCAGGTATTTGTGCCCTTTTATCAGCAACTTCTGGAAAGACACCTGATAAGGCATCAATGGCAAAGTACATGTACAACTGTTGGTGCAGAAATACAGCCATACAAAGCCATACACATACTGATGGATGTAGAAATGTTTCCTACAGCCTGTATATGTGCAAATATACCTTCCAAATACACACAGTTTTGCAGTGACTCAATGGTGCAGTCTGTTAAATGATTTGCATGCAGTACATTTTGCCACGCACAGTCATGGGTTCAAATCCAGTTTTGTCTGGCAGTTCAATCACGTTATTGTGAAGACAGCAAGTAATGACTGAGTCATATAATCCTAATCTGCACAGGTTATTACTATTTAGTGAACTGCTACCCACTTTTGCAAGTCAGAGGCCTGCAGGTAGGGGCATACTACATATATCAATATGGCCTAACTATATGTTGCCTAATACTCTGTTATTGGCACTGTTGCATAACAGACGTACTTTAATCATATGCTTCAATTGGACTGTACAGGGTAGGAAGGTAGGAAGTATTTTACATCATAGGGGTATTTGATACGAACCTAGAGTTATTAATTAATAAAAAGCTTAGTTTTACTAAACGGTAATAGGTAGTATGAAGATTGATGTATTTTAAATTGTTTCTAGAATTCAAAATGTGTTTTAACATTATTTTTAAGTAGTAATTGTGATGTGTATAGGATGGTGTTTTTGATTATGTTTCTTTAAAAGAGTGTATGTCTTTCATTACGTCATGCACAGCATATATAAAGAATTGGCGGGTTTTTTAAATGTTGTTTACTTTGCTGAAGAAGCTGTGGTAATACCACGGCGAAAACGCTCTTTTTATTGAGTTAATAAAAGCGTTATTACTCATTTCTTATTTGGACATTCTTTTTGGGATCGTTTAAAGAAATAACTTGCAAGACTTGCATCCAGCCTAGTTATCCTGGGATAGGAGTTGGCGTTGTTTGTATTTGTTTTTCAACAGTTGGTCTCTTTGGTTTCGCTGAACTGGACTGTACAGGGTACCCTTACCCTGGCTCTGTCATAATGACAGGGCTGACACAGATGCCACAGTTACATGTACAGCATGCTGTCCTCAAAAGTGTCCACACTCCCCCATGTACGCTAGGCTGCAACAGCAGCTGCAGTCTGTAGCATACACGGCTGTATGTAAAGGTAGCTGCTACAGCCCTACCATACCTCCCAACCACCTAGAACAAGGGATCTGGACACAGCCAGATGTAATGATGGGGGAGGATAAGGCTCACAGATAGGGACATGTGTAACAGTTTGCCCTGCAAAGATAGTATATTAATAGATTAACAGATATTGCATTTGCATGCATATTCTGATGGGCATGAAGTCTGACACCCAAGTGTGTCTTTTCTTACTGACCTCAACCCACAATGTTTGCAGTGAACTGCCAGATGATCACTATGTCATAGGATACTGACCACACATATGAGCCGAAACTGTGGACATACACCATAAATCTATACAGTTGACAGTTATGATACCTACCATCTGCAGTGCTGTACTCTCCACACCTCAGTGATGTCCATCTTAACAACTAAGAAAGGGGCCCAGTTCTACATGAAGGCATTATATATTGTACTGCGGTGGCATGTCATTGACCAATGATAGTGCAATTCAGCTGTTTTGGCTACAATTAGCAATTCTAAGCCACAGATTGGTGCAGAGGAAATTACCTGCTAATGAGAAGTACCTGAAAAAGGTAAGCAGCTGCTTATGGGGAACAGCTCTGTATGAGAATGAGACTTCACTCACATATAGAGTAGATTTCAAAAAGTATACCAAAAGCAAAGTGCAAAAAGGAATATTGCACTCCAGCAGGTATGTAATAGATTTATCCATATAACAGGATGTGGATGGGAGCATGGTGATATGGGGAATAGAGATTACAACAGTAAGCCTGTCTTAGATCTATGGTGACATGTCAGTGATACTCTGCTGTCCTACACCTAAAGGCATGCCTTTCAAGTATCCCCGATTTTTAATCACATCTCATCTCTGGAAAGCTAGTGGATTACACACAATACATAGTGACAATGAGTAAGGGTGTACATTCCTGTAACGTCAAACAATGTACTGTAATTCACCCCCCTCATTCATTCACTGTCCCACATACATCGTTCTAACATTTTAAAAGTGTCCCTGAATGTCCCTGATGTACTCTGGCTAAGTCCCTGTTTCTGCTGACATATGTCCCTGTTTGGTTGATGGCTATGCCTAACATACCTGTCAACCTCTTATAGCATAAAACCAGAACAAAGCCATAATTTATGACAGGAGAAAGGCCCAAACTCAGAGACAGTGTTTAAATATGTGTCAGAGATCCACAAGTTTGTGTGAAAATGACTATAGCTATGAAGCAAATATTGTGACATTCTACAAACATCTGTATAGTTGAGAGATATCATGCCTACAGGGAAGATATACTACTGCAATTTGCATTGTTTTCTGTCATTGTGGCACACTGGTGTTGCTGGACTGTCCCCATACAGTTGCTGTAATAGCACACTGTTAATTGTCTGGCAGTGGCCATATGACATATTAGTGGGAGTTTACCTGTAGGGGACACACCACAGTAAACTGCAGTGCTGGCTGTTGGAACATACATCAGAATCTGTCACGGCACAGTACATGGCTGTTAGGTCTGTCTGCATTGGGTGGGAGTTAGGGTTTATGCATAGTTGTGCACACATACTCAGAATGTCAGCAATACAACCAGTATCACAGTAGCCACTGTACATGTGGATATATGCACATATTACCTTGTAGTGGTGCTGACAATACCTCTCCCTCATCTTTTCATAGGTCCATCAGGAATGCCCAAGTCCATGGTCCTGTACCTGGTAAGTGTGATACGTTTTTTTACAGATCATATATACCCTATGGAAGTTTAAGGGCTGCCATATTTCCCTGTGTACAAATGTTGTGTTTAGCCAGAGTAGAATATTTGTATGTTCCATTCTGGAACAGATAACTTTGGTTTATAGTCTGGTTAGTCACAGGTGTGTATTTGAACAACCATCGACACATCTGCACTTATAGTTATGAGCGGCTACACAACCTGGTATACATGAAGCAATTACTCCAAGTTGCCTGTTCAAATACAACAGGGAGATGCTACATACCTGAGACAGTGACAGTAGCACTGGCATATCATTCACAAGATAGGTGTACTGGGTTTTATGTGTAGGTCTATCACATATAGTGTCATATTTTATACCTTACAAGCAGATTGTACTGGCAGCTTTTACTGGATGTGGCTGACGTGTATGTTATAAAGGGATTGACTTGTCTGTGTATGTTGGTGTGAGGTTGTCTGTTGTGCATGGGAGTGGAGATGAGAAGATGTGTGACTGGTAATGCAGTTGTGGATCCTCATTTGTATGAGTATTTGTGGATTACCATAGATAAAAGTGCAGGTAGTAATGTACTGCTTTTGTCTTGGTTTTCACATTTGACCGGGAGGACTGGAGTCTGTCTGCCTCACAACCTGATGTCAATGTCTCATCGGACTATGAAGATGATGGTGGCCGTAGTGAGGCACAGGTGGGACTGATGGGGGCTGAATCTGTTCCAGAGGTTGACACCCCTCTTCTTCCCCCATTGTCATGACACAGAGTCAGTATGCCCACAAATACCCAGTCCACCGAGGCCACAGATATTGGACAGTCAGAGGGTGGCGACATTGAACAGGACAGTGGTGCAACTATGCCGTCAGTGAGTGCAGACACTGACCATAGTCAGAGAGCTGGTGAGGTCCCACACAGGTGGATTGATAGAGGTGCTCATAGGAGGATTGCTATCCATCCACCACCTGTCGCAGGAGTCACATCACGAGTCACTCAGCACATGTTTTGGGCCATCATGGAGGCACATGCGTATTCTGAATGCAGCACCAGATGGATGCTTAGGATTATGAATGCAGCACAGTCTGACATCCATGACTGGCTACACTGAATTGGGGACACCCTGGAATGGTTCAGTGATGCAGTGGACAGACAGTGGTCTCAGACAGTGTCTGTCTTGGACCACACATTGTCTGTCCAGGAACATCTGGTTGGCGTTGGGTGTTGGACATGTGGACATAGGTGAGCAACACCATCTGCTGAGAGTCCACATGGCCATACACAGCCAAGCTCCCATAGTGCCAGTGCTACAGAGGTAAGTGTGCTGTCCACACCATGATGTGGCAGGCCATGGGCACGTGGTCCTGGGCAGTCCCATGGGGGACACAGCCTCAGCATTTTGCAGTCACCATCAAGTACTAGGACTGCATCTGACCTTGGGCATGGTGATGTCAGTGCTACTCCTGGCAGAGCCAGTTCCTGTGTTCATGGCTGGAGACAGTGAACTGTCCACTCTATCATGTATGGTCCACAGCTGTCCAACATATACATGTGTAGGGCTTGCACTGAGCTTGACTGTGTACACATACACACACACACACACACACACACACACACACACTCAAACACCACTGTCACATGCAGGTCACCTACAGACACACATGGCACCTCTCAATGGCCCATCTAACCTGCACCCCACTTGACTCACACACATGCTGTCAACTGTTTGGCACAGCCTAAGACTCTGGTACCCCCACACCACACCTTGTGCATGTGATGATAACTGTGCCACATCCCTGCCATCCATGCCATAGATGCAGGGCAATGCTACTATGCGTCTGATGCACAAGGTGTCTATATTACTTGACATGTACTTGTGTAGTGCAGTATTGTTTTGCCATGCCACTTGTTGTGGGCCACTACAGGTACTGTATGCTGTCATGTGTCATGACTACACATCACACTTTGTGTATCTTTGTTGCATGATGTTGGAGTGGTGGTAGTGTTTCAGAATGACAGTTGTGTCACAGACCTGTGTATGTTTCCGTTCCAGGAGTCTGAGGGGATACATTATGGACACATGGCTTTAATACAGGGCACAGGATGGCATGGCAGAACAGCAGAAATATGACATCAGCAAGGTACGGCAGTATACAAGCATGGCATCCTAGATGCATATGTGTAGAACAGTCTATCAGGGACAATGGGGGCAGTCAATGTATTCATGCATTCATACTTTATGATAAGGTCTGCTACCCTGGCTACATGTCACCTGGGTTATCTGAACTTACAAATCTAGAAGGTGTGGTGATGGAGTTGACATGTCTACAAATATCCTGTGTCCAGGTCAGACAGGTGGCAGACATCGGTTATGATTATGTATAGGAGGGCAATTTAGGGCCAGCAGCTAGTCACATGGCCAAAAAGTGCATAACTATTGCACAGGGATAGCCCATAAGGTCACGTCTGTAGTGCTGCACAGGGATATATTCATACATATAGTTGGTTGATGTGAGATTAGAGCACTTACCTATCTACAATTATGCACTATAGATCCCAGTACTTATCACATGTGCCAGAGAGTTTATCTGATATAAGACTGTCAGCCAGAACTCTTGAGGTGGATGACATCAGCAGACCTTGTAGAGTAGGGCAATATAGAGGCCAGGTCATAAAATGCATAACCGTTGCAGAGAGGTAGCCCATACGGGCTTGTCCATAGTGCTGCATGGGGATATATTTACACACACACACACACACACACACACACACACACACACACACACACACACACACACACACACACACACACACACACACTCATTAGAACCACTACCTATCTACAATTACACACTATAGCTCACAATACTTATCATATGCACCACAGGTTACATCTGTTGCAATGTGATTGTAGGCACAGTACTTGTGGAGTACACAAAGCAGCCTTGTGATAGCATGTTTAGCATGCAGAGTGATATTGCTTGGTACTGTTATTGTATCTAGTGTCCTAGGCGTGGGTACCTGTCACTATCCCTGCTATATGTGTACAGTTAGCAGTATGGCCATATGTGGTTGGTTGCAGTTAGATAGGCAAACATGTGACCAAGAACAATATGACCTGTTCAAGGCATACGCTGAACCATTGTACCATACAACACCTGCTCACTTCTGTCTGCCTACAAGGTGACATTCCACAGGCACAGGAGTCTATGGATGAGTGGATTATGTACTGTTGCAGCCTTGGTTTGGTTCCTTGGGCAAATGTTTTGATGTGTGAGTGCAGATAATCTCAGCATTCAGCATTCCGAGGGTATGTGAGGAAATCCATACATCCCCACATTTATACACACACACACACACACACACACACACACACACACACACACACACACACACACACACACACACACACACACACACACATATACACACACATAACAGGGATCTCTCTATAAATGTTGCTCTCTGTGTATGTTATGTATATGACTTCTATAGCTATATGTTGAGATTCTATGTAGCATTTAATATATATAGCTATATAGCTACATATATATGTATATTAAATGCTACATAGAATCTCAACATATAGCTATAGAAGTCATATGTGCTACAGACATTGGCAGCTGCACCTATTTCCACAGTACAACACTTCCCTGACATTGTCCATGGCATTCCCCGGCTGTGTGCTGTAATTAATATGTGACTGGGGTACATGATGTAACACCTCATACAGGGTGACAGTCTGCATACCTCTCACCATAACTCCCAATGTCTTACAGCAAGAAATCTGGACAAAGCCATTAATAAAAGTGGGACAAAGACCCAAAAATAGGGACAATTTTTTAATATTGCACTTACAAACTTAGAAAAGTGATAGAATAACAGGTTTTGCTTTAGTGGGAATGTTCTGAAGGGTATGAAGTCTGAAACTCAAATGCATGTCATTGTTTTCTAACCTCAGTCTTTAATCATTTGTCACTAATTTGCCAGAAAACCACAATTTCATGAAAAATGGACCAAAAATACATGGTAAAAATCTGGACATTCTGCTAATATCTGTACAGCTGAAGTATGCCTCTCACCATGCATGTTTTTTCATACTGTCCAGCATTTCACCCCATATGTCTGGCCTGTTCCTCATACATTTGTAGTGTTCCAGTAAAATGCTGTATAAGGCAGTCAATGAATAGTACTAACTACAGACAAACATTCGAGTATTGGACTTTATATCCTTCAGATACACTGTATTGATGCAAACTGCTTTCATACTAGCCACCTTCTAGGTGAATCAGAGCATCTGAATGTCTGTCTTTAGTTTTGGCCCTTTGTCCCCCCATTCTCTCTTTCTTTGTCCAGTTTTCATGCAGTAACAGATTGAGGGGTATGGCAGTCTATCGGGACCCCACCATACAACTGCCTCACATACAAAAGATGTGGATACTGCCAGATTTAAACCATCAAAACCATCACCCATGCTAATGTCCCTATCCTACTGAGCCACACAGGTTGCCAGACAAGGATGTATCTTTCTTTACACAATCAACAGCATACAGACATACATTGTCACCCCTGTGTTACGTGAGACATAGAACACGTGGCCAGGTTCTATGTCACAGCCCTGCAATTGGCTGGTTTGCTGATATATCATTGCAGATGTAATATTACAGCAGTTTTATGGGTACACTGATGTGTTGGTGGTGGGAGACATCCAGCCCATGCTCTGCTGGCATACATAGTTGTGTGACTGTTGTGTGACCCCACTGTTTGCCATCTCCCTTGAATAATGTAGTGGACTTTTCAGCCATGTGGCCTAGTGCATATTACGGAGCGCATACTATTGGACAAAGTACCTGTTGTCACAAGTGGCTGTTAGATCTTCCCAAGTAGCCCAGTAGCCATTTTATTCCCTTACATACATGCAGCAGGTCCATACATATCCTACCATATGCTAGCACCACTTACAAGTGGTGAAAGGGTGTGTGAGATACCTTGCAAATGCAGCAGTTGACAGACCTGTAATTCAGGGCTGACTCTGTCTGATGCACGCAATACACAGCCAATGCATGGTTAAGTACACAGTGTGTGGGCAGGCTGGCATCATTTTACTAATATGTATGTGAGTTGGAGTAAGGTGTCAATCCCTAAGGCCAAGGGTTGTCAGTGCATATGTTATGCATTGTCTCTTGGCCAAGGCCAGGGCATACTGGGCATGCCTACATCTGCCTACAGGGACAATCTCAAGGGTTTCCCCCTCAGAGTGCCTCTGTGGGTATGGCTGTGGTGACCTAGGCACCTTTGGGGGGCTGTGTATCCATTCCCTTTGCTGATCCTGTTGCAGCTGTTTCTGCAGGATCATATCGTGTAGCATAGCACATGCTGTGAACATGTGTGCACATGTGACTGGAGAGTCCTGCAGGGCTCCACCAGATATATCGAGGCACCAGAACCGTGACTTCAACAACCCAAACACATGTTCTATGATGTTCCTAGTTTGTGCGTGTGCCTCATTATGGCATTCTTTGGTGGGTGTGTATGTGCATTTCTGATAGGTGTCATCATCCATGGAAACAGGCACTCCTGAGCTCCAATGAGCTTATTCCTCAGACACACACCCCCTTTGCTGTCAGCTACCTCTTATGTGGCCACCAACACTGTTCTGTGCTTACATGGCTGGGATCTGAGGACACGGATACTCATTTGTAGCATTCAGCAACCCCAGCTCATTTGCTGAGGGATCTGTGTGCACAACCTGGATTGCAGGCACTCCACGCAGGGTCCTATACTACATTACTGTCACATACTACTAAATTTAATTTTTGCTCTTTTTAAATTTTTCTTCATAATGACATGTTTGCACACTACAGCATGCTGCACAAACATATCCACATTATTAAAAAAAAAAATTAATTTCCATGCAGTTTTGGACACACGGTGGATAGTTTGCACATATCTGTTTCTGCTATGATATTTCTCCCAATCTACCTACACTTTTATGTTCCTTGTTGTTTTTTTACAACTACAGACACCAGCACGGGGTCTGCAGGATTGTCTATCTATTTCCTGGATTGCTCTACCTCCCTCATTTACATGCAATTCACATGCTTATCAGATGATTTGCATGCGACGGATACGTCCGTGTAGGAGCGTGCGTGCAGGCCACCCAGCTCTATTTACCGGATCAAACACCTGCTTACTTTCATGTAAGCAGTGCGCCACTATGCCTACAAGGAAAAAAGTCCATGTAGGCTTTATTACATTCCCCCCACAATTTATTATTAAGGTATGGGCACTGAGGCAGTCAGAATTTAATTTCTAATTAACACCTTTCTTGGTTATGATGTAATAATGACTGCATTTTATCAGAAGCAATGCTGTAAGCTAACATTTTATTTATTTATTTATTTATTTATTTACTTTTTGAAAATAGGCCATTATACTATGTTTACATGCATTCCAATAGCTTGAACTACATTTGTTCAATAACAACTGTTTGACAACACATTTGATTGAGTGGTTAGAGAATGAGATGTATTTCATATTTCTCTAAGCTGTAGTATCAGGCAAGTTATAGAAACAACTTTGTTTGCAATACTTAGCACAGCATTGCTAAATTCTGTGTATTTTTATCACTCAGCACTATTAAATTCTGTGTATTTTTATCACTGATATCACAATGTCACTGATATCTCATTCCCCCTCACATTGCCAGGCTTAATTATGCTCACCCAAAGCCAATGCTGTTTCAGGAAAAATGTATTTTTATGCATTTTTGTATTTTGCACTTTATTTGAATTGCATCAGTCTTTGAATGAGAATGTATAATTGGGGAGGGGGGGGTGAAGTCAGCCACATGATAGGTTAACAATACCCTAACCACACACCTCTTATTGTAGCTTAAATCATAAACACAGTTAAAACCCTACAGCAAATATTGTCAGGGATAAGACTGATTATGACAATGGGAAGGCCTACCCTGACCCCCCTTTAGGACAACAGAGTAATTACTGGGTTGGAGAGGCTAGTAATGAAACAGATGATGGGAATGATGATGTAAACAATGGTACTAACAGCGGTGTCGACCCTTTAGGGAATCCACCTCTGAGGAGGTCACAAAGACTATTGAACCAGAGGGGTGAGCTACAGGACAACTCAAGGCAGGCCTCACAGTCACAACAGAGTTACATGAGTGGGAGAAGGGGGAGAAGGAACCAGAACAATTCCTTTTACAGGAGAAATTGAATAGCAACAGCTATATAGGAGCCGAAGATTGTTGCTCCATTGTGGCCAACACAGCTAATGATTTTAAAATATACAGCTTGATTCAGGTATCTATTGGTACTGAGTAGGCTGACCTGTTTGAGAAGGGGATTAATTTTGTCCCAGCACAAAGGGCTAATGTGTTTGAGAGTTTGTTACAATTTAAAGTTTATTGTAGGAAGATGAATTTAGCTCTATGTTTTAAGGATGGTAATGGCGAAATACCTTTAAGACAAAATTTAAAAAGGCCTAGTACTTTTTCTCCCCAACACATGCTAAGGTTCACCTCTTTGAAAAGTTATGTGAAATAGATATCAGGAGCCTCACCCAGCAAGCACCGGTTTATAACATAAATAATCTTACTGTAGATTAAATTGATTTATTACAACAGATTATTTCTAGCAAGCTGATTAGGATTATGAAACCGGACAAAGGTGGGGGTTTAGTTATCACTGATGTTAATGATCACATCAACAGGATGTTGGACATTTCATACAGTGATACATATGTTGAGGTCTCCTGTAATGAGTTGAATATAGTTTATAGAAATATAGATCTTGTCCTAGATGAATTATTGTTAAATGGGCAGATCACTTTGGATGACCATTCATTTCAACACCACGTCCACAGATCCCTACTATTTTGGGGATCCCTAAAATACATAAATGCATCACAAATCCCTCACTCCATCCAACAGTGTGTGCAAAGACATCCAAGACCTTTTGTATAGCTAAGTTTATTGATTTTAAGGTCAAGAATGTCTTGGACCACTGCCCATACCTTTTTAGACGTTCATGGGATTTTTTTGTCAAAAATAAGAACTTTATGATGACAGCTTATTGATGGCTGCTATTGATATCTGTGACTTGATTTCGGTAATCCCACATGAACAAGGGCTGAAGTGGTTTTATGACTATTTGTGTAGTAATACTGATTTTGGCCACAATACCATTCTTACAATAAGAACTTGTATGGAATTGGTCTTGGAGAATAATTTCATGGTATTTGAAAGACAGCTATTTAAACAAACCCAAGGGGAAGCAATGGGGGCGTGTTGCACCCTGGTGTTTGCCAATATAGTTTTATCCCAATGAGAAGATTTTCACATCTTGGATTCACCCCTATAAAAATTCTTGGGTACTTTATGGGCATTATTTAGATGATATAGTGCTGCTGTGGAGAGATGGGGAGGACAAACTGGGGGAATTTTTTGAATTTATTAATAATACTACCCCTTTTTTGAGGTTCACTATGAGTGTGGACAAGGATAGACTTAATTATTTGGATGTGACACTGAAGAAGGATTACACTAAAAAAACTTTTCCTCCCTGTTATATAGAAAACCCACTTATTCAAACTCACTTCTGCATTACAGTAGCTGGCATCCTATTCACCAAAAGAAAGCTTTGGTGAAAGGGCAATATGTCAGATTGGCCAGAATGATTTCTGACCTTGAGGATTTTTGTAGTGAGTATTTAACATTGCAGGGTATGTTGACTAAGAGGGGTTTATAGGTTCATAGGTGGTACTAGGCTAATGGCCCTGGAGCCTTTACAAACCTAGCCCATAGGATTACCCTGACATCGTGCCACCCATCCTTAGTTCCCAGTGCCTCTGTCGAGTAGAGCCACTGGAGTGAGCCCCGCGGTGAATTTTCTTTTTCCCATCCACTCATCAAGGTTTCTCTTGAAGAGGGCCAGTGAGGTGCTCTGTTTGACATGTATGGGAAGTCTATTCCATACTAAGAGCAGTCTCTGGGTTATGAACCTGTCCCTCCAGCATGTTCTGTTGATTGTGGTAATGAGGTTGAGGTGACTGTAGTGTGTGGTGCGGAGGGATTGGGATTTCTTTAGATGTAGTATTTCTAACAGAGCTGGAACAGACATGGCTTTGTATGTCAAGCAGAGAGCGCCTCTATGTAGGAGATATGAGACAAAGAATAGTTGGTGTTTTTTGAGTCTGACCATATAGGGCAAGTTTTTAAGGCCTAGGCTCCTCTTTGTGAGGTACTTTTGCGGCCTCTCCAGTTGTTGAAGGTGTCTAGTGAGGTACATGCCAAATGGGGCATTGTACTCTATTATTGGCCTAATGAGGGAAGAGTAGAGGGAGACAATGACCTCTTTCTTCCTGGATGCAAAACCCTTAGTAATGAGATGTGCCACATAGAAGGACTTTCTGACCACAGTGGCAATGTGGTGGTCAAAAGAGAGGCTGCTGTCAATCTGTGTTCCCAGATCTCTTATAATACCTCCTGTGTTCAGTGGACTACCATCAATGTGGTAATTCATGGGAACTGGGTTTTTCCCAACGGGGATGACGACACATTTTTTTTGAGCTTAAGGCCATGGTTCTGACACCAGTCATTGGTCTTAGTGAGGTCTTTCTGTAAGATGTCAGCATCACTTGGGGAGTTAATAATAGCTCTCAACTTGCAATCGTCTGTGAACTGTGTCAGCCAGAGACCCTGGTGTGTTGGCCTGGACTTCAGAGAAGTAGATACCAAACAAGAGAGGACCCAGGACTGAACCCTATGGGACTCCACTCATGACTGGTCAGCAGTCTGACTTGGAGCCCACTACTTTCACACTGTGGGTTCTATCTGTGAGCCAGTTTGCAACCCACCTAATGAAATAGGGGTTGATGTCTAGCTTAGTGAGTTTTTCTATGATTCCTGAATGGGGAATAGTATCAAACGCCTTAGCCAGATCAAGGTATGCTGTTTGAACCACCTTGCCTTCATCCACAGCTCTGTTGACTGACTACAAGAGGTCAACCAAGTTGAGCAGGCATGATCTACCCTTCACAAAACCAAACTGTGTAGGATCCAGAATTTGGGGATTCCCTATATCCTTGTTTATTAGGTCCATGATGATGCATTCCATAGCTTTGCATATCAGACTCATCAGGCTAATGGGACGATAGTTGCCAGGGTCTGTAGTTCAGTCCTCCTTTGTGGAGAGTGATGACTGTAGCAGTGCGCCATTCAGTAGGGACAAAGTCTGAGGTGAGGCTGTGATTGAACAGGGCACACAGGTGAGGTTCCAGTTCACTCTGTAGTTCATGTAGAGCACAGCCAGGGATATTGTCAGGTTCTACGGAAGCTGAATTCTTGGCCTTTGATAGTGCTGCTTTTACCTGTGCCTGGAAATCTACTGGTATTGTGATTGGTCCTTTGGGGGGAGGGGTAAAGTTGGCACTGAATCTGTCTGGAAGTATATTGGCAATATCTTTTGGCTCAGTATAGGAGGTAACATTGTGCAGTAGTTCAGAGCAAATCTGGGTATTGCCATGGAGATTCTTTACATAACTATAGAAGGCCTTGTGGTTGCCTTTACTATCTGCTGCAATTCTGTTTTCATAGTTAGCTTTAGAGGAATTGATGAGGGATCTCAGCTTTTTGTTGAGGCTGATAAGGGAGTCTTTCCAGTCTTGGGACTTCACCTTTTTCCACATTAGTTTCCTCCTTCTGTTGTAGAGTTTGTTTATGGCAGGGGACCACCAGATTGGCTTCCTTTTTTTGGAGGACAGCATCTTGGTTCTATTGGGTATGGCGAGATCCATGCATTTGTGTACATGTTTGTACAGTGCATTAGTGTATGATTCGGTGGTCATGCAGCTATTCTCCATTTGCATGGGTGCCATGAAGTTAGCCACCTCTGTTTTTAGGAGCCCAAAGTTAGCTTTGGAGAAGTTTTTCATGGTGGTTACCTTTGCAGAGGGGGAAGGGGTGTGGATTTCCAGGGTGATTAGTTTGTGGTCAGATCTAACCAAGGAGGAGTTAACTATTGGTGTAGACCAACAGTCACCCATGTTAGTAATAACCAGGTCAAGGATGGTCCTACTTCTAGTGGGGGTAAGAATGAGCTGGTCTAGGGCATTTGAATTAATGAATTCTAGGAAACATTGGGCAAGTGCATTGGTGCATGAGTAGTTTTCCCAGTTAACTGATGGGTAGTTGAAGTTGCCCACTATGAGAGTGTTAGGTTGGACCCTAATATTCTTCAATGTGCTTAGGAACGTGGAGTGTGAGTCTTGGGACATTGTTGGGGACCTATAGCAGGCTACAACCTGAATCGCAGTCTTAGCCAGTGTTAGCTGCCCCTGAAGTATCTCTGATGCATTATGCTGGGTGGGTCTATATTAGAACATCGAAGTTTCAAAACTTTGAATGTTCTAATATCGAACCCTATTCAACGAAAGCTGAAAATATCGAAGCAACAGAAAACCACATTTTTTCCTAGGGAAAGAATTCAGTTGTCTGTTTCTGTTGCTTCGATATTTTTAGCGCTGTGGTGGAAAGTTACGGGTCAGGTTCAGGTAAGTGTACGACTGAGTGCGGGTTAGGTGAGTTAGGGTTAGGGCATGGGTCAGGTAAGTGTGCGATTGTGTGGACGTGAGCGTTAGTGCGGGGTAGGTGAGTTAGGGTTAGGGCGCTGGTGAGGTGAGTGTGTGATAGTGACAGACCTTAGGGTTAGGGTTAAGGTAAGTGGATAGTCAGTGGTATGTGTATAGTTTAGTGTAGGGTTAGGTGTAAGATTTTAGGTGTATGCGTGTGGATTGCTGTTTGTTTGGTGTGCTTGTGTTGTGTGTATGTGTTTTGGAACAGCAAATGTTTTTCCCTAGGAAAAAATTCGCTGTTCTGTATGTTCGATGTTTTCAGCTTTCGCTGAATAGGGTTCGACATTAGAACATTCAAAGTTTTGATACTTCGATGTTCTAATATAGACCCTGTTGGGCTACCAGTCAGGAGGTGTGTGCATCCTTTATGAATATGGAAACACCACTGCCTTTGGAGCTTTGGTCCAACTTCTGGGGCTGAAAGGTGTGGAATGAGTTATAGCCTGGTAGTGCAGGGCTGCTTTCTTCTGCCTTGAACCAGGTCTCTATTACAGAACAAATGTTGATGTTCTCCATTTTAAGGAGTGCTTCGAGTGAGTGCATTTTCAGATTTAGACTTCTAGCAATGAGCAGTATGACCCTCAGATTGCATTTGTTTGTAGCTGTTACAGTGGTAATTTGGTCTTTGGAACACTGCCTAAAAAAGGCACTATAGGGGTGGCAAGAGCCTTGGACAGTATCCGGAAGCCCAATAAGGGGGTGTGGTTAGGATTTTGTTAACCTATCATGTGGCAGGGGTATGCATTTAAGCTTACACATCTGTGGTTTTATTCATTCTGAAGAGGTCTGTTATACTGAGACGGAAGTGCTCAATAAAGTGTTTTATTTCGACTACTGGAGTGTCTGTGGCTTCCATCTCTCAATTCCTGGTTTTCTTGGTTATTGTGCTTGTGTTTACTGGTGTAAAATAGCAATGCATAAGTGGATATTATTTAGTTTTGTGCAGGGGGCTACAGAGATAATAAGAACTGTTGTGTTTTAATACATGGCTATAATGTCATTTGCAAATGGTCTTACTCCAAATAGATGGCAAATAGACTGATTCTGTTAATATGGAGCTTGGTGGGGCAAAGTCTCCCCCCAGGATTCAGCAAGCTCTGCACGGTGTGCAGGAATAGTGCAAGAGCTGCTGCATGCAATATGGCCAACGAGCGATCCAGGAATGAGCTCCCGGGATGTGCATGAGCACTACTACACTATTCCTGCATGGACACCACTGCTCTATGCTAATTACCCCATTTGCTGGTGAAAACCATGCAAATGAGGTGAATTAGTGATCCAGAAAGCAGGCAGTCATCTGTGCAGGAATAGTGTAACCTGCAGAAATGTATTTGGTTACTAACCAAATACATTTCTGCAAATTACAAAACGAAGGCATGACAGCTCCAAAGAAAGCATGTATTCAATGTAGTAGGCATGCCAATGAACAAATATATGGCCATTGGCATAGGAAATAGTTTCAAAATTATAAAACATAACTTTTATTTTTTTTGGCCGATTTCAGCAGTTTAAGTGTAGGGCAGCGGTGCGCAAATGGGATTGGCTCGAAAATAAGAAAAACAGTTGGAAATAAGTTTTTAAACCCAAATCAGCATTTTGCCATGATAGTCAATGGCATGCATAAGAGAACAATACCAGGGAATAACTCAGTGTGAGTGTGGTAACTATGAATTAGCATTCTGTTTTATGCAAATGAGGGGACTGATACTGAATCACAGATTTCCTCTCAGTGTTAGCTTGCACCCGACAATGTAGGTGCAGCAACACCATGGTATAAGTATAAGAGGTAGATGACCTCATAAGGGGAGTGCTATGCATGCTGTAAGCTTATTGGAGCTATGTGGCCCCTGTTTGCCCTTAGCTAAGCACAGCTAAGGAAGGGGAGTGTGTCTGAGGCTGCCTAGCTGTGTTTACATTGCCTAAACGCTTGTGCACGCCATGCACTGGGTTTTAAGCAACAAAGAAAAAGAGGAAATAGCAGCTCTGTTCACATCTGAGCACTGGGTATGCGTGGTGCTCCTCGGGGCTTAAACGGGAAGGCAATGGGAAGGGAAAACAGCAGTAGGAAGGCAATCAAGGAGAACTGGCATAGCTGTCAGGTGAAATGCATCAGAATCAGCCAATTACACAGGCAGCAGCCCAGCACACTACTATAAACTATGCAAACACTCTGTTTTTTCCCAGAAACTCTACACCACTGATGTACACAGATGGGGAAATTTTACCTGACAAAACTAACAAAATGATAGGGGCTGCTGTTGCTCTCATACATCAATATGTGGAAGAGACTGAGGGTGGTTAGGATGTGAATGCTGATGACCAAATAACAGTGAGGAGGAGGAGAAGAGTGTACAGACCCAGGGTAACCTAGCAGGGGCTACATGAGCTGGAGATAGTGGAGTGGTATAGGGTGGACAGGGATATTCTACAGCAAGTTCACAGAACAGTGTAACTTGGAACAGGGGAGAGCAAACTTCTGGATAAGGACACTTAATTAGACTTGAACAACATATAGCCCCAAACATGAGGTTGGGTCTAAACTTGAATGAATACGTGAATAATAGTGAAGATTATATTAACGAAGGTGTTGATTTCACTGACATGCAGAATGGAGACAGTACTAGGGGCCACAATTTTCAAGGCCACCCCCCCCCCACAGTACCACAATCAAAACCAGTGGCACCAACAACAACAGCAACAACAAAAAAACTACAGGGGGGAGGGGGAACAATTGGAATTCCAACCCACAATTTCCCCCCAAGAAGAGATACAACACCCGAAGCAACAAGAGGAATTAATATTTCCATCATGCAAGGTAGTACTTAATGATGAAAGAGACTTTAAAATTTTCAGCTACACGGAATGTCATATTGATGAGACTTTAATTGAACTGTTTTCAAAGGGTCTCACATTTGTACCAACCAACAAGTGTAACCTTGCGGAACTTTTGACTAACTTTAAATTGTTTATACGTAAGCTGAACTTGACTGTATTGATGGGGAATTCTTCATATAGTAATAACGAATTAAGAGTAGCCAGTACATTTAACCCATCATGTAATCCTACTATTAACATGTTTGAGTACTTATGTGAACATGAATTTAGGCAGATAGTGGTGAATGACAAAAAACAAAGAAACAATGATAACATAACTAAAGAGGAAAGGCACTTGTTAACAGTATTTCAAAGCCTCCCAATCAGGTTCATGAAACCGGATAAAGGAGGGGGCCTAGTAGTTATGTACAAAGAAGATTACAATAGGAAAATGGTTTCAGTTTTAAAAAAGGAAACATATGAAGAAGTGAGTTTAAACCAACTAAACACAGCATATAACAGAATTAAAATGTTCATCAGTGACCTATTTATAGATGGGTTCATAGACATACACCTCAGCCACTATCTAACTATGTTGTCCCCTAAACTGCCACAAGTATTTAGTATACCTAAAATCCATAAAGGGTTGACTGATCCACCTTTGAGAGCTTTGGTAGATGCTAGACAGTCTATCACATACCCTTGTGTGAAAGTTGTAGATTTGATACTGAAGAAATACGTGAACAAAGGAAAAACAAATTTGTAAAGACTCGTGGTCCTTCTTGGACGAAATTAAAACACTGACATTCAGAGAAGAACTCAACTTCCTCACAGTTGATGTATGCGATTTATATTAATCTGTACCCCAAGATTTAGGTATAGAATGGGTTATTGAGTTTATAAAAAATAAAGGGGCAACTGATAACGATATTAAGTTGGTCGAACAACTGTTAGACATTATTTTGAAAAACAACTACATTTCATTTAATAATAGATTGTTTCTTCAGAAAATCGGAATAGCCATGGGGTCCCCAGTAGGAGCAAGTTTTTCTAACCTGGTGATGGCCTACTGGGAATCCAATTTTATTTTTCAAAGTCAATGGAAAGAAAAAATTGTGTTTTATACAAGATTCTTGGATGATATCTTCATTATAATTAATGGAAATAGTTCTACAGATGATAGTGTAAAGGAATTATTTAATTCAACAGGTATTTTCTTGAAGTTCACTAAAAACTTTCAAGAACTTAAGATCCACTTTTTAGATGTGGAATTATTTAAAAACAAACAAGAAGGTAGATACACTGCAAAAATTTACAGAAAGAACACCTATTCAAACTCTTTTTTGCACTTTACCAGTTCTCACCCCTTACACCAGAAAAAAATCAGTGGTTAAGGGGCAACTGGTATGTGCAGCTAGAATGATAAGTACAGATAAAGATTTTGACGAAGAATGTAAGTTGTTGCATGCAATGTTCACACATAGAGGTTATCCCACATGGTTTTTATCAAATATTTTCCACGAAGTAAAAGTAAAAAGGAATTCAGGGATCTACAAACCAATTTTGGACAACTTTCCCGTAACCCCAATAATGGTAACCAATATTGAAATAATGGACATAGCACAGGAAGAGAACATTTACTTGTTTTTTATAGTATTGTTTTCGTACTTTTACAGTCTCAATTTTTAGTACTTGCCAGTATTTTTACATGCTTCACATTTTATTTTTTACTTGAATAAAGTTCTTGGGAGTATTTCTGCCATTTGGAGTCCAGTGCTTTTGTGGATTTCTTCAGTTTGTGCATATCATGGGGATGCCATGTCAGCACATGCCACTGAGCACATATATTTCCTCAACACCCATGAGGCGTTGACCAGCAATATGCATCTCTTCCAGCAAATAGTAGAATACCCGGAGGTAGTGGGCACTATAGACTGCACGTACATACACATCAAAGCACCACCTGGTGAGCGGGGTAGGGTCTACATAAACCGCAAGGGCTTCCCCTCCATCAACTGCTAGGCCATGTGCGATGCCCAAGGCATTATCTTGAATGTGTGTGCTGGCAGCTCTGGAAGCTATCATGACTCCCACATCTGGCATATGACACAGCTGTACAAGAAATTTGCCAGTGGGGACATCCCATATGGCCACCTAGTGGGAGGTGCTCGTTATGCACTGGAGCTGTGGCTGATGACACCCATCAGAAATGCACACACACCCAAACAAGAACTCCATAATGAGGCACACGCACAAACCAGTATCATAATAGAGTGTGTATTTGGGATGCTCAAGCCATGGTTCCAGTGCCTGGACATGTCCGGTGGAGCCTTGCATTACTCTCCAGCTACATGTACACAAATTTTCATTGTATGTGCCATGCTACATAATATGATCCTGCGGAAACAGCTGCAGCAGGAACAGCACAGGGCAGGGCCACACAGCCCTCCACCATTGCCAAGGTCATCACAGACACAGAGAGACTTGGAGGAGGAACAACCTGAGCCTGCCCATGTAGGCAGAAGGAGGCATGCCCAGTAGGCCCAGGCTTTGGCAAAGATGCAACGCATAGCACATACACTGACACGGTAGGGACCCAGGGAATGACACTTCTCTCTGACTCGCACATACAGTAAAATGGATGCTAAACATGACACTACCTGTGCTTTACCATGTATAGGGAGTGTACTATGTGCATCCAACATAGTCAGCCCTCCAGCACCATCCTCAGTACTGGCACAGCCACAAGGTAAGTCACTCTTCCTATCAATTGATGAATGGAGTAGTATGTTCTACTAGTTGTTTCTATGGTATGGATGTGAGCATGCAAGGGAATCAGGTGGCTGAATGGGATGGCAGCAGATAGTGGACACCTATATGGGCAGCATGAAATCCATAACAAATACTGGTGTCAACAAAGAAGGCAGTACTAGACAAGGTGACAAATCCCACTGCAGTAATTATGGTGGCCCAAATGTGTGTCCATAGGACACACACATGCATGTCAGTGAGGCTCACATACCCAACACCAACCTCAGCCAGGACAGCTGTAGATGACCATAAAGAAAGGCTGTGCTAAGGCCTCCTATTGATGACAATAGTGAACAGCCCCCCTCCAGACCTGCACAGACAGACTACAGCAGGTCTGGCAGTTGTATGTTAGTTGTGAAGGGTAAGAAGTCTGAAACTGAAATGTAGGTCAACAAAACCTAAGATCTGTACTCTACTGATATGCCTCTACTCTGCATGATAGCTCAGAATACAAAATGAAATGGAAGCCAACAGAGTACCTGAATTACCAGTACAGTCATAGCAAATGTTTACAGTTGTCAGGTGTGCACCCCCCCACACACACAATCCTATGTAGAAATGCAGTAACATGTACTTGTGGGTTTAATAACAGTGGAGCACAGATTTCCTGAGCTGGCCCAATTTACAGGATAGATTGTTGCGTGTGTACAATATGCAGGGGTTTGTGTGTTAGGTTGTGTGTTCTATATTGTGTGGAAGTGGTCAGCATGTAGGCATGGAGGGTTGTGTCTTGGTGGCCTATGGCCAGTACTGTTGATGACAGGGCCATGTTCTGACAACTGCAGTGCCAACCACAATGCATCCCAGCAATACAAAATTCAGCAGTCATCCATACTCACTGTCCAGATGTCAGTATCTGTCACCATCTGAAAGATGGACATGCCATGAATGTGGGCACAGACATACACACAGTTCACAGGTGGAAGTAACCTAGACAGAGTGCATAAAATTTAACTGTCAGCTGCACACACCTTTAGAATTCTACATACAGGTTAGCAGCATGTTAGTTGTCTGTGTAGTATGGAATACTGATGTAGTCTGGCCAGTCACTGGCAGACCACAAAAGGCACAGTTATGAAGTAGTGAGAGACTGCCTTTGTCCCCACACAAGGCAAGCATAAGGGGAATGTCCCAGGTATATCTGTGAGTCAGCTGCAAGAAGCTTCCATATCACACATGCACTCAGCTCACCCCACTATCAGCCACAGGTTTATCACAGATTATATTCCTGCTGTTGGGAATGAGTACAGTATGACCCCCACTTCTGTATGGGAATACCCACAGAATGCAGCATGCTGAAGAGGTGTCCCATGCCGGAGTGTCCCTAGCTGCAAGCAGCACCCTGCTAGCATCAAGACCAATGAATTAATATGGACAGGAACTATTTCCATTAACACCTCACATACTTACCCTGTCACCCCAGGGAAATCCAGTGGCTCGCAACGTGGGAATGTAGGAGTGACAGAATGCACTGGCCTGCTACAGATGGCCTGCATCACTACCAAATGCCCTACAGTCCTCTGTCAAAGGCCTGTGCCTCACCCATACTGTCAATGTATGTTATCTCATGGGGTTCCAACTAGCAACATAACACAGTCCACAGAACACAAATGCAAGGCCATGTTGATAAATCCCAGTAGTATGCCCACCATGTCCTACTGCATGAACTGTGGACTAACCCCTAAATACTTCTGGGATGAAGGGACAACTATAGGGATACTTCTCAGACATTGCTTGCATAATGTTAGGAAGAGGACAGAATAATAGAGTGGGGGTTGTAGAAGTATGGACGTCATGGAGTGTGTGAAGTCTGAAACTCTGTGTGCTCATACTAGCCCTGCCTGCAAACCCAGTAATGGGTGGCTACAAACTTGCAAACTTGCTTGTAAACCACAATGTGAAGGGGAACTCAACAGATATATGACCCCTGCCTCTGGGTAACCTGGGTAAATCTGTACGGCTCAGAGGTATGGTCACAGCAGGATATGGCCATTCTGTTCCATCGATATATGTACAAGCAGGGGGATCCTCAGCCACCACAGTAGGAAGGTGCTGGACCATTTACACAGACCAATCAGAAAGTGTCTGCAGCTACCCCTTCAGAATGGCATGAGTGTGCAAGAATATGTAGGCTGCAGACCACAATACTGGACACAGCGTCATTCATCTTGTATTTCCCAGAAAATAACTGTGAGCAAATAAGTATATCTGTCAGTAGTTGATTACATAATACAACACAGTCTAAAACAGTACATATATCTGATATGTCCGCTAACACGAACCGTGTAACACAAGCAGCACAGACACAATAGTTACAGTATCCCACTATCTTTCGCCCATTGTGACTTCATATTGTCAACCTATCTACAGATTTCCTGCAGAAACCGTTCGCTAGCTGTAGGTGTAGAGCACTAAATCCTGGACTGGAGTACAACCTACCTGGAATAAATTCACACACTCAATGCAGAAGGTCATACTGGGCATGCTCCTACACTTAGAGAAATGCAGCCCATGTCTGACAACAACAGTGGACTATAGATATCTGTCAGCCGCAGATGTCTGTGCACACACACCACATTGCACACTATTCATGCTTTGCACACACATTGGATAGGAATACTCACACATATCCAAGGCCAACACACTATAATATGTCAAACATACACACACACAGATGTGGGGAAGAGAGAGACAGACAGTGACAGAGAGATTTCCATCATGAGGCCTGTCCCACCCACCACACATCCAAATGGCTAATTTCACATAATGTGCCGATGTCAATCACTGTAGGCATTGTTTTTGGTAGCTCTCAGCCCTATGGTGTCTGTGGTGCTTGTGATAACTGTGCAATATGATAGTACAAATCAGTATTCATCTAGCATTTGTTTACCCAGTCCTGTCAAATGTAAAGTTGTGTGTGTGTTTCCAGAGGAATGGTTTATGGCCCATTCACACACACTGCACTACCCATTGCCCATGTTTGCACTCATGCTGATGTCAGTCACCTTGAAATAACCCTCTGGACAAGTTTCAGCCCCATAAGCTCCGTGGCGCTTGTGATAACTGTGTAATGCTATAGTGTAACATACCAGTTATGTAGGAGTTCTAGTCGTAGACATGGCAACTGTGAAACTGTGTGTGTGTGTGTGTGTGTGTGTGTGTGTGTGTGTGTGTGTGTGTGTGTGTGTGTGTGTGTATGTGTGTGTGTGGAGATGAATGATTTTGAGGTCATTCACAGTCACTACACCTCCCATTGTCCAACTGTAGCAAGCCTGCTGATGTCAGTCACCTAGAAATACCCCTTTGGACAAAAGCCTGTCCCATAAACTCTGTGGTGCTTGTGATAACTGCGTAGTGTTATAGTATAACATACTAGTTAGGTGGAAGTTCTAATCCCAGACATGGAAAGTGTGTGTGTGTGTGTGTGTGTGTGTGTGTGTGTGTGTGTGTGTGTGTGTGTGTGTGTGTGTGTGTGTCTGCGTGTGTGTGTGGGGCGATGAATGATTGTAAGGCCATTCACAGTCACTATACTTCCCATTGCCCTACTTTAGCAAGCCTGCTGATGTCAGTCACCTAGAAATACCCCTTTGGACAAGAACCAGCCACATAAGCTCTGTAGTGCTTGCGATAACTGCGTAATGATATAATGTAACATACTAATTAGGTAGGAGTTCTAATCCCAGACATGGCAACTGGGAAGCTGTGTGTGTGTGTGTGTGTGTGAGAGAGAGAGAGAGTGTGTGTGTGTGTGTGTGTGTGTGTGTGTGTGTGTGTGTGTGTGTGTGTGTGTGTGTGTGTGTGTGTGTGTTTTTGATAATACCTGATATTGTGGACATTCACACTTACTACTCTAATATTGTTAGATAGAGGTTTGAACCTCACCCCTGGCAAATGTAAATGTGTGTTTAGGGTAAAATTATTTTTGGGATCTCTCACCACTACATCACCCAATGCCAGTATTTACAAGAGCTGGTGATGTTCCTCACCTTAGAAGTACTTTGGGACAACATCTATCCTATAAGTGCCATGGTATGCATGATAAATGTGATACACTATAGTAGCAATACATAGCTAGATAGAGGTTTGGATCTCAGTACTAGCAAATGTGTGTGTGTCTGTCATCAGTATCATGCATGGAGGTTGCTGTGGTTGTGTAATAACAGGATCCATTGTGGGGCCGGTTTTGTGTTGAGGACATAGTATATGTCACAATGTCAACCTTACTAGCACAACAAATGTCAAACACCAGAGAGGCTGGTATGGACAATCTATAGCCCTACATGTGACATTATAGATTGGTAAACAATATAGGCAACCATTCTGTTATGCAGATAACACTCTCCACCCATGTCTCATGCACAAACACACTTGGCTAGGCAACAACCACTATATTGGTAGTTCCCTTCATATTGCCTCACAGATAGTAACCACGGTGTGACTGCAGTGGACTACATGCCTGTTGACCACAACAGTGCCACTGACATCAGAAAGTACTGTGATGTGTTATATCTCCTGACCGTGTGTTATCCAGCAAGTAAAAGGACATGGCACCCTGTTCCATCCCTGCAGTAGGCAAATAAATGATTACAGTGGCCCTCTTGCTATGTTCCCCACTGGACGCCTGCAACAGCTGTAGAGTCTGCATATGTAACCCACAAAGGGAATACCATGCCCTGTATGAACAGATGCCACTAACTCCACTGAATACCTGTATCATGCTGCAATGTAGGTGCAAGCACAACCTCAGTTACATAGCCAGGTCTCACAAAATGAGGTCAGGAATGCTACATTAGAAGATAATAATCTGTCCACACAACATGCCCCAGAGACCTCAAGTACACTTCCACTGGTCAAAGAACATGCATGTGGGACATGTGCACAACCCAGACACTGCCATGTTATGGAATATAGATCACATACTTGGGAAGCAGTGCACATCACTGGCCACCCACAATAGTAATCCAGATGAGTGGATGGTGAATACAATACCCACCCCTGGGGACCACTCCAGGGACTACCCCCCTGAGCCACACTGGAAACTACTGTCATGTGGCCTGATGCCAAGGTATTCCCTTTGCCTAGCCTTGTAGAGCCTTCAGGCCCATTCACACACTACACATCTGTGAAGCAATGAACCTATGCATCTCAGTACTGGCAAGTGTGTATGTGTCTGTGTGTGTGTGTGTGTGTGTGTGTGTGTGTGTGTGTGTGTGTGTGTGTGTGTGTGTGTGTGTGGAAATTAATGATTTTGAAGCCATTCACACTCACTACATCTCCCAGTGCCCTACTTTAGCATGCCTGCTGATGTCATTCACCTTGAAATAACCCTTTGGCCATGTTTCAGCCATATAAGCTCTGTGGCGCTTGCAATAACTGTGTAATACCGTAGTGTAATAACTAGTTAGGTAGGAATTCTAATCCTGATCTTGCCAACTGTGATAATGTGTGTGTTTCTCTGAGAGAGTGTGTGTGTCTTCATTGACACCTGATTTTGTGGACATTCACACTTACTACACTTTCCTTACTCCTCCTTTAGCACTGTTGCTGATGTTCCTCACCTTCAAAGATACCTTTGCACAGCTCTCCAACATGTAAGCTCCATGGTGCGTGCAATAACTGAATAACTCTGTACTCAGAATACATAGTCAGGTAGGGGTTTGAAACTCAGTGCTGGTAAGTGTATGTTTGTGTGTGTGTCATCAGTATCCTGTGTGGGTGTTGGGATGATTGTGTAATGACAGGATCTATTGCAGTGTAGGTTTTGCTACATCATTATATTGAGGACCTATATGTCCCAATGTCCACATTACAAGGCCAACAATTTTCAAACACTGTAGAGGTTATTGTAGACAATC
The DNA here is from genome assembly GCF_019279795.1 of Protopterus annectens. Classification (NCBI taxonomy): domain Eukaryota; kingdom Metazoa; phylum Chordata; order Ceratodontiformes; family Protopteridae; genus Protopterus; species Protopterus annectens. The sequence continues at coordinate 1,669,858,042 of NC_056731.1, read as the reverse complement.
CTCAGCCATAAATGTGTACAGCCATGTGCAATTACTGTGTGACAGTATGGATTCGTAAACAATATAGGCAACCGTTATAATACCCAGATACCACTTTCCACCCACGGATCATACACAGAGACGCTCTCTTACTCCGTTCCTTTTTTACTTTGTCTCTGTCTCTCTCTCTCTCTCCCTCTCTGGTGGATGTGGAAAAGTACATCTGTTTTGCATAGCCAGCAGTTTGAGTTTGTTAAGTAATGCTCATGATCAGCTGAACGAATTGCAGTCCCTCACTTGCTAATTGCATGTGGAACATATGTGGTATCATTCCTAGAGCCAATTGCATGCAAACACACTCTTATAACTAAGCACTTCATGTTGGTGTTGGCCCTTTTCCTTCACTGTGAGCAGGACGTCATGTGGGTGTCTGACAAACAGCATGACAGAGGGTAGTTGGAAATACCTCTTACAACATACATTGTGGTGACAGGCCAACAAACAGGAGAGGGATGTTCCAGACATGGAGACAGAATGTAAGTATTGCTCTTCTACATTTGAAGTAATGTTGGTTTAACAGGGTTTGTGTGGCTATGGCTGTTCTACATGATTTAAAGTCTGGCATGACAGTGTTATGTGGTTGAAGAAACTCTTACCCCTAGGGCTATCTGCAGACTGGCCAGAGTTTGGAGTCTTACATGTGGTGTGTTACTCACACATTTCATATCTTTAGAAATGCAGTAGCATACTCTGATAATTTCAGTCAGTAATCCATGTTACTGTTTTTATTAATTTTAATTTTTTTTAAAAAATTTTAAATTTTTCCCCAACAAAATTTTTTTTTTTTTTTTTTTTTTTTTTTTTTTTCCCCTTTTTTTTCCCTTTAATAAAAATTTAAATTTATTTTTTTAATTTTAAATTTATTAATTTTTTTAAATTTTTTTAAAACCAAATTTTTTTTTTTATATTTTTTAAAATTTTAACAAAATTTAAATTTAAAAACATTTTTAAAATTTTTTTTTAAAAAATTTTTTTTTTTTTTTTTTTTTTGTTTTTTTTTTTTTTTTTTTTTTAATAAAAAATTTATTTAAAAAAAAATTTATATTAATATTTTAATAAATTTTAAAATACCCAAAATTAATTTTAAAAAATATTTTTTTAAAAAAATTTTAATATTAAAATTATTTTTTTAAAATTATTTTTAAAATTATTAAATAAATATATAAAAATTATAAAATATATAAATAATATAATAATTTATAAAACCCCCAAAAAAACCAATATATAATATTTTTTTAAAAAATATTTTTTTTTAACAATATATTTAAAAATTTTAAAAAAAAAAAATTAAAAAAATTATAAAAATTTTTAAAATTTAATTAATATATTTAAAATATAACCCCCTTTTTTTAATTAAAATTAAAATTTATAAAAATTTTTTACAAAATATATTTATTTTTATTTAAAAAAATTTAATATATAAAAATTTTAAAAAACCAACATAAAATTTTTATTTTATATCCCAAAATTTTTTTTTAAATAAAAAATATTTTTTTATAAAAATTTTAAAATTTTAAAATTTTTTTTATTTCCCCCAAAAAAAAACACAAAAATAATTTATAAAATAAAAAATTAATATTTTTAATTCAAATTATAAAAAATATTAATAATTTTAACAAAAAAATTAAATTAATAAAAAATATTTAAAAATCCCCAAACCCAAAAAATTTTTTAAATTTTAAAAAATTTTTAAATTTAAAAAAAAAATAAATTATAAAAAAAATTTTTAAAATAAACCCACACAATATAATAATATTTTTAAAATAAAAAACCCCCCCTTTAATAAAATTATAAAATTTAAATATTATTTAAATACCCCCCCAAAAAATTTAAAATTAAATAAATTTTAATACCACAAAATTAAAAATTTATTTTTTTTTTTTTCTTTTTTTTTTTTTTTAAATTAATATTTTTAAAAATTAACCCAAATTTAAATTTTTTTATTTATTATTATTAATAACCTTTAAATTTTAAAATTTATATTTAAAATATTTAATATATTAAAATAATATAAAATTTAAAATTTTAATTTAAAATTTATAATTTTTTAAAAATTTTATTAATATTTTTAATTTAAACAAATTTAATTTTTTAAAAAATTTTTAAAATTTTAAATTTTTTATTAAAATATTTTAATTAAATTAAAAATTTAATAATAATAATTTATAATAATATATATTTTAAATATTTAAATTTTTTTTATAAAATTTTTTTTATTTAAACAATTTTATTATTTTTTAAATATATAAAAATTTATATTAAACCCACATTAAAAAAAAATTTTTTTAAAATTTAAAAAATTTTATTTAAAATTTTTAAAAAAAAAATTTACAAATTTAATTATTTAATATATTTTTTAAAAAAATATAAAATTATAATAAAATAAATTTTTAAATATATAAAATTTTATTTTTTATTTTTTTTTTTTTTTTTCTTAAAATATTTTTTAAATAAAAAAATTTATTTTTTTAAAAAATTATAAAAATAAAATTATATTTAATTATTTTAAATTTTTTAATTTATAAAAATTTTTTAAAAAAAACTAAAATAAATTATTTTTTTTCACAAAAATATTTTTAAAAAAAAAAATTTTTTTTAAAAAAATTTAACAAATAATTTAAAAAAAAAATTCAAAAAAAATTAATTAATTTTTAATTTATATTTTTTTAAAAATTTTTATTTTTCCCACATTTAATTTTAAATAATTTATTTTAAAAATTTATTTTAAAAAATTTTTTTTAAAAAATTTTAATTTTAATTTTATAATTTTTATTTAAAATTTTAAAATATTATAATTAATAATAAATTTAAATTACACTATATTTTAAAAAAAAAAAAAAAAAAAAATTTTTAAAATTTTATAAAATATTAAATTTTTACCCCCAAATTTTATCCCACATATTTTTATAAAAAATATTAATTTTTAATATTATAAAAATAAAATTTTAACAAAAACATAATATTTTTTTTTAAATAAAAAAATTAAAAAAAATTTTTTAATTAAAAAATTTAAATTTTTTTAAAAAAAATATATTTTATTAAAATTTTTTAATAATATTTTTTTTTAAAAATTTAAAATTTTTTTCCCCCCTTTATTTTTATTTTTATTAATATAAAAATATATTTTTAAAATAAATTCACAAAATTTAAATAATTTTTTCCAATATTATTATTATATATAAAAATATTTTTTCAAATTTAATATATAAATAATTAAAAATTTTTAAAAATTTTTTTCAAAAAATTTTTAATATTTAATATTTATTATTATTTTAAACACTTATTTTTTTTTTTTAATTAATTTAAAATTTTTTATTTATTTAAAATTTATTTTTTAAAAAAAATTTAAAAAATTATTATATTATTATAATATTTTTAAAATTTTTTAAAAAAAAAAATTTTTTATTTAAAAAAAATTTTAAATTATTATAAAAATTTTAACCCCTTTAATTTTTTTTTTTAAAAAAAAAAAAAAAAAAATTTTTAAACCCCTTTATTTTAAATTTTTAAATTTAAAAAAAATTTTTAAAACCCCTTTTAAATTTTTTTTTAATTTTAAAAAATTTTAAATTTTTTTAAATTTTTTATTTTTTTATTGTTTTTTTTTTTTTAAAATTTGTTTTTAAATTTTTTTATTTTTTTTTTAATTAAATTAATTAATTAAAAACTTTTTAAAATTTTTAAAATTTTTTTTTTTTTTAAATAAAAAATTGGGAAAGGAAAAAAAAAAAAACCTTTTTTTTTTTAAAAATTTTTTTAAAAACCCCCCCCCAAAAAACAAAAAAATGAAAAAAGGGGAAAAAATTAAAAAAAGAATAAAAAAAAAAACGGGAAAAAAAAAATTTTTAAAAAAAAAAAAAAAAAAATTTTTTCCGAAAAAATTAAAAATTTAAAAAATTTAAAAATTTTAAAAAAAAGGGGGGGTTTTTTAAAAAAAAAAATTTTTTATATTAAATTAAATTCTTTTTTTAAAATTTAAAAAAAAATTTAAAAAAAGGGTTTTTTAAAAATATAAATATAAAAAAAATTTTTTATAAAATAAAAAATTAAAAGAAAAAAAATTTAAAAAAATAATAAAAAAATAAAAAAAATTTAAAATTTAAAAAAAAAAAAAAAAAAAAAAAAAAAAAAAAAAAAAAAAAAACAAAAAAATATTTTTATAAAAAAAATTTGGAAAAAAAAAAAAAAAAAAAAAAAAAAAAGTGTGAAAAGGGGGAAAAAGGGGTTTATTGGGGGAAAAAAGGGGATTTATAAAAGTAAAAAATTTTAAAAAAGGGGGGAAAAATTTTAAAAGGGAAAAAAAGGAAAAAAAAAAGAAAAAAGGGAAAAAAAATTTAATTTTTAAAACCCTCCTTTTTTTCCCCCAAAAAAAAAAAAAAAAAAAAAAAACCCAACAAAAAAGAGGCCCCCGGGAAAAAAAGAGAACAAAGGGCACCCCAAAAACCCAAAAACCCCCAAAGGAAAAGGGGGGGGAAAAGACCAAAGAAACCAAAAAAAAAAGGAAAAAGGGGGGAAAAAAAAAAAGGGGAAACCCCAAAACCCAAAAAAGGGACCCAAAAGAAAAACCCCTTTTGGGAAAAAGACAAACCCAAAAAAAACAAGGAGGGCCCTCCCAAAAAAAGGGGGAAAAAAAAAAGGAATTTTAAAAAAACAAGGGGAATAAAAACTGGGGGGGGGGAAAAGCCCCCCGGGGGAGAAAAAAAAAAGGAGAAATTTTGAAAAACCCGAAAACCCGGGGGGAAAAGGAAAAAAGGGGGTTTTAGTATTTAAAAGGCAAAAAAAAGGGATTTTTTTTGGAAAAAACTTTTTTAAAACCAAGGGTTTAATTTTGTTGTTTTTTTTTTAAAATTGTTTTTTGAAATTTTTTTTTTTACTTTTGTTTTAAAAAAGAGAGCAAAAATTTTTTTTTTGTTTAAAAAAAAATAAATGTTGTTTTTTTTAAAAAAAAAAAAAAAAAATTTTTTTTAAAAACCTCCTTTTTTTTTTTTTTAAAAAAAATTTTTAAAATTTTTTAAAAACCCCCTTTTTGAATTTTTAAAAAATTTAAAAATTTTTTTTTATTTTTAAAATTTAAAATTAAATTTAAAAAAACCCCTTTACTTTTTTTTTATTCCTCTTTTCCTTAAAAATTTTCCTATTTATTTACATTCCAAAGGCAGTCAAGGTTTTTATTTGGTTCTTTTTTAATTTAAAGATTAAAAAACCCTTTAAAAAAAAAATTTTTTAATTTTTTTCCAAAAATGGGTGATTTTTACCAAAAACTGGTATAACCAGTCAGGAGGAGAAGGTAACCTCACACAACACAATTCCAGTATCACATAGTCCCACCACATCAGCGAACCAAACACATAAATACACAAAACATACTCGGAGGCTCTAAATAAAAATCTACCTAAGCAACAGAGACCTCCAAAGCAGACATCCAAGCAAACGCTACCTCAAAACAAAACACACGCAACACATAACCCACAAAGTCAGTGTGCCAAGCAGCCACAGCCCTTAAGGCTGAATAACACACCTGATACTCTTGTAATAGGTGACTCTATTGTCAGACACACTGACGTCCCGCTCACCAGGCTGAATAAAGAGAAGGTCACGTGAGCTGCCTGTCGGGTGCTAGGATCCGCCACATAACGCAAGCACTCAGGTTACCCGAAAGCAAATACAAATATGACTCAGTCATTGTACATACTGGTGTGAATGACCTGAGATGTACCTCCCTGGACTACATGAAAAGAGACATAGAGGAGCTCTCTGATCATGTAGCCCAGGCTGGTATGACCCTGACCTTGAGCAGCATCTTACCCTCACCTAGAATGATGCCACAGTACAAAGACAAAATGATCGATTTTAACAATTGGCTAAAATTTTGGTGTCATTCAAAGGGGATCCAGTGTCTGTCAGCCTGGGATGATATGCTCGACAAGCCACGTTTCTTCGCTAGGGACGGCTTGCACCTGTCACCACTGGGCTTTCGGATATTGGCAAAGGCTCTTGCCACCCCTATAGTGCCTTTTTTAGGCAAGGCTCAAAAGTCAAACCCACCTCCATAGACAGCACAAGGAACAAGAAACTAAGAGTAATGCTGCTAAACGCCAGAAGTCTTAACCTCAAGATGCACGCACTTGAAGCTCTCCTCAGTATGGAGAACATCGATGTCTGTGCAATGACAGAAACCTGGTTCAAGGCTCCAGAGAGCACCCCAGCACTACCAGGCTATACCTCATATCATGCTTTTCGGCCCCAAAACCCGGACCGAACCACAAAAGGAGGGTGAGTTTCCATATTTATCAAGGATATCCACACCTCCAGGTTAGTGGCATTGCACGAAGTATCGGAGACCATCCATGTGCAACAAACAGTGGGCAAGACTGCTTTTCAGTTTATAGCATCCTACAGACCACCCTCTCAAAGTCAGGAATCCCACTCGGCTTTCCTGAAAACATTGGAGAACATGAAGATCTCTCCAAACACCATTATATTGGGTGACTTCAACTACCCAAACATTGACTGGGAGTACTACTCCAGCCCCAGCACCTTAGCCCAAAGGTTCCTGGAAATTATAAACTCAAATGCTATGGAACAACTAGTCACCACTCCCACAAGAGGGGACAACATACTAGACCTGATCATTACCAACATGGGGACTCTATGCTCCACACCAGAAGTATATCCCTCACTGGTAAGATCAGACCATAAATTAATTTCACTGGATGTCCACATCCCGACCCCACCCCCAGCCCAGAAAACCACAGTGAAAAACTTCTCAAAAGCGAACTTCTCACTTCTCAAAACCAAAGTGGAATCCTTCAACGCCCCAGGGCCAGTGGAAACTACGGCCCAAACTGCAGAATCCTATATAAACACATTCTACGGACATCTCCAGGAATGCCTGGATCATGCTATCCCAAACAAAACCAAGACCCAATCATCCAAAGGCAGGCGTCCAGTCTGGTGGACCCCTGCCATAAATAAACTGTACAACAGAAGGAGGAAGCTACTACATGATAGAGCAAAATCCCTAATAGGGAAGGCATCTCTGATCAGTACTAGCAAAAAATTACGATCCCTTATAAAATCCTCCAAGGCCAGCTTCAAGAGAAAAATTGCACAGGACACCAAAGACAATCATAAGGCTTTTTTCAGTTATGTTAGAAACCTGGGATGCAACTCCCAGACTTGTTCTGAGTTGATTCTAAATGACAAAAATACACTGAACCCACAGACATTGCCAATATCCTGGCAGACAGGTTCAGTGCAAACTTCTCCACCCCCTCCCCCCCAAAAGAGCCAGTATCTATCCCGGCAGAGGGCTGCCTCCCAAACATCTCTGATGCTCAGGTGAAGGCTGCCCTCTCCAAAGCAAAAAACACTGCTTCCATGGGACCAGATGGAGTCCCAGGTTGCGTCCTACATGAATTCCAAGAGGAACTAATCCCTCAAATAAAACAGCTATACAATCTCAGCCTCACTACAGGATATGTGCCCACAGAATGGCATACAGCAACAGTGGTCCCACTCCACAAAGGTGGAGCCTCTATGGACCCTGGAAACTATCGCCCCATTAGCCTGACTAGCTTAGTCTGCAAGGCTATGGAGAGGATCATCATGGAGCTCATAAACAAAGACATTGGGGACCACTAGATCCTACCCAGTTCGGCTTTGTCAAGGGCAGATCCTGCCTTTTGAACCTGGTTGACTTTTTCGAAACAGTCACCAAAGCCATAGATGAAGGAAAGGTAATCCACACAGCCTATCTGGACCTTGCAAAGGCATTTGACACAATACCCCACTCGGGCATCATAGATAAGCTATCCAGCTTAAATATAAACCCCTATGTCACAAGATGGGTCGCAAACTGGCTCAAAGACAGAACCCACAGAGTGAGAGTTGCTGGAGCCATGTCAGACTTGAAAGTGGCGTCCCACAGGGTTCTGTCCTGGGACCACTCTTGTTCAGTATATACTTTTCCGAGGTACAGGCAAACGTGGGAGGACTATGGCTCACCAAGTTCGCAGACGACTGCAAACTGGGCGCCATAATCAACTCTCCAGCTGACACAAACATCCCTCAAAAAGGTCTCACAGAAACAGTTAACTGGTGCCAGCGCCATGGTTTAAAGCTAAATGCCAAAAAATGTATAGTCATACCCTTTGGCAGAAACAATGTGCCCACAAATTACCACATAGGTGGAAACCCATTAAGTACAGAGAAAGTTATTAGGGACCTGGGGACCCAAGTTGATAACAATATCTCCTTTGAAAACCACATTGCCAAAGTGGTTAGAAAGACCTTCTACATAGCCCACCTCATCATGAAGGGTTTCACATCTAGATCAAGAGAGGTAATCGTGCCCCTTTATTCATCCCTCATCAGGCCCATCATAGAATACAATGCCCCTTTTGGGATGTACCTTACCCAACACCTGCAGCAATTAGAAAGACCCCAAAAGTATCACACCAAGAGGATCAAGGGTCTCAAACAGATGCCATATGCTGCTTGGTTAAAAAAACTCCAGCTCTACTCAGTTGCATACCGCCTACTTTGAGGCGATCTATGCCTGACATACAAAGCTATGTCAAATCCAGAATTAATAGACATGCTCCAACTCAGTAAATCTAAATCCCTTAGAGCCACACGCTCGAAGGACTTGAACCTCAGCACAGAAATAAATAGAACTTGCTGGAGGGACAGGTTCATAACCCAGAGGCTCCCTTCGCTCTGGAATAGAATTCCAGTTCATGTGAGGCAGAGCACCTCACTGAATCTCTTCAAGGAGAATCTCGATAGGTGGATGGGGGATCGTAGGTTTGTCCCAGGGATTACTCCCGTGTCACTATTAGACAGAGGCACAGTAAACTAAACCTTAAAAAGGGCACAGTATACTCAAATCAAGGGGTGGCGTAAGCCATACAGAAGCGGACTAGGCTTATAATTGCCCCAGGGCAGATAGCCTAGTATGAACCTATGAACCTATGAACCTATAACCTGTTGGCTACCTGATTTCTGTCTGTCCTCTGTACAGATGTGTAGATGTCAGGTATCTATCTTGGCTGCTTACAGGCAATCTATGCTGGACTGACACTGACATGTCTGCCCAGCTGTGTTATGAATACCACATCTAGGAAACCCCACTCTGTATGCACCACATGCCATGGATACCTCAACTAGACCACCGCAGTCAACAGAACATGATTGGGTACAGGTCTCCAACCCAGACACTGGCCATGTTATGTAATATATGTTGCATACATGTCAGTTGAAGCACCTCACTGGCCTTCTGCCAGAGAAAACCAGATGATTAGATGTTGCATTTAACTGTCTCCCTGGGGATCACTCAAGTGGCATCAGTTGATAGATGAACTTCTAACAAATGTCAAGTGATACCAGTGTACCCACATCCCCTACTCTTCTCATCTCTCCATGGACATTAGCCTGGTGCACACCTAGGAACACCTGCACCTATGGACCACAGTACTGACAAATTTGTCAGTGTGCATTACTGAGAATAACAGTGTCTGTGTGTTTGTAAACTTGTAGTTGATAATACCCTGAGGGCCTTATCACCCACTACACCCCCCATTGCCACAGCTAGAAATGGCTGCTGCTGTAATTGACATTAAATGTACCTTGTTACACTCTTCACCCTATGGGCTACCTGGAGCTTGCAGTAACAGCATAACACTGTTGTACAAATGGGTAGATAGGCATGTGTTACCCTCTGAGTCCTGGCAAGTGTGTGTATGTGTGCGAGTGTGTATATTTGTAGGATACAGCATTCTGAGCCCACATTCTCCAAATACAATACACCTTACCATACATTATAAAGGATAGTGATGTTGCTGACATTAGTACAGCCATGACAAACTCTCACCCTACTATCCCTGTGGCATGTGCAATAAATGCATATACCTGTAGTAGCACTGATTAGATAGATAAGGGGTTGCACTGCAGTCCTGGTCAATGTGTGACGGTGGGTATGTCAGAGCATTATCATGGGTTTCAGTGAATAAAATATCCAATGTGGGGTGTGGGTGCTGGGTATACTGTCTTTACACCATGGTACCCCAGTACATGTCCCAAGGTCCACTGTATGAGGACCAATGTCACCATCAACCATACAGGTAACTGATTACACTATTCAGCCCAATGATTCATGTGCTGTGTGCAAATTCTCTGTAACAGAATGGACTCACTGACAAGGTAGTTAGCACTGATAAACCCAGGTCTCTCAGATGTGTCTATGACTGTTATGTGTTTGGCAATGTGTATATGACAGTATGTCATACTATGTATTGTTCATTAACATCCAGCACGTCCCCCATTACCATACTGTACAAGGCCTGGTGATGTTCTTCACTTAACAAGAAACTCAGGACACACCTCATCCTAAAAGCTGTGTGGTGTGTGCAATTAAGGCCAGACACATTAGTAGCAATAAATACCTAGATAGGGGTTCTACTCTCGGTGTTGCCAAGTAAGTGTGTGTGTATGTGAAGGGATCTATTTCACTTAGCAGAAAATACATGTCCCAGGAGGTCATTTGTTCTGAGAACTGACTGGCAAACGCTAACATTTCAAAGGAATTATCTTGTGGAAATTAATTCCATCAAAACTAGTAGTAAATGTGTAAATGCCCTCTTCCCCACTGTACAGCTGTACAGCAATACTGGAGTTGGTATATATAGTTGGGTGTGGATGTTGTGGGCACAGCCACCCTGAGTGGGGTTATTGTTGTGTGCATCCCCCTCTTAGTCTGCTGTAATACTGTACAGTTTATGTTAACAGGTTAAGTAGTTGTTAATCACACTATGTGTGGTTCTACCACACCCCACACCCTCCAAAGTGGAGGGCTGTGCAACCCACACCAGCACACCTATGTTTACCAACTCCAGGATTGCACTACATTGGGGAAGAGGACATATACCCTGCCAACACCTAAACTGGCAGACTGATTATTTACTGATGTGATGTTTTGCCTATTTTGTCTTGGTGGAATTACATAAGCCAAAATGAATTCACTGCTAAATTAAGTACATCCATGTGTACAGTATTCTCTGTGTATTGCATCAACATCAAAGCCTCTTTGTGTGTGTGTGTGTGTGTGTGTGTGTGTGTGTGTGTGTGTGTGTGTGTGTGTGTGTGTGTGTATTCACAAACAGTTGGTGTGTGTCATCCAGTACACTTACCATTGTCCACTGTAGAAGAGCTGCTGACATCAGCCACCATGAACTCACCTGTGTACAGCCCTCAGACCTATCAGCCATGTGGCACATGCAGTAACTGTTATACAGACCTGTTACTTGTGTTCAGCTGTACCCAGGATATGACACAGTCAATGTGTCACCACAGTGCCATACCCCATGTAGGAAACAACAGCAGGCCAACATCCTGCTGACACACAGACACCTACAACACAAACTGAATACATTATGGAAACCACAATCAGTCAGTGTTAATAACAGCTATAATGCATCATGGATGGACAGCTACACACCCTGACATGTAAGCATTAAACTTTCCAGCTGAAAACATGTTAAACAGCATTACAGTGATAAACCTTAGTACATTCACCCTGTGTATCAGAACCATATTAGCATGGCCCTGCATCAATGGTATTGATGACAGGGATGTGGCACAGGTATCATCATATGCACAGGGTGTGTTGTGGGTTTGCCAATGACCTAGGCTGAGCCATTTGGTTGACATCATGTGTGTGTGTTAGGGGGTTCCTTATCAACTGGGTTGCACAGATGTGGTGTGTGTAGGTATGGAGGTACACACACACATCATCAACACAGTTAGGGTATGTATGCACACAGTCCTGCCATGTGGCTGCCCTATACAGAGGTTTGTTGGACAGCCGTAGACCATACATGGCAGGGTGTACAGTTCACCGTGTCCAGCCATGGACATGAGAACTGTGCCTGACAGGGGTTCCACGGGCACTACCAGGTAGAAGCCCTGATATGGTACTCTCCCCTGATGATGACAAATGTCTGCTGGATCCGCGTCCATGTTGGGACTGGCCAGGATCACGTGCATGTGGCCTACTATGTTTTGGTGTGGACAGCACCCCCAGTGCAGTGCTGGTACTGTCACTATGGGAATGGCTGTGACTTGTTGCAAGTCCACATAAACTTCCACCTGTTGGTGTTGTTGACCTACGTCCACATGGCTGTTTCCCTACTCAACCATATGCTTTAACACAGACACCGCACGGTCGAGGATTCCCACCATCTCACCCAACCATTTATCCAGGACCAAATAACGACGGGCACCTGCAAGATTACGGATGTTGTCAAGTACAGCAGAATAAGTTGCCCTATGGACCCTCAGACTCTGTCTGATGTAACATTCCATACATGCCTGTTCCTCCATGATGGCCTGAAACATGTGTCTGGTGACACCTGCTGTGGCACTTCTGCCAGGGCCATGATGGCCAGCAACCCTCCTACGAGCACCCCTGTACATCTGCCTGTGTGGTACCTCATCAGTCATCCAGCTATGGCTGCTGTGTACAGACACACTTGCCATAGTCACCACACTGTCCTGTCCCATGCCACCACCCGCCAACTGTCCCTCATCTATGGCCACTGGTGATGGGGTATGTATAGGCATTGTGACTGTGTGCGGGAATGGGGTGGATAAAAGTGGGATGTCAACCGATGGCACAGCCTCAGCCCCTGACAGCCCTGCCTGTGCCTCACCATATGTATCATCATTGTCAGAGTCTGGACACTAACATCAATTTGCCTGCAGGAGGGACCCTGACCCACCTCGCCACCTGTGAGGGGAAAATGAAAAGCATAATTTAAGACCTGTGCATCATTGCTTACCTCTACACACACACGCACACACACACACACACACACACACACACACACACACACACACACACACACACACACACACACACACACACACACACACACACACACACACACACACACACACACACACACACACACACACACACACACACACACACTTACTTACAGGTGAGGTGGCACAAAGATATTACACAGACCTCTCATTATTCAGCAGTCAACATGCATGACATATGACACTCAGCAGCATGCACTGCAGCTATACTCAATCCTTGTTACCAACATTATACATCGCTGTGATGCATGAGTTGTGTTAGTAGGTGATAACCCTTCCTCAGGAACACACTACACCCATGTACACAGTATTGATGTGCACCTGTTCAGCACCCTGGCATGTACTGTGCACCATATCTCACGAGTGTACACACCATTGCTGAATGTGTATATGTGTGGCAGTTATGTTTGCTCTGTTGCTCATAGCCCCTATGTGTTTGTCTGACACATACCTGGGATGATATGAGAACAGATGTCAATAATGAATGCCTAACCTCTGATTTGCAGATCTCATCATCAGCAGTACATGTATCGGCAATAAAATCTGATTACACTGACAACCTTCAAAGCTTACTGTGGCTATGAGGAGTGTACACACCCTTCTTGACATGCCAGCCTCTTCCATGATATCCAATGGGGCCACAGTACTGCATATGTTAACAATACACACACCTGATATGTGACATATGACCTATGCAATCAAATGCAGTATCAAACAAATGTGTTAGTCGTGCAGATGCTGATTGAGATGCATACAATATGTGGGTTGCATAAGTGTGCATACCCTTAACACAATGGTTTGTTGCAGCACCTGTTAAGGGAACTACAGCAGTCACTATTCCTGGAAGGGGTATACTAGCATTGCCCATCTTCACTTGCCATTATTTGGTCATGCCGCCCTACAAATGTCCCCCAACTCTGCCGGATTGCAAGGTCAGCTCATGTGCACAGCCCTTGGAGGTCACACAGTGCCTTCACTATTGCTGTGGAGTCAGGGTTATGTCTGGCACATTTCATGACCTTGACTGTGTTCAGATACAGCCATTCTTAGCGAGCTTTGAATGTATGCTTCAGTTCACTGTTGTGTTTCAGGATGACACCCCTCCCCATCCTCAGCCTTATTGCAGATGCTTGGCAAGTATGGGCCACACAAGTGTCATTTTGCTGTGTTCCAAATTCAGAATGACATGTCTACCAGCCTAGTTCCTGCTAATGAACAGCAAACCTAAAGGTGTACACTGACACCAGCAAGGTAAAGATGGGGACGGTGGGCCTGAGGTGGAGTGAGGTGTTGCTTGTGCACCACATATATCTTTAATAATACTGTCAGTAACTTTCAGCCTTGGTCTCAGTACACCATTACACATCACAACACATGCCTTTTGGAGGTGATGTTATGCATATTCTACCTGTAGAGATCCCTGGATGATGTTTCCTGTGGAACAACTCTTCCATCTGATTACCCTAACCCATAGGCCATACTTATGCAGATTCCAAGTGATTGTCGACACAGGTACTGCACAGGCAGTACTTGCTAGACATTCCTGCAAGTCCCTTAGTTATGCTGCATGTTTCTGGGCAGCCTCTGTGACCAGTTTGCAATATGTGTTGTCATCTGTCTTGGATGGGCATCTGTTTATTTTCTACATTAATGTTGTCCCTTACGTCATACACACATACATGACTGCACTGTTTGCCATGGTATATGCAATGGTGAGGTAAGGCTACTTCTCCCACTCCTGAGTGATACCTTTCAGATATGGGATCCATTCCATGATTTGTAAGATGTGTGCAAGCCACGGCTGCCTCTGTTGCAGGTGAGTGGGCAAATGTCATGGACAAACTTCTTGGACAGCAGACCATTACTTGGTGTAACATTGAGGCCCTGTGCTTGATGGAAGGTGTGTACTCAAGAAGAGTGAATATTGTCAGTACCTCAAAAGCTGCTTCCACAATATGCTATTTGAAGTGTGTGCACACATATGCTGCCAGTGTTTGTTAAAGTATGTATTCCCCATATTTGTTGTCCTAACATAGGATTCCATATTACACATTCATTGCTCATGTTAGAATCACATTACAGGTTGTAAAAGGTGTGGAATGTGGTATTGTGATATGCTGTTGTGTAGATCTGTAACAGTTGCCATTGTAATTAATAGTGGTGTATACATTGTTGTAGCCACTGTATAAGGGTAATGTTTCAGACATGTCCCTACTGTAGGCCATTTGTCCCACCATTATGTTAATCTCTGTCCACACATCTTGCACTGACAGATTGTTAGGTATACTGCAGGACTCTTACATACCCTTCAGATATGCCGCCATGGTGACCACTGTGATGCAGTGCAGTTAACAGCAACAATAACTGAACATGTACAGCATGCATTA
This sequence comes from Protopterus annectens, assembly GCF_019279795.1. Taxonomy (NCBI): domain Eukaryota; kingdom Metazoa; phylum Chordata; order Ceratodontiformes; family Protopteridae; genus Protopterus; species Protopterus annectens. The sequence continues at coordinate 1,669,842,731 of NC_056731.1, read as the reverse complement.
TGGGTAGGTGTGTTAAATGTGTGCATGGCAAATACTATGGCCATAACATGGTCAGTGTATTGGCAAACCTGAACAAAACAACTCCATACTCACCAGCTACAGGCTGCTGCCCCAGTTGTATACCAGAGGGACTTATATTGTTGTGTGAGAGATGTAATGTCAGTAACCACACCTGCGGCATTGGTACAGGGTGGGAGCAGCATTTCAGTACATCAACAGTACAAACCCACAATGCTAGAGATTATGCACATCTGTTCATTACTACACTGCAGAAACAGACTATGTTATCTGACATATGCATGAATATACTTTACAGATGAAGATGGATAAGCAGCAGTGGTCTACTAATGTGCCCTGGGGCCTTACCTGCATGCTCCTCATCCATTGTATGGGTAGCACCCACCTCCACAATGCTATCTTCAGGTTTCTGGCTCAGCTAATGGGTGGGTGCCCAAAGGCTGGCGAGGAGCTCCTCAGCATGTGATAGTGGGGGCTGGATGGCATGACCCCCACCTGTGGCTAGCTGGTCCCCCACTAACTGTAGCAGCACACTGACAGGCTTGGCAGATGAGATCAGTGCAATGATGTCACATCTGCTCATAACTGCGGCTATGCAGGCTGACAACATTTACCCTGTGGACGAGTCTGTTCCACAGGGCGGTCCTCTCCTGCAGATCATGGGCCCTGCATCCAAAGAGGGTTCTGTGATGTAGTACAATGAAGTTTATGATAACATCATTCTCCTGGGGAGTATACACAGGGAGACATTCACAGGACATTGTACCTGGAAGACAAAAACAGGAAAAAATGTCAGAGAACCTCATACTGCAAGGATATAATAGTTGTTAATTGACCCCCCCCCCCCACTATATCTGCAACAATAATCTGAACACACAAATCAATGGGTATGTTTACACCAAACCTACTGTTGGGACATATATCCTATTGTTCATCAAATATACTGAAATGTGTTTCTATTCATGTTCCATGTTGAAACACTATCATTGGTGGCCTGTAGCTATCAATGTAACCTGCATGCTGTTGTAATGGCCACTGTGGTTCCATATATGCATGTGTTCTGCTTGCTATGCAACTGTTCCAAATCTGGTGTTTTGTGTTAATGGGAATATCTATGCATGCTGTTATAACTAATCCTGGATTGTGCTGACTATTACTAACCCACATATGTTCTAAAACTGCAACACAATAGCATATTTGGGAAGGCCATTCCCAGTGGACCCCCTGTCCCACCTCATCTGGCCATGGCACCAGGCCCCAGCACATTTGGGACTGACCCCAGGACCTCCTCATCCACTGTTGATAGCAACAGGCCACCAGTTATAGTATTTCAACATGGAACATTAATAGAAACACATTTCAATATTTATTGAACAATAGGCCATATGTCCCAAAAGTCAGTTTGGTGTAAACATATGAAGAAACAAAGATGGCCAGCAATATTAACAGTCAAATATGCAGCCAAGCACCAGATAGTAAATAATCAGACTTTTATTTAAATAAAACAGACCGGTTTCGGCAACTTAATGCCTTCTTCAGTGTTAAACAAACAATCAAAATCACCATAATAAAAATGCAAATTTATACAAAGCATTTTCCAATAGGCATATGGATGTGTTGTAAGACCTCATGAATTATGTATAATATATTGTGTGGAAGCCAACACAAAATATGGAAACATAGTTAAAAAAGAGTGTGATGCCCAAAGACCATAATGCCAAAAGCCTTCAAAAACCAATATCATAATAGACTATGAGCCATAAAGGTTGTATTTATACATAATATAATATGTACCTCCAAAATCATAATAATGATAAATATATATATGTGAATAAATAAAAATAAAAAGAACCTATAAAGGTGCATATTTCATAACAAACATAATAATGAATTATTTCCGGCAACTTCCCTTTATATACATGCATCTACATACATGTATATATAGACACACCTATATATATATATATATATATATATATATATATATATATATATATATATATATATATTGAATATATATAAGAAAATAATAAATTATTCAAAAAAATATATATGAAGGATTTTGGTGAAGATTTAGTACATCCCTCCGCATTTACTGATTGTTGAATGGGATCATAGTGACCAGATGGAAAAGATGGACCCAAAATAATGTTCCATTGCCTGTCTGAGTGATTGATGTTACCAAAAAATCCATATAGCCTTAACCTTGGCAAATGTTAAAGGTGGTCATTAAGACCAGGTGAAAAGAGAGCACCCAAAGTGATTATCCAATACTTTTCTTTATGATTGAGAATACCATGCCACCCTTGTGGGTTGCTACGGTCACCCACAATGCGGTCAATAATCATGAACATAAACTGTGCTTGTGCATGTTTTGATACATGCCGATATAATGCATTAGTCTCCCTTTTATTTTTGATGTCACTGTGAGAAACAGTGGTTGACACAACAGTACTATTCTGATATCAGATGTTACTGAATGCTACTTGTCAGGCCATACAATACCAGAGTAAACACTAACAGTTCAGGATTTAAATCTTTATTGGCAGGCACAGTTTTCTTATCTGACAGACCTGTGGATGGAATGTTTGTTAACAATACCTGACTGTTTCTACACATATTCCCAGATTCCGAGTTAATATTATGCACATACCTCTCAATCTCTTAATGCACACACTCTGGACAAAGCTTGATAACATGGGGGTACACATAGTGACATAGTTTGAATATTGCTCTCATAAACTTGGAGATGCTAGAGTGACAGGATTTGTTTTAATATACATTTTCTGAAGGTTTTGAGGTCTGAAAATCAAATGTATGTCATTATTTAGTGACTACAATTCTGAGATCATCTCACTGATTTGCCAGGGGAACAGAGGAGCAGGCAGAAAATATGAGCCAAGTATCTTGGAATTCTGTACAGTTGAGAGGTATGATTATGCATACAGCTTACTACCACTCCCAGGATTCGAACCATGGCTGTGTCAGCTACAAATACAACAAGTTTAAGTTTCAGCTGAGTGTGCTATTTAGATATTGATGTTTTTCTTTTCAGTGTTTTCTGTCTTAAGTCTCTCTTGGTTGTACAATCTGATCTTGTACTTACAACAGTCTTATACAGACATTCCTAGATATTTTTTTATGTAGCACAATGTGGGTAACAGTGGTTAACACAACATTACTATTCAGAGAATGCAACAATAAATGCCATACAATACAAGAGTAAAACCAGTCGAGGATTTAGAGCTTTATTGCCAGACAGTTACAGTTTTATTTAAATATGACCTGTATGGGATTATTATTGTCATATTGTCTGATTTATTCAGTACAACCCATACACAGTTTTTATACTGCCAGGTGACTTTCTTCTACTTTATATTTATTTGGTATGACTACTACAAGCAGGTTTGTTACTCACTAGCCTCTCGATATAGCCTTTGCAACCTACTAGCATGGGCTTCCTGATTCACAGCCCGCTCAGCTGTAAGAGAAATAGAGAAATATTTAGGCATAGCTATCTATCATATACACAGGTTGGACATTAGTAAACAGTTATTGGTATGAGTACTTACACACTGCTGGGACATCACCCCTCTGCCTTACTTCTTGAACCCACTCGTTCAAGAGCTCCCGCTTTTCTCTGCTTCAAGTTAGCATAGTGGTGCTGGACCTGCTCACCAGTCTGAGGGATACCAGTGGCACTGGTGAGATCATGGGCGAGATGGTCCCAGGCATCTGCTTTATATTGGGAGCCTTGGTGCTGACCCTGCAGCTGTCTTTCATCATGGTTTTGTACCAGCAGTCCTACCATGACCTTGGACTCCTGTATGCCCCAGCACTGTGCAAGGAAGTGCATGCCCTCACCAACTCCTGCCATACTGACTACAGTAGGAAGCTGCAACCAGTTATGAGCTGTATTCCCACCTGTGGGGTTTAAATACGGCTGATTTCCCACCCTTTGCCCTGATTAGACGGTTTTGAATATGCTGAGCTAAGCTAAGCTATGGGTAAACCTGCTTAGCTAAGGTTGGCAGTTCTTAAAGGGACAAGTTCAGTACTGCTTACCAATGGGCAAATCCACTTAGCTAGGCTACTCATTGCTTAGCAGTCATATTTACACAATGCTTACACCTGGTAAGCAGAGTTGTGCAATGCTTAGCATTGCTTATTTTTCATTTTATAGTCTATCTGCTGTATGGCATTGATTCATCATTCATTATATATTATAATGTGTTTAGTGTCCCTGACATCCCCCAATGTGCTTTCATTACATTTATTCATGTGTGTCTACACTGTATGGGGCACTTGTATTTATATGGGGGTTTCACAATGTTATTAAACTGACACCTCACATCTGGACCTAATACAGTACTCTGGTTAACAAATATATGTTATTTAGTAGCTAATTATAAAAATAAATGTTTATGTACTGCTTCCACATGTAAAATGCAAATTGGTTATAGTGGGGATCAAACCAGTAATGGCTGCTTGCAAAGCATATGCTCTCATCACTACAGTATTGAAATACTGCTTATGCTGGATGTCTCTTGGTATTTAACTTCTTGTGCTGTTTAAGCTGGACTAACCATAGCTAAGCAACAGGCACACATGCGCAGCTATGCTTAAACTTCATCGCATTTATAAAGAAATAATTATTTGTTGTGTTATTTTATTTGTACCCTTCAGAATATTCCTGCTAATGCTGAACCTGTTATTCTATCAACTTTCTGCTTTGTGGGACAATTGTCCCTTTTGCCTTTGTCCACATTCCTTACTCTGATGAGTTGGGAGGTGTGCGCTATGTGCTTATACTACATCTGTTATTCTGACAACATTTGTCTTGGTAGGGACGATTGTCCCTTATGGCTTTGACCAGATTTGTTATCCTGATGGGTTGGGGATATTACGAGCATTCTCGCTTATTTTAAATTGCAGAAAGACAATTCTGGAGTGCAGGGGGCATGTATATTGTGAGAGCTCTGCTCTCACACACACACCCCCTGCACTCATACATGGAACCATGTCTGTTTGAGCACAGCAGCACGCCTTATTATATATGCATGCCGTGCTTCTGTGCTGAACAGGAACGGTCCCTGACATGCAGGAATAACTTATTCCTGCACAGCTGCTTGCTGAATCACAGGGTCCCTTTTGCATATAGTATGATGTTGCATTGGTTTGTTTGTTTTGTTTTGTGGTACTTTAAATTGTTTAGTCTTTAATTAACTTTGCTTACTGCATTCTGTATGGGTTAGTTCTAGTTATTGTATGCTTGTGTTTGTGATTTATTTAGTGTGATTGATGTACTTTGAGTTTTAGTGCCTTTGTGATTCTGAATTATTTTTTCCTTTGACTAACTCAGACCTCAGAAAATTTTGTTTAAAAAAACACTAATGAAGTAAAGCAAAAAAAAAATGATGACTCCTTGATGAAAATAATAAGTCTTCTAAAGGTCTTGATGCAACTGTTAAGCATAATAAACCATAACCAGCATAATCTAAGGATTTTGAAATGGAACAAATTAGAAGTCTTTGGTTACACCATGAAGTGATAACAGTGCATGTGATGTTCATTTAAGTAAACTTCAAAGTAATAAAAGACTGAGGAATATGAAAAGGTTTGCCTGCTTTGTTCTACTCCAAGATTTTCTAGGCTTTTCATGAGAATATAGTGTACAACAGAATGTCGCTTCTTAGAAGGAAAAAGAAGAAAATAATCTGATGAGCATTGCAACCATGCTTACTGTGAGGCATGTGTATGATGTAAGATATACATATAGGCCTTCATGTGAAAATAAATGGCAGTTTCATTTATGTGGCACATGTATGATTTTTCTTATATTACAAACACTATAGAAAACATCATGAGCAGAATAATCAGAAAGGGTAAAAGAAGAAAAACAGACACTTTCACAACTCAAAATGAATATACATGAGAAATGAAGAACAGGAATAAGCACAATTATAGGTGTGTCACGAAAATAAGAAAAGGCTGGGAAGAGGAAGATCATCTCTGCAGATGATACAAATATTGTATTGCAATGTATAGCTCATAAATAGTCTGTACCTCATGAAATCTGCAACAGTGCATGCACTATATTCTTTGGCCAGAGAAAAAGTAGCCATCACCCATCAAGGCAGGCAGGTTTTAATGCATTGTGCTTGGACATTGTGTGAACAGAGAATGGAAGAGATTCCACAAGGAGCCTTAAGTGCAGTTATTTCCTTTCAGAGCACACAGCAACCACTGTCAGTCTGCAGCTGGTTTCTCCCACTTCCTCCAGATGCCCAATAAGTCTCCCCACTGGCACAGCTATAGAGCTGGGATCTCAGCTGAGTGACCCAGTAAAGACCTCCAGCACCATCTCTGTCCAACCAGTGCTTTGTGTCCCTGCCCAAGTAGCTGACACACGCACTCTTTGAGATTTGATTTACACGAACACACACACCTAGGAAAGACTGGCACAGGTTTACTAACTATGCCTCCTTTCTGCCCAGGCTATAAGGTAGTTACCACTGCCACCAGTCACTCATTATCAGCTACTTTAGGGTCACAAAGGGTGTCCACTCTTACTGTGCAATATTAATACAAATTGTAGCTTGACCAAGAGTGAGGCTATTATGAGTGGCCCACACAATGTCATCAAATAAATACACAAGCACTCTCAAAACTTAAATATCTCTACACAGGGCAGCCACAATGAAAGGTTCAAATATATTTAATAATAAATAATAAAACAACAAGACAATGCTAAATATATATTCACAGTGGCATCAGAGTTCAAAACCACAGGAAATATTTAAAAAAACTTTGAGTACAGGCTTACGCAAATAAAGAAAAACATCTAAACTAAGCTTCACTATATTCTTGACTGAATCTAAGAGAGTTACTATACCATAGCAACTTACTTAGAGCAAGGCAGAGGTAATGAATGGTTCTTGTTGTTGTTGTTGTCTGGTCTCACTCAGAGACTTCTCAAAATAATATCTGAAATATTACTGCTGAGATAGCTTGCAGAATGACATCATTTCTGGTCATCTGACCTCTAGTTCTCATTCAAACACCCATTGCTGAAGCTGGCAGTATTTAGCATCTACCTGTAAAAATACCCAGACAAGGGCTTTTGCTCAGATCTTTGGCGGATGCTGGAAGTCGTAAAACAATTGCATTCTTTCATGCTTTTAGAGTAGCAATTAGTTCACCCTAAAGATAATACAGAAAGCTTCCTAGTACAGACATTGCTTCTCTAGCTGCATTGAAACCTGAGAGATAACCTCTTTATGGCCTAACCTATAAAGTAATTAAATTTCAAATATTTTTCTAAAGTTTTCTGGACTGAGGTTAACCCTCCAGTTTCCGCTGTTAATGTATACATTTAAACAGTTACAATAGTGCATGTACATTTCTGTTCTCTTCCAGTAGGGCACACTGTGTATACATTTTACACACAATAACTTTACAAATACATTTTCAACACAAACATCTGTACAAAGCAGTTTGATATATACATGACATACAGTTCTAATACATTTGTAACACCAACATCTTGTATAAATTAGTTTGATATTCACATATGACATATAATTATTTAAAAAATTCCAGATAGCTGTGCTGGCAGTACCTGCTTTTGTCACAGTAGTTACTAACCTTAAATAATTAAACCAGAAGACAACAGCTGGTAAGACTTCATGCAATTCACATTGATGCAAAGGGCAGCAAACAGAAAATTGAAAGTTCATCCACCAGATATATGGATGAGTTACTTTAGGGTTAGTGATGTTGCATGCCCTGTAATAACAAAGTGGAAAGGTACATTAAAGGTTCAGGAGGTAATAATCCTGGCATTTTGATAAAGAAAGGTAATAGTTTACTGTTGATTGGACTACCTTTATCAGGTAACTTGACAAGTATTTTTTGAGAACTCATTATGAGACTGCATTGAAATAAAAGTATGGATGATATAAAAGATTCATAACCTGGAATGTTTTTGACAAAAGCAGCTGCAGCAGTGGTTGTAAGGCTGCTGATGGTTCAAGGACGGTGGAGTACTGAAGTGTTTTTAAGTAAATCATCATTGTCTTTGACACTAAGTAAACAAGCATGCTGAATGTAGCTATCAGAGGGTTTTAGGCATATTCATTATTTTGTAATCCCAGCCTTGTAGGTATTCGGTTGGCTAAAAAAAATATGAACCTACTTATTGTGATAGTGCATATAGCCTTAGTAACCCTTATTGGTATCCTATAGAGCTGTGCAAACTCTAACTATAATTGTTGCAGGATAGCCTTCTTATCAGCCATCCACTACTACTGAACCCTGCCTGTCACATTTAGTTTAATGTTAAGCTCACTTGTTAGCCAAGGACATTTAAATGTCATCAATCACCATTTAGTCAGAGGAAAGAAACTGTACGGACTACACAGAAGTTAGTTTCTGAGTGGTTAAAGAAAAAAGGTAGACTTTTGAATATCTATTACTTTATTATATCCTAAAGTCTCTATTTTGATAATTTAAGGTCTTGGAGTGTATTTTCAGTAACCAGCATGGGCTAAGTTTACGTTTTTTGAAAGACTAGTAGGTTATAACATTCCAGTGGAATAGGATACACTCCTATCTTGCCCCATTGATAATAACTAACTACCTAAACTTTAAATATCTTCTTCACAAATGATATTTTAAATAGTACAATTTGCCATACTTGCAGTGTCACTTAACTGACAGTTGTAACACTAGCAAAATGGAATGGTGAATGCAAGTCATGGTCCACTTTTGTTAAAACTGAAAATGTCTGCTGCCTTAGCAAATCACTTTGTTTGCTCTAGAGAGACTATCTTCCAACAGTTTGGTTTAGGGCACATGGCCAATGTGCCCTTCCAGAATAAACAAAATTACTGAGTAATGACTAAATGTCTGTAAGAAAAAGTCTTACCATAGGAGTCATGGGAATCATAGAACATGCAAGGCTATTTGACCAGAGGCCATACATATATTGTCAATATCCACCCTCAGACTCTACCAACTTTCTCAAGAGGGGGAAGGTCTGTAAGTCCTGGTATGTACTTTTAGGACACCCATCAGTTTGTTTAAGCATTGTTTGAAGACCAACATGGAGTCACATTGCTTGAGATGCAAGGAGAATCTATTCTAGAAAAGGGGAGGCACTGGGTAATGTACCTATCTTTTTTACCTGATATAAATTGAGATCTTTTGTTCTAGTGTTGATACTCAAATCAAAGGGTAAAAAGGTCACACAGACAAACCATTTAGTAAAAACTATAACAAAGGCCCAACCACTGATGTACAGACCCATGGGATATATGCAAATGAGTCCTTAAAGGATATATACATGTTTCAGCTACATGACTTCCGAATGCCAATAACATTTAACTTTTTTACTTTTTTAAGTTTTTATGGGTGCATTTTGGCCAATAAAGCCAAACTACACTAGCTGTAGACATGCCCATGTTTCACCCTTTCTGAGCTCATCAGTACATCATAAGTGGATTGCTGAAATACTAGTATATCTACAATGAACCTGCCATTAGATACAACCCAAAATTGCCCAGATGAGCTTTGAGATGACAGCCTTATAATTTTAAGAGGCACAGTCAGAGGCTAACATCTCTTAAATGTAGGTGGGCTGTCTTGGGCTCATGTTCCATCTGATATTACAAGAACTGTTAGTTGCATGCTAAGCAGGGAGGGGGATTAAGTGGCATTGTAACAGCTGAGCCTGGGAAATAATACTGCACGGTGTGGGGGTCATGTCTGCTGTTATTAAAAGGCATGTCATGGAACACAAGTACAGAGTAGGCAGGCAAGCCAAAGAGAGGCTCTCTATGACAATGAATAGGAAGTGGGTTCCTTTTGGAGTATATATTGGCTTGCTTGAGGAAGCAGATTCCTGTCCTTAAGAACTAGAGATTGTTCGGAATGAGAGGAGTCAATGAAGCTTTATGTGGAAGATGAAGGCAATCAGGAAGGCATCCTCACTTGAAATCAGAAGTGAGTAGAGGCAGAGAAAGTGCCTAAGACCTGGGGTCTAAAGTGAAAAAGAGAACCCCACTTTGTGTCAGTTCTAAAAATAGGGAAGTCTTCACTGGGTGTGAGCACTGTAAACAATCTGCAAAACTGCCTGTTATGAAATGAGAGTTAGTTTAGTGCTTTTTTTATATAATTATTTAACCCTCTAACTGTTGCTGCCAAGATACATTTGTACCCCAGTAATGTGTTGATACAGTAGGTGCCAGATTATCTTATTTTGACCCTTTTTTTCAAAATTGCCATAAAACCAATGTAAGAATTCCATCATAAGTAAAAGTTCAAAGTATTAATGCTAAGTAGGATTTTTTTTTTGCTGGACTTAAAACACCCTCCACAGCTTATACTCATAAGCAGTAAAGTACATTACATGAAAATAAAGTTGTGAGTCTTTACATCTAGAATCACTAGATGCATTTCACAGCTGAGGGTTATAATAAATAATTCTGAGAAATGCACTGCAATATTTCGTACAGTTACAGGCATATGGTTCTTTGTTGTTATAGGAAAATACATCTCAATCCCCCCATCAATAGTTTTCACACACATACACAAGAAACACAATCTTCAAGGTTGAAAATTTGGATTTTTACTTATAATTAAGCTTTCTTCAGCAGATAATAAGCTATCTCCTTATGTTAAATGCACCTCTTATTTACACAACTTTGCCTACTTTTCCATCGGTTAGCAAAGATTCCCAAGTCTCAGTCCACCACAGTTTATCAGTTGTAGTTCTCTGACTTCTAGTGTTCTTCTCCTGAGATCAGCCCTCCTCCTCTTCCAGTAACCCAGAATTAAAATTAGGACAAATTCTTCAGTTACCCCAACTACAATTCAATATATTTATTGACACAGTAATATATTCACTAGGACTCTCTTCTAATCTCTTTGGCTGTACCTCACTCTTTCAAACTAAATTCCCGAGTTCTGTTTGGCTCCTAAGTTGAATCTTTCTCTTAGACCACAAGCCTCAGTGCTCTTTTCCTTCATAGTGTATTTCCCTTTCTTACCTTGTGTATGGGTGGGGCTGCCACATATATTGCAGTAAAGGTTGGAGAATTAACCCCCTTTATAACTAAATAAAATACTCTCACATAGCCCTCCCATCACCTCAAATCAGGGCTATGTTACACTGACCTCATCCAGACACAGGGGATTAAGGCTCAGCTGTCCTGTGGGCCACTGCAATTCCTGAAAGGCTGGATGATCTAAAGCAAGGGACCCTTTTACTGACTGGGAGCCTCTTTTACTTTCAGATGTACTTTGAATAATATTTACATGAACGAGTTTACTATTTCAGACCTGACCAGGCTTTGTACCTTTATAATGGATTTTCATAAAGGAAAATGGTTTGTTTCTGTACAAAATTGTCAGTTTCTTACTCAAGCACTTGAAGATACCTTCCATGCTTTGCATAGTGTTCTGAGCAGCAGTAATCAGGTCACACATGCAATAAAACCTTTCAATAACATCTTTTTTTCCTGCTGTACATACTTTACATGGAATAAACCAGCCTGGGGCACTTTCTAGCAAAACATCCAAACTGAGAACAGGCAACAGTTTAGGCCATTCGGTCTATAAACCGACTCATGTTTTCTTTAGTGTCTTTGTATAAGTGTTTTCCAGTTGTATCTAAAAGGAGGCAATTTATACAGAGTTACATGTATTGGTAGCATATCTAAATGAGACTTTAGATGCTTTTTTATTAGACCCATTGTTAATACTACTATTGCTCATTTTGTATTTTTCCTTTGTATTTATCTGCAAATCTTCTAAGTTTTTTTCTGCCTGTGCTGATATCTTTACTTTATTATTTGCTACTTGTTCTGATACAGTGCATTGCTTTTACTATGTCTGTCTTTCTAAGTATTTTTGTTGATCGGTTCCCTCCTCTATATTTTTCTAACAGTGACATTTCTTGTCTTAATTGCTTTACATCATCCTCTATTCAATGCTTCCATAATGATATTTTATTTCTTCCCTTCCTTTCCCTTATTGCTCTGTGGCAAGACGTTATCTGTTATTAATTAAGCTGCACAGAATATATCCTATTTATTTTTGCTAATAGTCTTGATTACTGTGTTAATCTGTATTATGAGACTTTAACATTCTGAGTCTTATTTACTTTCTGTAATGTATTTCTTTCGTTGATCGTAATATGTCTATCATTTTCTATTAAATCAAACAGTTCTTGAGATCATTTTCTTCTAAACTTAGAGCACATTCTTTGCTGTCTGTTTCCTGTGGACATTCTACAGAAAGTTCCAGAATATCTTTCTGTAACATATCCTTTTCAGCTGCTAACTGCATCATCTGCTGCTCCTTCATATGGGAACTTATTAGCCCATCTGTCCACAACACTGCCTGCATCAGAGCTTCCCCACTCCTTCCTTTGCTGTGGAACTGCAACTGAACTTTTGTACTGGTTTCATACTGAAGGCTTCAGAGCATCATCATGTGACAAGTGATCAGACGCTTCCCATTCCAACTGTTTCCCCTTAGTTTGGGGACTCATTGTTTCATCGTGCTATGACATTACCCAAGCTGCATTTTCTACACTAAGTCCTTCACTTTGAAGTTAATCCATAACTTCAGTTTTTATTTCTTTAACTTCTCCATTACGAAACCTCTTTTCTAGTTTTCCCCCTTGATTTTCTTATTTTTATTTTATATTGTGAAATTTTGCATATCCAAGTGACTTTGTCTGTATTTCTCTTCAAATGTTTTTGGTGCTGTTTTTTTTGTATTGATTAGCTTTTTCTCCTTTAAACAAATATTGTACCATATCAAATCTCTTTTTCTTTTCTAGGTCCATATTTCTTCTTCGGATGTCTGTTCACCTGTTCCTCCTTAATTTGGGAGCTCATTATTTCATCATGCTGTGACATTACCCATGTTGGACTGTCTACACTAAATCCTTCACTTTGTTTTCTATTTTTTTAATTTCTACTTTACTAATCCTCTGTTCAATGTCCCCCCTTTGTTTTCTTTTTTTTTCATATTGGGAAATTTTCCATATTTATTTATTTATTTATTTGTATTTATTTCATTTGTTTACCAGGTAATGTCCAACTGGGCTTGAGGCCCATTTTCAGTGGAGGCCTGGGGAGAAAAGCTCCAGTACATACAAATAGACAGTATTGAACCATCAAGTTGAACACATATTAATTAAATGAGCAATGTAGAAAGCAAAATCAGTAAAGTAATTAACTAAATAATAATTAACAAATGTAATAAAATTGGCACAGTTTGAGATGAAATTAACTGCATGACTTAATAGTGGGAACAGTGTGATACAGTTTATCAAGAAAGAGCAATGAAGTCTCCATAACAGTTATAAGACAAAGCAGTATATGAATTTACATTGCTAACTAAAAGAGAGTGTTGGACCAAGTTAGCCTTCAGTAGTTAATAACTGTAGCTGTGAGAATGAGCTAGTTTAGGGTGATAGTAGGTGGCCTAGCTAGGAGTATGGCAGGAGCAGAGCCAGTGTTTTGCCAGGCATTCCTTAAGGAGGTGTTTGAACACATGAATGCTGGGGTTTTAGCTATAGGTTGAGGAAAGGTGTTCCAGAGTTTGACAATTTTATAGGAGTAGAGGGCGGTGCCTTGTATGTTGTGGGGTTGAGTAATCTTTAACACTAGTTTATATGAGGATCTTAGTGATCTAGGATTGCTGTTGGGGTTGGATTAGGTAGCATACTCTTCTTTTTTTATTAATTAGTTTGATATTCTCCTTCACATTAATATTGTACCATATCAGATGTATTTTTATTTCCCATGCCAAAGTTTCTTTTTATACCTTTCAAAAACCTCTAGCTTTTGTTCTTTATATTTTTGTACTTCCTCTGGTGCTTCTTTTTTCAGGAGGCCCAGTGATTCTTCCGTATCCTCAGGAGTCCACTTTGTCATCTTTATGACTCTTTTTGCCCTGTCAGTTTTTGTGTTTGCGTTTTGTATTTTTTTTGTGGATTACTATTTCCATCTACAAAAGAGAGGGCCACCCACCCCCTGAACCTGGCCTAACCCCATTATAGAAGTGTTTCTATGTCTTGAAGTTTCTAGAATGCCATTTTTTCCATTTCTGGCACCAGTGTGCATATCAGGATTGGGCACTTTTTCATCCTAGGACTTGTGCACTCAGCTGTCATTTTTATTTTTTAACTTACCTCTTTCCATGATATATGCTATATAAGATACAGTCTATATATTGTGTCATCTTGGTGAGATTTTGTAAAAACAGGGTCCACCTCATGAATGTACCCACCAAGAATGAGGGTGACTTAAGTTTCAGCAGTACTACTCTCCTTTTCTTACTGATTTCATCATCTCTTCAGTCAGACCTCCGTGTCACTATTTAGACCCCTTTCTCTCCATTTGGACCCCCCATGTCTCTATTCAGACCCCATCTCTCGATTCAGACCCCCATCTCTCCATTTGGACCCCCCATGTCTCTATTCAGACTCCCATGTCTCCATTCAGACCCCTATCTCTCCATTAAGACCCCCATGTCTCTATTCAGACTCCCATCTCATTTGACCTTGCTATGTTCTGTATTCTCTCTTCCTTTTTCCTACTCCAAATTTTTGAGTAAACGCTTGCTTCTCTTGACTATTCTGTTTTTACCTGTGTGCTTTATCCCCTTCCAGTGCCTACTTAAAGGCCCCTTTCTTCAAATCTGTACTTTAATAACTGCTGCTTTCTTGTTTACTGTTAATGCTGTACAATTAGAAGGCATAATCTGTTTATATTGTAGAATTTCTGCATGTAGTATTTGGGTACTGGCAACTGCATTCTCTCTTCCTTCTGCTTATTCCAGCTTGACTAAATGCTAGCATCTCTTGACCTTACTATGTTTTGTGTTCTTACTTTGTGTACTCCAAATGTTAGAGTAAACGCATGCTTCCCTTGATCATTCTTCTATTACCTGTGTGTCCCCCTCAGTACCTATTTAAAGGCCCCTTTCTCCATATCTGTGTTGTAAACTAAGCTACTCTCCTTTCTAGCTCCTCAAGCCTCGCTAGTCTTGTCTTTCCTTTCTACTGCTACCTGTAAACCTGGGAGTACTCTCTCCAGGCCTTCTACCTTTTCTCTTTCTCACCCTCCAGCCTGCAGTTTTCACTCTGTTTTTTTTCTCTGTCTGTCTCTATCAGTCCTTTGCCTTCTATTTCACTCTTTCTGCTTGCCTCTAATATTCACTACCCCTCCATTAATTGCTCTCTCCTTAGAGATTTAATATTTTTTTACCACCTTAAGCTCACTATCTTATTTTTATTGCATCTCTGTTTTATTTTACAGTAGTCAACTACACTGAAAAGTGACCTCAACCCCCCCCCCCCGGATATACCTGGCTGACATTCTATCTACTGACCCTCAAAGTGATACAAGGATTGCTGTCTAGCCAACGACAAGAGCAAACCAACAAAAATAGAAAAACACCATCACAAGCTTTATGTACGTATTCCAATTGCTTCTTCCTCACTTGGTGTTAAAAGCATTTTTTTTTGTGCAAATTAATCTAGGCTGTGGTGTGCACACGTATTTCTCAGCTCACTAACCCCCTCCTTCACCACCTTTATTCCACCCCCACTGAGTATGCATCTCTCTGCCTAGTCTCTGTATCACTTTGGCACATAACTCACTTCAGGAAAGTGGGCTAAAGACTAAGACGTTGCTGCCTCTGTCCTCTCTTTTTTAAACCAAGGGTTCACTTCATACATTATCAACATCTGGCTTTATCACCTAGTCTCTCCACTCTAGTCCCAAATAAGAAAAGTACAACCAAACAAAATAAAATTAAAAAGCAAACAGCAGTTATATTCTAGACATTGGGTTTTTACACAAAGCTTGGCAAAAGACTCACAGTTGTATATAATATTGCTACTGATAGGTTTTTCTCTTCTACATCTGGCCAACCAACTGGGTTTTGGCCTGCTCCACTCCCCTACCCCCATTTCAATTACATTTATACATCCCCAACCACACCCACTCTCCACATACCAATAAAAATCTACTATCCATTAAATAGGAGACAAACACGGTCTCCAGTCTAACTATATCAGCCATTCATCTCCCAGTAAGCAGATGCCTGATTATAACACCCAAATCATCTACTTAGCAACATTCACTTAAATTATCTAATTGCACCCTACAGACTAGCAATCTATATACAATGGCTATTTTTCAATCAGCATTTAAAAATTTATCCAAATACAGCTAAACCATATACAATAAAAAGACGTTTAAACTATAAAATAACCATCCTAATAAAAAGAATCTAAATTTAGCATTTTTATTCCTCATCTCTACTGCCCTGTTCTCTCTCTTGTCCTTGCTAACAGCTCTAAAGTATCCACCAGCCTCAATCCATAACCATCCATATCAAACCTCTGTATCTCCCCCTGATAGCCCGGTTAAGCACACCACAGCCCCAGAACTCATTCACTCCAACCCTCTAGACTATGAACCATATAGACTTCTACCCATTATAAATAAATCACATACTTATTATAAGCACACTAAACTACAATACACGTTTATAAAACTCCTACTACACCTTGCAAAGGAGCTAAACTGCTCTGGAGACATACACCCCAATCCTGGTCCTCACCAGATATAATATCCAACCCAACCCCTGGGAACATCAGACTACCACACAAAAAGATAAATCTTCTATACTGTTTCTCAATATGAATGTCAGAAGTATTGTGAATAAAGTACATGACCTGTGTGCTTTACTTTCCCTCTATATTCCTGACATTGCCTTATTAACTGAAACATGGTTAAAACCCAGCATCTGCAATAATGAAATTATAGCCCCAGGATAAAATGTAGTATGCAAGGATAGGTCAAACAAAAAGGGGGGGGGGGGTGTTGCTATTTTGTTTAAAGAACACCTAGCACTAGATATCTGGAAAATAACAGCCTCGACTTTGGAAACGCAGAACTTATCTTTACTAAATTAAAAATCAACCCAAAAAAGTTAATTAACATCATAGGCAGGTATATCCCACCAGGAAATAATATCCACACACTAGAAAACATACTTCACTGGGCCTCTAATACATACCCACAAGAAACAGTCCTGCTGAGTGATTTCAAGACTGTTCCGCTCTGAACCCATCATCTCACATTAACCTTCATGGATTTACACAACTTATCACATCCCCTACAAGAACTGACAAAACTACCAAATGCCAGTCTATCCTTGACTGGATTTTGGTTAACAATCCCTCACTAACATCTCAGGCAGGTTGTCTTCCAGATGGCCTAAGCGACCACTTGCCAACCACACCTCTTACCATACAATAAGAAACAAAAAATCCTTCAACCCACAAAAGTTCATCTCAGCCCTAAAAAGCTGTAAATGGGAGTCTTTCAAACAGCTACCCTGAGATGAAGCAGTCAACTCATTTAATAAAACTTTTTTTAAGAGATTCTAGATTGCTATGCACCCTCCAGAACCATTAGAGTTAGAGCCAATTATGCACCCTGGTTGAGCAAGGAATGCCATTCCCTTCTCAAAACTAGGGATAAAGCCTGGGAACAATACCACAAACACAAAACCCAATCTACAATACTAACATTTCTAGAACTATGTAACAAAGTTAAAAAACTCATCAAACAGGACAAAATCAATTATCACCACAATATTCAAGAAAAACAGCTTAATAACCTACAAAAATTCTGGGCTGCAGTTAATAACATACTATCTCCAGGCAAAACCTCCACACTCACTCCAACCTCTACCACTAATCCTGAAAACATAGCAACACAATTTAATACTTATTTTACAGAAACAATACTAGCCCTAGCCAATACAAACAACAACGCCAATAGCCATGCCCCAATAACTCCCTATCTCAGTGAACCCTCTCAAAACAACCTCAGTCTATTTACACTATAACTAGTAACAGTAAACACTGTAAAAAAAAAAATACTCCTCAAACTAAAACCAACTACCTTAGTCACAGACAAACTGTCAGCCGAATTTCTGAAAGTAGCTGCTGATGGAATAGCTTACCCAGTAGCAATACTCATAAACAGATCTATGTCAGAGTGCATAGTACCTGCTATAAGGAAAAAATCCCATATAATACCCCTTCACAAAGGAGACAACTCAACTGATTTTAGCAACTACCGCCCAGTCACTATTCTATCACCCCTATCCAAAATCCTAGACATGGTGGTCCATACTCAACTCATGAACTTCCTTAACACCCACAATCTATTATCAATCACATAACATGCATTTTGCCCCCATCATAGTACAACTACAGCCCTCATGTCCTTTATAAATACAGTCAACCAACTTAGAAATTCAGGGCAGTTCGTATCTGCCATATTTCTAGACCTGTCCAAAGCATTCGATATGGTAAACCACAACAAACTGATCAAAGTCCTCTCCTCCCTAAACCTTAGTGCTTCCACTGTTACCTGGTTCCAAAACTAGCTATCAGACCGACAACAGGCTGTATTATGGCAACATCACCTATCCACTCTCCTGCCAGTCTCCATAGGTGTCCCAAAATGCTCAAATTTAGGACAACTATTGTTCTCTCTCTTTACCAACCAACTCCACACCTCCACTTGCCAAGCATCTGTAATACAATACAATATACAGATGACTCTGCCCTCATATGCCCTGCCCCCACCATACAGGACCTCCACACCATAACCCATAACTCATTTCTATCAGTAGAATCCTGGCTTACCAATTCTCAACTCATTCTAAACCCAAATAAAACCAAACTTCTCCTCTTCTACTCCTCAAGAACACCTACAACATTCCCAGTTTTCACCCTAGAGTCCAAAAACTATTATCACCGCTGTGACACATACCAAACTGCTAGGGGTTGAAATTGACAACAATCTAAAATTTGGTATACACATAGCCCAAACTATCAAAAAAAGATAATAAAAAATGATGCCTCCTTTACAAAAAGAAGAAATTGTTAACCAGATCTACAAAAGCAACCATTGCCTAGACACAACTCCTATCACCCCTGCTCTACGCCTCCCCTATACTAACCATCATTATCTTCTTTCGGCTGTTCCCGTTAGGGGTCACCACAGCAGATCACCTGTCTCCATTTCTTCCTGTCCTCTGCATCTTGCTCTGTCACACCAACCACCTGCATGTCCCCTCTCACCACATCCATAAACCTTATCTTAGGCCTTCCTCTTTTCCTTTTACCTGGTAGCTTCATCCTTAGCATCTTTTTCCCAATATACTCCGCATCCCTTCTCAGCACATGTCCAAACCAATGTAATCTTGCCTCTCTGGCTTTGTCTCCAAACCTTCCAACCTGGGCTGACCCTCTAATATACTTATTCCTAATCCTGTCCACCCTCATCACACCCAGTGCAAATCTTAACATCTTTAACTCTGCCACATCCAGCTCAAATGCCGGCCTTTTTGTCAATGCCACTGTCTCCAACCCATATAACATAGCTGGTCTCATTACCCTCTTGTAGACTTTCCCTTTCACTCTTACAGGTACTCGTCTGTCACAAATCACTCCTGACACTCTTCTCCACCCACTCCATCCTGCCTGTACTCACTTCTTCACCTCTCTTCCACACTAACCATTACTCTGAACTATTGACCCCAAGTATTTAAACTCATCCACCTTCGCCACCTCTACTCCTTGCATCCTCACCATTCCTCTATCCTCCCTCTCATTCACACACATATATTCTCTCTTAGTCCTGCTGACCTTCATTCCTTTTCTCTCTAGAGCATATCTCCATCTCTACAGGGTCTTCTCCACCTGTTCCCTACTCTCACTACAGATCCACAATGTCATCTGCAAACATCATAGAACATGGGGACTCCTGTCTGATCTTGTCTGTCAACCTGTCCATCACCATTGCAAATAAGAAAGGGCTCAGGGCTGATCCTTGATGTAATCCCACCTCCACCTTAAACGCATCCATCACTCCCACCGCAGACCTCACCGCTGTCACACTACCCTCGTACATATCCTGTACCGTACCACTTTTACATACTTCTCTGACACTCCTGACATCCTCATGCAATACCACAACTCCTCTCTAGGCACCCTGTCATATGCTTTCTCCAAGTCTACAAAAACACAATGCAACTCCTTCTGACATTCTCTGTACTTCTCCATCAACACTCTCAGAGCAAACATTGCATCTGTAGTGCTCTTTCCCAGCATGAAACCATACTGCTGTTCACTAATCATCACATCCCTTCTTAACCTAGCTTCCACTACTCTTTCCCATAATGTCATGCTGTGACTGATCAATTTAATCCCTCTGTAGTTACTACAGCTCTGCACATCACCCTTATTCTTAAAAATTAGTACCAAAACACTTTTTCTCCATTCCTCAGGCATCCTCTCACTCTCCAAGATTTCATTGAACAATCTATTTAAAAACTCCACTGCCATTTCACCTAAACACCTCCATGCTTCCACAGCTAAGTCATCTGGGCCAACAGCCTTTCCATTCTTCATTCTCTTCATAGCTATCCTTATTTCATAGGTTCATAGGTTCATACTAGGCTATCTGCCCAAGGGCATTTATAAGCCCTTTAGTTTGAAGAAAACTGTGCCTATTATTTTGCTGTGCCTCTGTCAAGCAGTGACACTGAAGTAATCCCTGGGGTATATCTGCGATCTCCCATCCATTGGTCAAGATTCCTCTTGAACAAGGCCAGCGAGGTGCTCTGCCTCACATGTACCGGGATTTTGTTCCACAGCATAGGGAGTCTCTGGGTGATGAATCTGTCCCTCCAGCACATTCTATTAATAACCATGTCAAGGTTTAAGTCTCCGCCCTTGTGGTTCTGAGGGATCTAGATTTTTGAGGTGAAGCATATTCATCAAATCTGGGTTTGACATGGCCTTATATGTCAGGCACAGGTCACCTCTGAGCAAGCGGTATGCGACTGAATAGAGCTGGAGTTCTTTCAGTCTGGCAGCATAAGACATATTTTTGAGACCCTTTATCCTTTTGGTGAGGAACTTTTGGGGCCTTTCCAGCTGCTGCAGGTGTCGGGTCAGATACATTGGGCATTGTACTCAATCATAGGTCTAATGAGTGATGAGTACAATGACCTCCCTAGATCTAGATGTGAATCCTTTCATGATCAGGTGGGCAATGTAGAAGGTTTTCCTAACTACTTTGGCAACATGAGTGTCAAACAGGTTACTGTCAACCTGGGTCCCCAGATCCCTGATGACTTCTTCTGTGCTCAGTGGATTGCCACCTATATGGTAGCTAGGTAACCTTGTTTTCCTGAAGGGTATGACTATGCATTTCTTGGCGTTTAACTTTAGGCCATGGCTCTGGCACCAGTTATCCGTTTCTGTGAGGCCCTTCTGAAGAATATCTGTGTCAGATGTGTTTTCGACTATGGCCCAGTTTGCAGTCATCTGCAAACTTTGTCAGCCATAACCCTCCTGTGTTTGCTTGTACTTCAGAAAAGTAGATGCCGAACAAGAGTGGTCCCAGGACTGAGCCCTGTGGGACACCACTTGTGACAGGCTTTGAGTCTGACATGGCGCCAGCAACTCTGACCCTGTGGGTTCTGTCACTTAGCCAGTTTGCAACCCATCTTGTGATGTATGGGTTTACATTTAAGCTGATGAGTTTTTCGATGATACCTGAGTGGGGTATTGTGTCAAGGCCTTTGCCAGGTCGAGGTAGGCTGTATGGACTGCCTTGCCCTCATCAATGGCCTTGGTGACTGTTTCAAAAAGTCAACCAAGTTTAAGAGGCATGATCTGCCTTTGACAAAGCCAAACTGGGATGGATCCAAAGTCTGCAAGTTCCCTATGTCTTTATTTATGAGTTCCATTATGATCCTCTCCATGGCTTTGCAGATAAGGCTTGTCAAGCTAATGGGACGGTAATTTCCAGGGTCGGTGGAGGCACGCCCTTATGAAGTGGGACCACAGTCGCCGTGCACCACTCCTTGGAACGTATCCTGAGGTGAGGCTAAGATTAAACAGCTGTCCTAACTGGGTTTAATTCCTCATTGAGTTCGTGGAGCACACAGCCGGGACACCATCCAGTCCCATGGATGCTGTGTGTTTTGACTTCGAGAGACCAGTCCTCTCCTGGGCGTTGGAGCTGTATGGGGCTGTACAATCCTCTGGTATAGATATCTCTCCTTTTGGGGGGGGGAGAAGTTTGCACTGAACCTGTCAGCCAGTATGTTGGCAATGTGTGTAGGTTCAGTAATCTTCACATCATTTTGAACTAATTCCGAGCATATCTGGGAGTTTCCTCCTAGGTTTCTAACATAGCTAAAGAAGGCCTTATGATTGTCTTTTGAGTCCTTGGTGATTTTTCTCTCAAAATTTGCCTTGGATGATTTTATGAGAGCTCTTAGTTTTTTAGTTATAATGATCAAAGGTGTCTTACCTTAAAGGATTTTGCTCTATCTTGTAGTAGCTTTCTCCTTTTGTTGTAGAGCTTGTTTATGGCTGGGGTCCACCAGACTGGACGCTTGCCTTTGGTACAAAGAGTCTTAGTTTTGTTTCATCCTTGCTAATCCATTGTACTTCATGATTCACTATCCCTACATCATCCAGCATTCTCCCCTCTCATTCTCTTCATTCATCAACCCCTCAAAGTACTCTTTCCATCTCCTCAACATACTCTCCTCGCTTGTGAGTATGTTTCCCTCATTATCCTTTATCACCTTTACCTGCTGCACATCTTTCCTAGCTCGGTCTCTCTGTCTAGCCAATCTGTACAGGTCCTTTTCTCCCTCCTTAGTGTCCAACCTTTCATACAACTATTCATATGCCTTATCCTTAGCCTTCGCCACCTCTCTCTTTGCCATGTACCTCATCTCCTTATACTCCTGTCTACTTTCTTCATCTGTCTGACAATCCCACTTCTTCTTTGCCAACCTCTTTGCCTGTATACTCTTCTGTACTTCCTCATTCCACCACCATGTCTCCTTGTCATCCCTCCTCTGTCCCGATGTGATACCAAGCACCTTTCTAGCCGTCTCCCTTACTAGCTCTGCTGTAGTTACCCAGCTATTTGGTAACTCTTCACTGCCACCCAGTGCCTGTCTTAACTCATCCCTGAACTCCACCTCACAATTACCCTTTTTCAATTTCCACCATTTGATCCTTGGTGCTGCCCTCACACTCCTCCTCCTCTTCTTGATCACCAACGTCATCCTACAAACCACCATCCTATGCTGCTTAATAACACTTTCTCTGGCCACTACTTTACAGTCTCCAATCTCCTTCAAACTGGCCCTCCTACATAAGATATAATCCACATGTGTGCATCTTCCTCCACTCTTGTATGTCACCCTATGCGCCTCCCTCTTGTTAAAATACGTATTCACCACAGCCATATCCATCCTTTTCACAAAATCCACTACCATCTGACCTTCTGTATTCCTTTGTTTAACACCATACCTACCCATCACTTCCTCATCCCCACTGTTCCCTTCACCAACATGCCCATTTAAATCTGCTCCAATCACCACTCTCTCTCACTCATGGGTACAGTCATCACCACTTCATCCAATTCACTCCAAAATGTTTCTTTCTCATCCATTGCACACCCAACTTGTGGAGCATATGCACTAACAACATTAATCATTACACCATCAATTTCCAGCTTCATAAACATCACTCTATCCGACACCCTTTTAACCTCCAAAACACTCTTCACATACTGTTCCTTCAGAATAACTCCTACGCCATTTCTCCTCCCATCCACACCATGATAAAACAATTTGAAACCACCTCCGATACACCTAGCCTTACTCCCCTTCCATCTGGTCTCTTGCGCACACAATATACCAACCTTCCTTCTGTCCATCATATCAGCTAGCTCTAGTCATACTGCCAACATTCAAAGTTCCAACCCTCACTACCACAGTCCTAGCCTTTCTCCTCTCTTCCTGCCTTCGGCCATGCCTTCCTCCTCTTCTCCTCCTTCGGCCAACAGTAGCCCAATTTCTGCCAGCACCCTGTTGGCTAACAGTACTGGTGGCGGTCGTTGTTAACCCGGGCCTCGACCGATCCAGTATGGAAATATTAACTGGTGACTGCATGAAAAGATTTGGTGAAGTTTTAAGCCAGATGCCCTTCCTGACGCAACCCTCCCCATTTATCCGGGCTTGGGACCGGCACAAAGAAATGCACTGGCTTGTGCATCCCCCAACCTACGCAAATCAGACCTTACTAAACTAGACTCATGTTACAATAAAATAGCCAAATTTGCTACAAACTCCCCCTACAAAACAAACCATTGCACAGCCCTTAGACAACTAAACTGGCTAGAACTTCCTCAGCTCCTCCGATACAAGCAACTAACCTTCACCCATAAAATACTCCATGAATCAGATAAAACACCAGCCCTTCAAGATCTCATACAACCATACACTACCACTAGAACACTCCATTCCAGTGACAAACTCCTAGTTAAATCCACCAAAGCTAACAACTCAGCAGGACAATCCTTATTCTCTAACATCACTCCTAAAATATGGAATAGACTACCCACTTCCATCACTGCCATCTGCACCACAGTGCAATTTAAAAGACTTCTATTTACTCACTTAGAAAAGTCCTGGCTTTGCTCTTGCTACCCAGCCGACTAATTCTATATTCTCAACTTTTTCTACACACCATCTGACCTTCTTTTAATCTACACTTTACAGTACTATCCTATTATGCCTTCTTCCTTCCCTATATTACCTCTCTTTATTACCTCAAATCATTTCAAGTCTTCCTCAAAAATATCATACTGTGCTTTCTAATAGATATACTAGTCTAGTTTGTATAATACCGTATACTCTTTGATGTACAAATTTTGTTAAAATTGCTAAGGTGTCATCTCTTTCGGTTATTTATATTTTGCAATGTGTAGTTTCATTGTTGACCTGTACTCTATAATTTTCTTGTGGTATAATGCTTGTTTGTTTTTCATATTGTTGGAACTTTTCTCTCTGGGCCTCTGCTGAAAATGAACATGTGTCCATTTGGAATTTCCTAGTAAACAAATGTTAAATAAATAAAAATAAAAAATAAATAAAAATAACTGTTCAGTTACTTACATTTTACCAGCACGATTAATCTTTTTTATAATAGTATGACATCCTGGTTAGTAGAGCTACTAGTACTGTTTAGGAGTAGTATATTACCACACCATAACATGCCAATTACCTTGTGTGCACAGTAATTGCATTACTAATGTGTGCATCTGAACTATTATCAGCTCTGTTACACATTGCATTACACTATTCAATTCTGTACTCACATATGGTCATACTACTCAGACTGCCACACAGTACAAGATATCAGCTGTGTGTATATCCAGTTATGACTGCACTGCACTCTACTCCAAATGTCTGCAATATTCAAGACATACCTGAAAAGCCAGACATTTCTTTAACTCTGCTCATCTCTTACTCTGGTACTGTGCCCTGCGCCATCCACCTGTTTATCTGTAGGACTTTTATTTATTTATTTATTTATTTATTTATTTATTGTAAATATAGTGTAGTTCTGCAAGATGTGATGACTTCTGTGAAAGTGTGATATCCTGAGTACTCCTCTCTGTAATATTATACAGCATTACCTAAGTGTGATACTCCTGAGTGCTCCTGTCTGTGATATGATACAGCATTATCTAAGTATGATAATTCTGAGTGCTCCTCTCTGTTATGTGATATAGCATTACCTAAGTGTGATACTCCTGAGTGCTCCTCTCTGTGATATTATACAGCATTATCTAAATATGATACTCCTGAGTGCTCCTCTCTGTGATATGATACAGCATTACCTAAGTATGATACTCCTGAGTGCTCCTCTCTGTGATATTATGCAGCATTACCTAAGTATGATACTCCTGAGTGCTCCTCTCTGTGATATTATACAGCATTACCTAAGTATGATACTCCTGAGTGCTCCTCTCTGTGATATTATACAGCATTGCCTAAGTATGATACTCCTGAGTGCTCCTCTCTGTGATATTATACAGCATTACCTAAGTATGATACTCCTGAGTGCTCCTCTTTGTGATATTATACAGCATTACCTAAGTATGATACTCATGAGTGCTCCTCTCTGTGATATTATACAGCATTACCTAAGTATGATACTCCTGAGTGCTCCTCTCTGTGATATTATACAGCATTACCTAAGTATGATACTTCTGAGTGCTCCTCTCTGTGATATGATGCAGTATTACCTAAGTATGATACTCCTGAGTGCTCCTCTCTGTGATATGATACAGCATTACCTAAGTATGATACTCCTGTGTGCTCCTCTCTGTGATATGATACAGCATTACCTAAGTATGATACTCCTGAGTGTTCCTCTCTGTGATATTATGCAGCATTATCTAAGTATGATACTCCTGAGTGCTCCTCTCTGTGATATGATACAGCATTACCTAAGTATGATACTCCTGAGTGCTCCTCTCTGTGATATGATAGCATTACCTAAGTATGATACTCCTGAGTGCTCCTCTCTGTGATATGATACAGCATTACCTAAGTATGATACTCCTGAGTGCTCCTCTCTGTGATATGATACAGCATTACCTAAGTATGATACTCCTGAGTGCTCCTCTCTGTGATATGATACAGCATTACCTAAGTATGATACTCCTGAGTGTTCCTCTCTGTGATATTATGCAGCATTATCTAAGTATGATACTCCTGAGTGCTCCTCTCTGTGATATGATACAGCATTACCTAAGTATGATACTCCTGAGTGCTCCTCTCTGTGATATGATACAGCATTACCTAAGTATGATACTCCTGAGTGCTCCTCTCTGTGATATGATACAGCATTACCTAAGTATGATACTCCTGAGTGCTCCTCTCTGTGATATTATACAGCATTACCTAAGTATGATACTCCTGAGTGCTCCTCTCTGTGATATTATACAGCATTATCTAAGTATGATACTCCTGAGTTCTCCTCTCTGTGATATGATACAGCATTACCTAAGTATGATACTCCTGAGTGCTCCTCTCTGTGATATGATAGCATTACCTAAGTATGATACTCCTGAGTGCTCCTCTCTGTGATATGATACAGCATTACCTAAGTATGATACTCCTGAGTGCTCCTCTCTGTGATATGATACAGCATTATCTAAGTATGATACTCCTGAGTTCTCCTCTCTGTGATATGATACAGCATTACCTAAGTATGATACTCCTGAGTGCTCTCTGTGATATGATACAGCATTACCTAAGTATGATACTCCTGAGTGCTCCTCTCTGTGATATTATACAGCATTACCTAAGTATGATACCCCTGAGTGCTCCTCTCTGTGATATGATACAGCATTACCTAAGTATGATACTCCTGAGTGCTCCTCTCTGTGATATTATGCAGCATTGCCTAAGTATGATACTCCTGAGTGCTCCTCTCTGTGATAGTATACAGTATTATCTAAGTATCTAGGCCTCCCAGACCAGCTTCACCAACTGGTATGGACTAATGTGAACTGGTGAATGCAGGATACAGGAGAAGAGTGAGACTGGAAGTCTACATGAATGCTCACAGAGGATGACTTGACATAAAACATTTGGATTTTGGCACATACCTTTGGACTTAATAAGGGTTGGCAGACATTTGTGCTATGCACTATAATTACCCCAAAAATGGAAAAATTGCATGTAGATGTGCTCCGTGGTGCTGGAGAGCAAACTGACAGCCAATATGTCATATATCTGCAGTATTTTGAGATGCTCACATATATGGGATTACATATACATGGATGAAGAAATAACATAGCTTGCAGATACCAAGATATGTGCACTTATTTTATATCACATTTGTTGTGCTCTATCACTTTTAGGTCTATATGCAATATGTACTTGGTTATCCGCGGTGGTGCAGCGGTAGCATTGCTGCCTCACAGCAAGAGGTTCTCTCGTTCGATTCTCAGCTAGTGTGCAATGGTTGGGTGTCGCTCTGGCAACTCGGCACTGTGAAAATCTACTGCCAATCATTAGCAGACCGGAGTTCCGCTGTGGTGACCCCTAACTGGGAAAAGCTGAAAGACAACAACATGCAATATGTACTTCACTATAATGCTCCTGCCATGTGTTTGTTGAAGCTGAAGACTTATGTGAAATATATTTATTACATGTATATTATGATATAACTTATATTTGTGAGGCTCCCTTTATAAGCCACTATATGTAGATGGCAATGCTTCCACTGTAATGTTTATTGTTGGCAACACTAGTTGACACTGATGCATACTTTTCCACACATGGATGTTATTATCCATACGTCTGTTGCAATCTTAGCATCCAAAGCTATTTGCTGTCCACATGTGCCCATGACAGTATGTTGCATATCTTGTAGTGATTCCCAACTCTGACCATTATTTCTATGACCAAGAAAAAATAGAGCAATTCCACCAAGGCATGACTCCACTGGTATTTTCCACACAAACAAGCTTTATTGAAACACACTTTCTTCAGAATAAAACCATAAACGCTGTTATCAACACAGATGCATTTTCGTCCTCTAATGACTTCCTCAGATGAAATAGAAATGCATACCTTTTACAATTCTTCCCCTGAAATACCCTTCACTTAATTAATACTTAACATTAATTAATTAATGTTTTATATGGTTTTTAACATGTATAAAACTAAATTGTATTTGTATTTATATTTATTTATATTTATATTTATTAGAGTGTAGAGAAGGTATTGTGGACATTTCTATATCTATATATTTACATATGTATGTATGTGTTTAGAACTTTTTTAAAGGAATTTTTAAAAAAGTTTTATAGGGTTGAACATCTATTAAGTACATGTGACCACATTAAGAATATACACCAATTGGATAGCAGTATTAATTAAGTGAAGGGTATTTCAGGGGAAGAATTGTAAAAGGTATGTATTTCCATTTCATCTGAGGAAGTCATTAGAGGACGAAAACGCATCTGTGGTGATAACAGCGTTTATGGTTTTATTCTGAAGAAAGTGTGTTTCAATAAAGCTTGTTCATGTGGAAAATACCAGTGAAGTTGTGCCTTGGTGGAATTGCTCTATTTTTTCTTGGTTTTGGCTGCTTTTATTGAGCATTTTACTTTCCTGTTCATTTCGGCTGTTGGAGTCATTATTTCTATGAGATAGCCTTTCTGTGCTCACCCTTATAATTTGAAGGCTTCTCAAACTACACTCAGCGTTATCCCATCTCAGACTAGCACCAGACATACATTATGCAGCACTCCAAAATTGATGGTAGATTGCTCCCATTCTCCCTGACAACTTATTGCTCCTTTCTAACCTAACCCACCTCTGGGAGGGGTCCTGACACTCAGTTTATGTTAGTCAAATTGCCACGTATCTAACAAAATCTGGCATTTTCCAACCTCCAGCAAACATGGAGGCATCCAAACTAGTTCTTGTTTGCATCTGCTTACCTGACCAAATGTATATAATGTATGTCTTCTGCGGTTTCTTTAACTTCAGCTCTTGTTGGGCCAGTTAAGATATGTCTAGCCAGGCATTTCATGATGCAAGTGCCAGCATCTTCACAACTTAAGCAGAGCAGATAAAGGTGTCCACCTTGTGAGATCAACTGTTATGCATCTCTGAGACCTAGGAGTCTAGATCTCATCAGTTTCTATTGAATAGTTCCTTTGAAGGAGTTAAAATTTCAGTCCAAGACATGTAACTGCATCTTTGTTGATAACAGCTAGCCCTACTACTTGTAGAAACAAACACATTTTTTTTAAGTAGAATTGCATGCCTGATTACTTAAGCAAAGGCAGGAAGCACTGGAAAATATCTGGTAATTTCTTGTCTACTCCTATGAGGAGGATCACATAGTATCTGTGAATAGATTGATACTTTTAAATGTTTCCAAATCTGCTCCTGTCATTTATACATCCAGTCTTTTCATAATGCATTTGGTTGGCACATCAGTGACAAAACAAAAGTAGCAAGGGGTCAGTAGATATCCCTGTCTGGTACCCCTTTGTATTCAAGGCATGGGGTTTGAGTACAATGCCATGACCCCTTTAATAAACTTCTCCCCCATCCATGTTGCCTATACTACCAGTTCTAAAGAAGACCATCTTACCATATCAAACACCCTTTATAATGTTCAAATAAATAAAATGTGTGAACTGAACTTGTATTTTTCTACCGCTTCCCCAAAACCTAACTTTTCCTTGTCATAATTTCAGGCAGATCCTCATGGATGACATTTTACAGTAAGTACTTCAAATTTCATGGTCTGAACACATAGATTTTAGCATCCATGCCAATAAGTGAAATCAGTTTATAACTGACCGCGTCTTCCTCCCTTTGCTTCCTTCTTACAGAATTACCTATGACATGCAGGAGGAGCTTTCCCTCCCATCAACATAAAATTAAAAACTGTCACAAGGTACTCCACTTCTCAAATCATGTTTTACAGAAATTTTCAGTTTGAATAGTGTCATTCTGTTATTGTATTTTGTTATAATGTCTGCTTATTTTAATTATGGTATGATTATTGTTCTTGCTGACATGGCCAAAGGTGTAGCTGAAAATGATCTTTGGAACAGTTCATTTGCTTATTAAACAAATGTTAAATAAATAAATAAAATCCATTATCCTCAATCAGCACTTCCCCCTCTGGAGCTTTCTGATAGTGTTCAAGAGTTTACTAGATTCAAATGGTCTGGTTAAGTACCCCTGTCCTCCTTTACCTCTAAAACAATCCCTTCATATCCAGGTTTGCCAGTGATTAATCCAAATGTTGAGTCTGTATTTGTGGGTTCATTATATAACTCCTGACAGAATGCAGGTCACTGAATGGGACTTCCTTTGCCTTGCTTACTTTCTTACTTCTTATCTCCAGCTTTCTATAGCAGGGCAATGACTTTCCCTTTAGCTCTCTTGCCTTTAAGCTTAGAGAATAGAACTTTAACTTCAACTCCTCCTAAATCCAACCAATAGGTATCTTTTGTAGCCAACTTAACCTTGATGTTTTGTGAATATAGTTAATTTAGATTTGCCCACAACCATGCCTCATTAGTTTTTCACGAGATCCCATCACCTACCTCACTCTAGAGTTGCATTTGCACTTTGTATGGTCTCTTTCTTTCAGATCATGCACTGTTTTTATTAGCTTTCTGTATCTTCCCTTTTACCCCATAATTCTCACCTGCTTTCCACATATCCTGATTAATAACTGCTTTCTCCTCCTGTAGAGAACTGTTCTCCTCTGTAGCATTCATGGCAACCATTGCAGCCACTCTTCTGCTAGATGTTCTCTAGTCATAGGGAATGTGTATCCATTGATGTCACCTCTGTGATTTCTCCACACTCTTGCCTTCCTAGTAATTCATATGCACAGCATGGTCAGAGGCATGTATTTTCCCCACCTGAATATACTTAATTTTGACTGAAGTCCTATTGGTTGCACATTTTCTAGAAAATGTAAAACCTGCTAGATTCCCATTAATTGCCCTCCATTAGTCAATGATCTTCAGGTCTACTAAACTAATCTTGAGTTTGGCATGACATTTTAAATGGTGCCATGGAGCCTGCCTCTTTTATTTTCCATCACAACATTAATGTTGCCCTCAACTACTACTGCCATCACTTCACTGAATGGATTCTGAGGCTGCAAATAAAGTCCTAACTACAGCATTGTCACCATCGCTCGGGCCATAAAGGAAGATAAGTGCAATGCCTTTCCACACCTTACCAGCAAACCTCTCATCTTACTTTTCACTAACACACCTGAGATCCATTTCAGTTTCTTCTTCACCAGAATGACAGTCCTCCTTTCTGCTTGGCATTCTGTCCATAGGATAGTGCATCCAATCCTATCCACCTTAGCTGTCTCTTTAGGAAGGAATGTCCAATCTAAACATGTTCTGTTACATCCACTAATAATTGTTGCTCTTTTAATAGGGTTATTTAACTCCCAAAATTCCATGTCCCAGACTCAACAGCAGCCATAAAGAGCAGTCTGCACTGACTTTCCCTATTGAGCTGGATGCCCATTTGAGTAGTCTGCACTGGCTTTCCCTATTGAGCCGGATGCCCATTTAAGCTTGCCAACTGGATTTAACCTGAAAATTATAATAATCACACAAATATCAGATACCATAGGCACTATTGCTTAAGAAAAGTCTTTAAATACTTAGGCCTGGCCAGCTCTCTGTTAGGTCTCTGTGTCCCCAACCCTTTCTTACTGCCTAGAAAGGAGTAGACTAACTTTGTGATCTTTGGAGTCAGTGATATAAATAAGAGAGACCCCTCTCACTTATGTTATCACCTTCATTAACCTTGCAAGCAAAATGTAAGCAGTTGCCACAGCTTGAGCCATACAAGGACAAAGTGTAACTTCACCTTCTCCAGTCCTACTTCCCACAATCACAATCAGAAAATAATGGCCCAAAGCTTCCATGTCTCTGGTAAGGTACAAGACATTAGGGTCTTACTATGGTCCTCAAGCCACCTGTATAATTGAAGCCTTATGAAGTTTTACAGGAATCATCTAAAACAGACTAATACCAGAACAATGCATATGATCCAAATTTGTTTTAGCCAATTGCCATAGATTGAGTTTTTGACATGGCCTTCCTTAAATACGGCACTCACACATTTAAATTATCAAGTAAAATTATTCTTCCAAGAAGCAATAAAACTTTAGAACCATGAGTTCAGTTCCAGTGCATCAGCCATACTCTCCCATACCATCGTAAAAAGACTGGCATGACTTTTCTGCACAGGAAAATCATGTAAGCCAACCTAAAGTTCATGCTTATTGTTAGCACTGGCAATGACTCACCTTAGTCATGGAGTTAGTGCAGAGGTTTAAGCCACTTAGCTACTAATGAGCAGTTTTTTGTAGTGAAAGGGGAATGGATTTGATTCCTTGCCCTTCCATTTACCAACTTTAAGTCACAGTTAGTCTCTTAACCAGACAGTGCTCCTGTGCTGGCCATGAAAAGGGACACTTTGACCAGTGGGCTTACCCAGCTAACAAATGGATAAATTCAAAAACATGTATCACAGAAAGACAAACATAAAAACATTATTCCCTTTCTAAGTTACTAGCTTTAAAGTATAAAGGTAGGAGCTCCAGTATTTTACTGAACTTAGCATTACTACTAAAATGATGAAAAAAATGATTTTACTGACCTCAATGTTATTAACATAAATGATGAAAAATAAGGGTAATTGAAGTGCCTTAATCATCCTTTCAGACTAAAAGGGGACCAGATGTCTCCTTCAACTAAAAATGGATAGACAGAGTATAAAGAACAGGCAAATATTAGTAAGTAAGAAGAAAATATTAAATAGTTGCACAAGTATGGTTTGAGGTTCTCATAACAATTCTAAATCCTGAAGGATGCAAATAAACAGTTCAGTGACCCACAATGATTATGTGTCCAGAGGTAAGGGGTGACATATTCAGAGAGCTGAGAATAATCAGAGATAATAGTCAGCTAAGTATAGTCAGAGTAAACCTATACATGGATGTACACACACACACACACACACACACACACACACACACACACACACACACACACACACACACACACATACACATACAGATATGCATACACATACATACACACAGGCACACACAAACACATATATATGTGACGCCTGTGCCCTGGCCCAGTAATCAAGGAGCCTCAATCCTCACCACTAACACCAGAATGGCATCTCATATACGAGAAAGGATAACAAATACACACAGTAAAGTGCAATTTCCCTAAAGAGCACACAGAGATCACAGTCAGTCCAGGGCTGGTCGCTCCCTTGCTCCCCAGGTCCCCAATAAGGCTCTCCACTGGCACAGCTATAGGATCCAGATCTCAGCCTAGCTGGTAAGCTAACCTCATGTACCCTCTCTGCCCAACCAGTGCTTTGTGTCCCTGCTCAGGTAGCTGACACACACACACACACACACACACACACACACACACACACACACACACACACACACTTTGAGATAAGTATTTATACAACTTCACAGACACTCCTGGGAAAGTCTGACACAGATTCTCCAGCTGTGCCCCTATACCCAGACTATACAGTAGTAATTACTGCCACCACCAGCTAATAATTATCATCTACCCAAAGGCCCTTAAAAGGGTGTCCAATTATTACTGTGCAATATTATTATCCAATTGTAGTGCAACTAAGCAATCAAGGCTTATTGGAATGGCTTATTACAGGATCACTTATAAGCATGCAATATACTCTAGAGCTTAAATTATCTCTACATAAACCAGCCACAGTTGAAAAGGGTTTAAAAATATTTAATAATAAATACTAAAAACACAGGACAATACTACTACACCACAGTGCTATTCAAGAGTTCAGAGATCACACAGAAACTTAAAATAATTTGGTAGTACAGTTCTGACATAACAGAAAAACACTTTGTCTAATCTTTATAGTCCTAGCTATTTCTACAAGAAAACACACGTATAAAATAACGTACTTAAGAGAGCATAAGACAGTGCTGAGTTAGATGTCCAAGATCAAAATGCTTACAGTCTCTCTCTGAGCAATAGTTTTTAAAATCACTAACAAACATTTCTGCTGAGCCCTCCCAGATTACATCATTCTCATTTAGTTCCCATTACATCATTTCTTTGACACTTAGCCTGGAGTTCCCAGGCCAACAGGCTACATTATTTAGCAAGCTAACACATGCTCAGGAAGCTACAACAATAAAAGACATTTCATATGTACACTCTAGTAATTATTCCTTAAGCTAAAACAATTGAAAGAATGTGCTCAGCTAGCCTCTTCGGCACCACTATCTAGATCAAAGGACAGATTTGAAATAATTTTAACTTCAAAAGAAAGATTTGAAATGCTTGACTTAGTTTTCCTTACAGCAGATGGCAATGTTGCCGCATTGCTGAAACAGCATTTCTTTACATCTAAGACACAACCCTGTATTTTACATTTATATTTACAAATGCCAGAATCATGTATCAAATTCTATTTGACTAGGCTGGCAGCCTTCACCCATCTCTACCAGTCTTCACAACATACATGTGTACATGCACATACACACACAAAAACACATACCCCCAGAAACACATACACACTTAACCACACACATAGGCACATATGTACACCTATGGAAATACAGACACATGCACACACCATGACTACTGGATAGAACTCCTTCATATTTCTTATATTATAACTTATACGTTCTGCTTCAAAAGTAAATAAAGTTGAGGAACTTCAAAGATTGGAGTACTGAAACTTGATTAAATAATATCAAATAATTAATCAGAAAAAGTAATAAGAAACGTGCATGTTTATTGCATAATGCAGATTTAGTAAAGATTCTGTGAAAAGGGAAGTATAATTATGTATTGTTTCATTTTAAAGAGATAAGTAAAATCCTATTTCTTGTTATCATGTCAATGAAAGCTATAAACTAATTTTTCAGTTAAGGATACTTAGCACTTACAGAAACAACACACTTTTTGCCACATTAAATAAAAACTGCACTACTCAGAGAGGAGCCCTATTATGAATCTTTGTGATAAAGCACATATTTGTAAGTCTGTGTGTTTGAATCCTGTACTAATACAGTTATTGTAAAGTACTTTGTAATCCTTTTGATAGTGTTGATGTCAGTTGTATGACTGTATGATGCTATGGATGGCATCAAATAAAATATAATGGTCAACAAATTTACATCAGTTGTATCTCCACAACATGCAGTACGTAACATAACTATGTTGCTGTTAAAACAAAAATAAACCAACATTGGAATAGAAATCCTGAATATTTATTTTCCTGAATTTTTTCCAAAGGCTTATAAAACTGTAATTAGTTGCATTTGTTACAAAACATACTCACTTTTCTCTTAAAGTGATTTTTACTTCTAAATCATTAGAAATTTAAATCAGAATAATCTGTGTTTTTCATTTAAAATGATGCCACGATCATTAACTATTGCCTGTGCTCACAAACAGCTGCAGACTTGTTTAGCTTCTGTGTCTATTGTTCATGTCAACACTACATTAAGGGTGTTAGCTTCTTTATTTAAGATCATTTTTTTCCTACTGCATATAGCACTTTGGTACAACAGTTAGCATTGTCACCTCACAGCGCTTAGTTCTCCAGTTTGGATCACAGCTCGTGTGCTGTATCTACAGAGCCTATTCATCTTCCTTGAGCCAATACAGATTTTATTTATTTTATTTATTTATATTTGCTGACCAGGAAAGTTTGACTGGGCAAGTATCCTTTTTCAGTGGAGACCAGGTGAGAAATGCTCCATAAATGTAACAGTCTGATGGCATACAGATATTACTAGACTTTAGTATTAAAACAGGATAATTAATAGACATGCAAACAATTACATATCAAACATTGCATCATTTTTATAGTACATGTCAAGAAAATAAGGCTTAATATAAGCAGATTTTCTATAACAGGATTTTCTAAGAAGGAAAGAGTTGGACAAGATTTCACTGGATGCTCCAATTTCCTTCCACATCCCTAAAACATGCCATAGGCAAACTAGCAGTTATCCACATTGTCTGCATGTCATGTCAGTGACTGTGTGTGTGTGTGTGTGTGTGTGTGTGTGTGTGTGTGTGTGTGTGTGTGTGTGTGTGTGTGTGTGTGTGTGTGTGTGTGTGTGTGTGTGTGTGTGTGTGTGTGTGTGTGTGTGTGTGTGTATGAGTGCACGCCAGTGAGGATATGTGCACACACACCTGCTGTGGACTGCATCTCCATCCAGATCAGGCTATCCCACAACCCTAAATTTGAGTGAATAATTGGATAATGAACAAATAAAAGCATACATTAATGATAGCTGCACATTCTAAGACTGGCATAATAATAAATAATGGTCAAACCAGAATAATTTTAGTTGAGATTTTATCCCAGCGCAATATGTTAAAAGAATGTAATATCTAGAATTTGTGTCTTTAATATCTGCCGTAGCATGTTACTCCTGTACTAAATGATTACACACGCTGCAGATTGTTTTAATTTTCCAACACACTGTTTAACTACTCAGACCTGCCTTGAGACATTATCATGTCTAGGCATATGACAACACAATGAGAATTAACATCATGCCCTAAATTTCACTGCATGTCATAGAAGGTGTTGCTGGACTAGTATTGAGTGACTATGCATATCCAGGAAAGTACTGTGGTATGGGAGGTTAGCATGTTATCAAAGGGAAAACATGCATAAGCAGATTTTCTATGACTAGATTTTCTAAGAAGGAAATATTTGGATAAGTTTTCTCTCATACGGAGACTAAGATATGTACTCCCTGCTACAAAGTACAAACCATCTGCTAGAATATTCTAGATACCCACTGGGAATGAATTTGGAGTTTCCTAGCCTTTGATATCCTGCATTCCAAGCAGCTTCCTAAAAATTGTGCTTTACATGAAAGAGGTCACCTTGTCTGATCAACAGCCAAACAATATTAGGTAACAGTGCAAAATATTTTTGTTTGCAGTTGCAGGCAAACAATTCATACTGGGTGACAGAGGCTGCCATCAGATATGTATCCAGGCTACAAGTGGCCCTGAAAGTGGTCTGCCTCTCATTTGCAGGAAGTATCATTTCATCAGTGTCTAGCTTCTCAGCCAGTGCTGCTAGCATTGTATAACTCTCCTATATCTAAGCAGTGTGCACAGTGCAAGCAGATGGCAGAGCAGTCAGCTGTACCAGGCATTCATATGTGGCAAGATCGTTAGCTTACAAATAATTCAGTTGTGAGTGTGTACACAGTCCACCAGTGGTATAAATAGCAGTCACATCATGCTCAGGCCATCACTCTGTGTGCCATACAGATAAAGTAAACTACTATTTACAGCAGTAAATGTCCCCATAAAAATGGTGTAACCTGTTGTATTCAGCAGAGAATGATGACAGTCATCTCCCATTCAAATCATTGGCAGAGGCCAGTTATAATCAGTGATATGTCAAAATAAGAGCCATGGTAAACCAAAGCTTCAAGTGCCAAAATGCATGTGATGTAGTTCTGCAGTAAACCCACTCAGTGTAAGTAAGGCTGTCCTGATGTGCAGTTAGTTAGAGTATACAGAGATCCATGAGATGCAATAACTGGACCATCTACTGGCATATATGCTGATTACAGCAGTGCTATTGCCCTCACCACAGGACCCAGATGATAATCTGAAGAAGACTGCAGATGAAATTCTGGAAATAGCTCATTTTGCATGACAGATGCAGGGTGAAGAGGCTTTCAATGATTGAGTCTATTTAATATATTTACATGTACCACAACAGCAAAACCCCTATTGAATGGAAGAAAATAAATGGATGAATATGGAGTCAGAGATGCTGCATTAAATAGTACAATCATGTCTGAGTTCCTGTATGTAGACCAGGTATGATGTAGATTAAAACAGTCAGTGCAAAGTGTTAGAAAATGCAATAGACAGTGCGGTGCATATATTTAGGTAGTGACATGCAAAGCCAGCCTATGACTAGAAGACATGAATGGCTATCAGACATGCTTATCATGCATATATGGTCAGCCCAAGTGCATGTACTGCAGACACCTGGCCACAGTAATAAAAAGGTACAGAATGAATTCACCCAGTAAGGTTTTATTAACATCATCATCATCATCATCATCATTACTACTTTGCAGCCCCATTCAACAACAGGGTAATATCCTCATTGCAACCAAGATTACCCAGGAATAATGACCTGGGCACTGGAGGAGCTGGCACAAGGGTGTGGGACTGAGTGACCAGTACTTATTCTCCCATCTCAGAGAGATGGGGTCACCGAGTCTACTGCAAGGCTGATTGTCAGCAAAAGCTGAGAGACATAGCAGTGCAATGAATACAACAAACATGCACTGTTACTCATCAAGCAGTACTGTGCACTGTATCCTGGACTGGTTTATTTTTTATTTTATTTTTATTTTACATTTGTTGGCTGGGCTAGTCTAGCTGGATACATGTCCATTTTCAGTAGAGGCCCAGGGAGATAAGCTCCAAGCATTAGTAAATTACAAAAAGATTACAATAATTAAAAATGACTAAATTCAAATACAAAGAGATTAAAATGATTTGAGAGAATCAAAATTGTTTCTATGAATAATGGCTCGCAGTCTGTGCAAGGTTTAAAATACAATATAAAAGTAAAAATTGTGTCTATGAATAATATCTCACAGTCTATGCAAAGGTTAGAAATACAATAGAGTACAAGAATACTCAGAGTTCTAGAGTAATGATTTGTAGGTCAGAGAAAGAGAGAAAAGTAGAAGAAAGAAAAAAACAAGGACTAGAATAAAGTTAGATTCTATTGATTAAAGCTGTAGAGGGGACAGAGGCCAGAAGGAAGGGGTATAGAAAGAAGAGCATTAAGGGGGAGAAAGTAGGATTTAGTCAGGTTTAGAACAGGGACAAAACCAATGAATTTTCAGATGTTCTTTGAGATGTTTCTTGAAGAGTGATGTGGATGAGAGAGATGTGAGTGTACTAGAAAGATTGTTCCAGATTTTACCTACAATGTTAGTAAAAAGTGAGTCCCCAGCTTTATTGTTAGATTTAATATTGGAGATTAATAGCTTATTTGCTGAGTGAAGTGTTGCAAGATTTCTATATGGGGAGAACAGGTTAGAGAGGATTGGGGTATTATTTGGGTGATAAAGAATATTATGTGAGATAACCAGTTGATTATACAGTAGATGGTTTTGTAGTTCTGACCATCCGAGTTGTTTAAGGTTGTGACAGTGGTGGGTTCTGAAGGGGGTGGCAGTGACAAATCTAGCTATGTTATTATAGCTAGTTTCAAGCTTGCTTAGATTGTGTTTTGATAGATTGATGTATATTGCAGAAGCATAGAATAGGGTAGAAGTTAGGTGAGTCTGGGCAATGGAGGTTCTAGCTAGTGGTGTGAGGAAGGGTTTGATTCTATACAGGGAGCCTAGTTTTTTACTGACAGTCTGTATAGTATTGTTGATATGGTCATCGAAGCTGAGGTTATTATCTATGGTTATGCCCAGTAGATGTGTGGTAGTGTCAGGGGAAATAGTAGTTCCGTTGTTAGAGGTAATTGTGAAGTGGAACTCTGGTGACTTTTGGGTGGGAGCAAAAAGTAACCATTTTGTTTTTTTAGGGTTTAGGAGGAGGCAATGATGGGTGAACCAATTTTCAACAGTGTTAAATACTGTTTGAGTAAGGGTCAGAAGAGAGATTGATGACTTAGCAGTACAGATTAAAGTAGAATCATCGGCGTATTGTATGCATGTGGCTTGAGAAACAACAGTATTTAGATCATTAATAAAAATGGAAAATAGAAGAGGGCCTAGGATAGAGCCTTGAGGGACTCCAATGTTTACTGTGAGGGATGTGGAGAGATTATTATCCCAGAGCACTGCTTGTTGTCTATTTTTTAGATAGGATGTAAACCAAAGTATTGCTTGTGGGTCAAGAGATTGGGCTTTTAGCACATTGATTAGTAAGTCATGGTTAACCATATCAAAGGCTTTTGATAGGTCAATGAATAGTGCAGAAGACAGAAAGTTATTATTTTGATTCTTGTTTATACAGTCAGTAAAAGATAGAAGGGCAGTAGTTGTACTATGAAAGGGCCTAAAGCCGTGCTGACAGTTGGCAAGTAAATTATTGTGGAGCAGGTGTTGAAGTAGTTGATGGTGAATACATTTTTCCATTATATTGACCAATGGAGAGAGTAACGCAATTGGTCAGAAGTTGGAGATATCAGTGGATTTGCCTCCTTTATGTAAGGGGATTATATGGGAGACTTTCCATATGGATGGGATGTTACCTTCTGTGATTGTTCGGTTTATAAGGATGGATATGGGATATGCTATGACTTTGGAAGCTATTTGAAGGTATTCTGCTGGTAGGTGGTCAGCAGAAGGGGTGCAAGGTTTGAGTTTTTGAAGGAGTTTGCAGATAAAGGATGTTGGCACAGGTTGTATATAGAAGGAAGGCACTGAACTGTTTGTGTTTTGTAAAGTGCTGGGGGAAATGGGAGATATTGTCTTTGCAAGAGTTTGTATAGTTTCTGTGAAGTAATTATTAAAGGCATCTGCTATTTGCAAAGGGTTATTATGGGGAACTAAAGATGGGGCTGGAGTTTTGGTATGTCCTGGTTGGAGAAGTTTATTAATGCCTGACCAAAACTTTTGAGGGTTTTTTGGGTGTGATTGTTGAAGGTGGAAATAATAGTTTTTCTTGTCTAAGATAATGTTATTTTTGGTTGCATTTCTTAGCTGTTTAAAGTATAGGTGGTCTGCAGAGCTCTTAGAGGCTCTCCATCTGGCCCATATTTTGTTCCATAGGAGCATTTTTTCCTTCATTTGTTTTGTGAGCCATGGGGCTGTTTTAGTCCTAACTCGGGAAGAGCGAAGGGGGGCATGGAGATCTAGGATTTGTAGGAATTTAGTACTAAAGTAAGAAACTGCTTCATCCAGTTTGAGTTGCTTCAGAGGTGACCAGTTACAGGCCTTTAGTTCGTTCTGAAAGCTCTCTGCTTTAAAGTGTTTTTTTGGAATGATAGGTTATAAAAGTGCTATTAATAGGGGTATGAGCCTTTTGCTTTGTAATGTAGGTAAGAACATGGTCACTAAGGTCATCTGGAAGTGTTCCTGAAGTATAGGTTTCAGGATGACTATTTATAAGTATCCAGTCAAGAGTGGCTTCTCTGCTACTAGGTTTGTGGATTCTTGTGGGGGTGTTTATTATTTGAGTGAAACCATAAAGATTAATGTGGGTGTTAGGATTAGGAGAGTTACAGGTAGTCCAGTCAATGTTAAAATCACCTAGTACAATAGTTTCTTGTAGGGTGGAAAGGCTACTAAGAATATTTTCAAGAGTGTTAATATTATTTCCTGGAGAAATGTAGGTGCAGATTATATAAATATATTTAGATTTATTAAGTTGGAGTTTAACGATAAAGGTTCCTGCATTGGTATTTGAGGGTAGTAACACATTAAAGGATGAAGCTAGAAGTTCAGATTTATACAAGATAGCTACACCTCCACCCTTCTTGGTTGTACGGTCACATCTTAGGATGTTTTATCCAGGTGGGGTTATTTCTAGGTCATGAGTAGAGGGTTTCAACCATGTTTCAGTAAGGCAAAGGATATCAAATGCATGCACTTGTAAGAGAGCATGCAGTTGAGTAAGTTTGTTGTTAATGCTACGGATATTGAGTTGAGCTATTCTAAGAGAGTTACCTAGTTTTATAGAGGTAGAGACACTATTAGCTGGTTTTTTTTGTGGGTTATTGTAAATTGGAGGGTTTGGGCCTGGATTAGGATGAATATCGCCATCTAATAGAAGTCTGGTTCATGCATGGAAGCAAACATGCATCACTGGGGCTAACATGGTGGCCTCGTGTGCGTGTCATGCATGCAAAGTTACAGGTGATGAGCTTTTTAGACAATGCAGAATCCCCCCTAAGGCTGCCTGAGTGATGGTCTTCCACTATTTATATCTCCTTTTCCAGACATGGCAATTACTGCAGCCAGTGTCATTTTAGAATTTGGACCTAGGACTCTGGCAGTTTATGTATTTATTTATATTTGTTTACCAGGGCAGTGCACTAATCAATACTGACCAATTTCAGGTTCAGCCTGGATCAAATACAAAACATTTCAGAAACAGAAAATACAGAAATATAAGCAACAACTGAATAGCTTGGAGTAATTACATAGAAATAAACTACTTGTATACATTCTGGTGAACAAGCACAGTGCAATCCACAATGAAGCAGAGAGCAATGTA
Organism: Protopterus annectens; assembly: GCF_019279795.1. NCBI lineage: Eukaryota > Metazoa > Chordata > Ceratodontiformes > Protopteridae > Protopterus > Protopterus annectens. The sequence goes on along the minus strand of NC_056731.1, from coordinate 1,669,799,916 downwards.
CAATATATACATTAGTTTCTAAAGTGAGTCAATCTTCAGTGAGTCTTGAAACAGGAGAAGAGACTCAGAAAGGAGAGAGGTTAGGTGATATGTCCTGTGTTTAAGCAGGAGCATTTGACTTGGATGAAGCAATGCTTTTTGAGTTGCATTCTGAATTTGGAATAAGTAATGAATTCTTTAGTGTCAATGGATAGAGCTTGCCAAAGAGTAGGTGCTTGAGAGGAGAAAACAGTTCCTATTAGAATACATTGACTTGGGACTGGCAGAAGAGTAGCTTGTGGACTTGGACATGCAGTAATTGATTTGTGTGGCATATTATTCCACACCAAAGTCCTTTTGGAAGCCAGCCCATAGCGTGCCTGGCTATGCCATTACTGGGGTGTGTATGGTGAGGAGAGACACAGCTAATATAAAAGCATATTGTTTGTCTGTCTGTAGGGTTAAGGCACTAAAGACAGCCTGCAATCTCACTAGGACTCAGATAACAGGACTCCACCGCAATTTGGGTTTCTTTCATGAACACAGTGAACATAGACACCTAACCAAACACTGCACAGTTTCTGCAGTTTACCTTGCTCACCAACATTTGCATACCCAATCAGATGTTCCCTGCTGCTGAGTGCCAGTAAATAAGAATCCTGCAGTTTCATCCACAACTCCATAACTACAATCAGCTAATTTGCCTCATAGATGCTTGAACATTAAATAATATACTGAATAAAGGAAAAAAAAAAAAGAAAGAAAAGAAAAATGTGCCTCTTCATAAGTCAGACAGCTGAAGCTATAGTGCTTCTTTCAGGCTTCACAGAAGTACATCAGTAGAGCAGGAAACTCAGCTCAGAGTATATAATTTTATTTCGGGTCTATATTATAAGAACGAAGTTTCACAACTTCGAACACCATATGAGTGACACCATATGAGCGTAGTTATGAAACTTCGAAACAAAAATAAAAAATGTACAAATTCAACAAAAACCTACCTGATCGCTCTGAGTAGGGGGGCAAGCCCCCCTGCAGCCCCCACCCCCCGCTACTTAAATATACCAACTCTGAGATTGCACTTCGTTGAACTAAACGGAAGAATTTCCTACGGCGTTCTCCACTCACACTTGCAAAGTTTTAAATATTCGACCATTTGGTGTCGCCCATATGGTATTCGAATATTGAAATCCTCGCTCTTATAATATAGACCCCTTTATTTCCATTGTCCATCCTGAGCCAAACTTCCAATCAATATCGACCTTGGTTCAAACCAATATGATGTGTGTGTGTGTGTGTGTGTGTGTGTGTGTGTGTGTGTGTGTGTGTGTGTGTGTGTGTGTGTGTATGGGGGGTTATAGCTATAAGTGTGTGTGTGTGTGTGTGTGTGTGTGTGTGTGTGTGTGTGTGTGTGTGTGTGTGTGTGTGTGTGTGGATAGATTTATTTAATGGTTCAACTGACTTCTCCACTGTTCAATAAAACACTTAGCAAAAAGAAAAAAAAAATAGTAATGCAATGTAACATGCATCAATAAATATAAATAACCCAAAAGAGGCAATATCACAAAATAAACTAAACAGATAAAAGCAAAATCAAACACAAGTTGCTTCAGGGGTCTGCTGTAAAACACTCAGTAAAAAGAAGTTCCTAAGCCCCTGAAACAATAGAGTGCAAAGGTCGGAAGCCTGAAGACAAAGGATCATACATTCAAGGGTTCAAAGTGCACGTTACAAACTACTGGCACCTGCCAAATAACAAAGGAGAAACTACAAGAAGGGAGGGAGAGAGGTATTATACTAGCAGCTCTTAAATGTAGGCAGTCCATATTATGTAAGGCTAAATAGACTAGACCTGAAACTTGTAATAGCATAGAATGGGATTCATTGAGATGAGCTGAGTGCCTTAACATACATTGTGCAGTTGTGTGGTAGTGCCTGGCAGCAGTAATATTTATTACATATCTAACATGTCCTTCTATGCTGGCAAATACACTCAAATCTACACACATGAACAGAACAGCACAGCAAAGGAACAAGCAGACACATCCGTGCAGCAAAACATGTACATGGATGCAAAAGGCACAATATATACTGTAGCCAAGTGTCACTGTGCCTGAAGCTCAGCAGAGCTGAAAATATTATTTCACAAACCACCTCATATCTGAAGAGAGCAGCATATAGCAACATATATATGTAGAAGAAATGCAGCACATTGTAGCATGCCCCATCTATCACTTTACAGATGCAGAAAAAGGCAGAAATGTGTCTGTAGCAAGGTAGGAAAAAGTGCAATGAAGCAAGCAAAGGGACACATAAAACAGCAACTTAAAGGAAAACACGGGTGGAGGGGAAGGCAAGGCCTCCATTAATTTGAGGCGACAGAGTCCCTTTTATTTATATGGAGAGAATGGCTGAAAAGAAATGCAAGTCAATGATGATAGTAAAATGCTGGGAGGTAACTCAATGGGTGAGACCAGAGAAACAGACACATAATCACACAGGTCACTAAAGCTAGATATGTATACACTATGATGGGGGAGGCACAAGATACAAACACATACAGGGGGCAGACAAAAGGTGGTGAGGACGGACAATGCACAACTTACGAGTCTGAATACAGTATGAAGGGTGTACACCTAGCTGGGGATAGGATGAGATACATGCATTATGGTAATGACTGCCACCCAGCCCAGATAGACACCAATGTGTTCCATCATTAGCTGATGATCATGGATCATGGTGGCCATTGCTTATGGGTTTATGGGTTCCTCCCTCCTCTGGTGGCCTGATATTGGACGCTGCCTTGGTGAATGAATCTGCAACCCACACTAGGAGGCATTGCATCTATATCTATCTATATATCTATGTCTATCTATCTATGTATGTATGTATATATATATATATATATATATATATATATATATATATATATATATATATATATATATATATATATATATATATATATATATATATAGACCCCCTTAAGTTGATCGACCTTCCTTAATGCTGAATGTCATATGGCCGAGACCATATGACTGATATTTTAGAAGGTCGAAACTAAAATAAAAAAGAAAACAATGTTTTTCTTTTTGTTTTTTGCAGGGGGGCAACCCCCCCAGCAGCTCCCACCACCCCCTACTAATTAAATATACCAACTCCAAGATCGCACTTCATTGAGGAAAACAGCAAATTTCCCATTCTGCAGTGTACAGTGATCTCCATTCACACTGTTCGACCTTCCGACATGTTGGTCATATGGTCTCAGCCATATGATATTCGGCATTTTGGAAGGTTGATCAACTGAAGGGGAGCCATATATATATATATATATATATATATATATATATATATATATATATATATATATATAGGTCTGTAGCATGTGTTTCCTCGACTAGCCCTGCATAGCCACTAGTCTGTTCTAGCTCCCATGTAAGTCAACATGGTTCATGGTTTATTTTGCTCATGCTGAAAGAAAAAGGATCACATTTAAAGAACTGTAATGGGTGGAAGACACAATGTCAGCAAAGTTCTTATGACATCAGGTCCTTATCTAAGTTATCATCTACACCTGTGCCAGTGGTAGTTCGGGTTTCCTGTACAAAAGTAAACAGACCTTCAGAAATATATGACCCTGTACACACGTGGACACAACAGGTAGCATATAGCATTCAGCATAACCCCACCTCAAAGCAGGCCACTGCAGGACCCACAACAGAAGTAATTGGTATGTTACAATACTTACCGCCACCATCTCACATGGAAGCACCACACAGTAGCTATACACTGTTTATTTGATCAGAGACGGGGACCTACCAGTTACAGTAGCACTTCCCAATAAAAAACACTTGAAATATAATTTGTGGCATTGCTGCCTAACCTCTGCTTCTCATGCATGGGGCTCTTTAGAAAAGGTGGTGGTGTCGCAGGTCATTATAAAGATAACCAAAAGTAACATGTGGCAAACATGCAAGTCTAAACACTAGAACCAAAGCAAAACAAAAGAATGTGGAATTATAGGCCAAAAGAAACAAGTCATAATGCCACCAATAAAATAAAGTAAAAATTAATGACTAAAATAATAAAAGTACATTGGTAAGTGCTTTTGTGCATCTAAATGCTAGGACTTCATCAGAACTGCAGTAAAATAACCTTCAGGTATTTAAATAACTTAGCCAATCAAAGTTTAACTTTTAAAGCCACATACCCTAAAAATTCCATAATAAAAGTAAATGTTCAGTTGTCCTTAAAAATAAATAAAATAAGAAAATCAATAAGCAGTGATGGCAGAAAACAATTATGTGGACACACCAGGTAACATACAGGCATCCTGAGATTATTTAGCATAACCCCACCAGATAGCAGGCCAGCACAGACAATAACAGTTACAGTGAAGATGAATGAAGTTAAAAACACCCATCAGTATATTATAATTTAGCTGCCCTCATTTTTAACAAAGAACTAAGGACATACAGTCATTTAATCCTGGTGCATTACATGCATTTAATCTACATTGCCATCAAAACTCCTTGTACTCAAGCTTATTTTCCCAAGATCCACTTCTGGGATCTTGGTTTAATATCTCCAGAATCAAAATCATTTTTTAACCTGTACAGTTCATAGGTTCATAGGTTCATAGGTTCGTACTAGGCTATCTGCCCTATGGCATTTATAAGCCTAGCCAGAGTGTGTGTGGCTTTCACCACCCCTTAGGATGAGAATACTATGCCCATTTAGGGTTTAGTTTACTGTGCCTCTGTCTAGTAGTGACACAGAGATGACCCCCGGGGTAAACCTACGATCTCCCATCCACTCATCAAGACTTCTCTTGAATAGAGTTAGTGAGGGGCTCTGCCTAACATGGATTGGGATTCTGTTCCAGAGTGTAGGGAGCCTCTGGGTTATGAATCTGTCCCTCCAGCATGTCCTATTTATTTCTGTGTTGAGGTTTAAGTCTCTTGCTCTCGTGGCTCTGATGGATTTGGATTTTTTGAGGTGGAGCATGTCCATTAATTCAGGATTGGACATGGCCTTGTACGTTAGGCACAGGTCACCTCTGAGTAGGTGGTATGCGACTGAATAGAGCTGGAGTTTTTTCAGTCGGCAGCATATGACATATGTTTAAGACCCTTTATCCTCTTGGTGAGGAACTTTTGGGGTCTTTCCAACTGCTGCAGGTGTCGGGTAAGATACATCCCAAATGGGGCATTGTACTCAATCATTGGCCTAATAAGAGAAGAGTACAGGGGCACAATGACCTCTCTTGATCTAGATGTGAAACTCTTCATAATAAGGTGGGCAATATAGAAGGTCTTCCTAACCACTTTGGCAATGTGAGTGTCAAATGAGAGGTTACTGTCAACCTGGGTCCCTAGGTCCCTGATTAACTCTTCTGTACTAAATGGATTACCACCTATGTGGTAATTTGTGGGTACCTTGTTTTTCCCAAAGGGTATGACTATACATTTTTTGGCGTTCAGCTTAAGGCCATGGCTCTGGCACCAATTATCCGTTTCTATGAGGCCTCTCTGAAGGATGTTTGTGTCCGCTGGAGTATCAGTTATGGTGCCCAGTTTGCAGTCATCTGCGAACTTTGTCAGCCACAATCCTCCTATGTTTGCCTGTACCTCGGAAAAATAAATGCCGAACAAGAGGGGTCCCAGGACTGAGCCCTGTGGGACACCGCTTGTGACTGGCTTAGAGTCTGACATAGCTCCAGCAACTCTGACCCTGTGGGTTCTGTCCTTGAGCCAGTTTGCAACCCATCTCGTGACATATGGGTTTACATTTAAGCTGGTGAGTTTGTCTATGATGCCCGAGTGGGGTATTGTGTCAAAGGCTTTTGCAAGGTCAAGGTAGGCTGTGTGAACTGCCTTACCCTCATCAATGGCCTTAGTGACGGTTTCAAAAAGTTGACCAAGTTCAAAAGGCAGGATCTGCCCTTGACAAAGCCAAATTGGGTAGGATCCAATGTCTGTAGGTCCCCAATGTCTTTGTTTATGAGTTCCATAATGATCCTCTCCATAGCTTTGCAGACCAGGCTCGTCAAGCTTATGGGGCGGTAATTTCCAGGGTCCATAGAAGCACCGCCTTTGTGAAGTGGGACCACTGTTGCCGTACGCCACTCTTTGGGTACATATCCTGTAGTAAGGCTAAGATTAAACAGCAGCCTTATGTTTGGGTTTAGTTCCTCTTGGAGTTCATGTAGCACACAGCCCAGGACACCGTCCGGTCCCATTGATGCTGTGTTTTTAGCTTTAGAGAGGGCGGCTCTCACCTGGGCATCTGAGATGTTAGGGAGGCTACACTCTGCTGGGATAGTTATTTCTCCTTTTGGGGGGGGAGGGGGAGGAGAAATTTGCACTGAACCTGTCTGCCAGAATGTTGGCAATGTCAGTGAGTTCAGTGTATTTTGTGTCATTTTGGACTAACTCTGAGCCTATCTGGGAGTTTCCACCCAGGTTTCTAACATAGCTAAAAAAGGCCTTGTGATTGTCTTTTGTGTCTTTTGCGATTTTTCTCTCAAAGTTGGCCTTGGATGATTTTATGAGTGATCGTAGTTTTTTGCTAGTACTGATCAGAGATGGCTTCCCATTTAGAGATTTTGCACTGTCATGTAGTAATTTCCTCCTTCTGTTGTAAAGTTTGTTTATGGCTGGGGTCCACCAGACCGGGCACCTGCCTTTGTGGGAATGGGTCTTGGTTTTATTTGGGATTGCATGATCCATGCATTCTTGAAGGTGCCCATAGAAGGCATTTGTAAAGGATTCAGCAGTGTGGGTTGTGGTTTCCACTGGCCCAGGGACCTTGAAGGATTCCACTTCAGTCTTAAGAAGTGTGAAGTTGGCTTTTGAGAAGTTCTTCACTGTGGTCTTTTGTGCAGGGGGTGGGGGCGGGATGTGGATTTCCAGTGAGATTAATTTATGGTCTGATCTTACCAATGAGGGATATACTTCCGGTGTGGAGCATTTTGTCCCCATGTTTGTGATGATCAGGTCTAGTATATTGTCTCGTCTTGTGGGAATGGTGACTAGTTGTTCCATCGCATTTGAGTTTATGAATTCTAGGAACCTTTGGGCTAGGGTGTTTGGGCTTGAGTAATGTTCCCAGTCTATGTTTGGGTAGTTGAAGTCTCCCAATATGATGGTATTTGGAGAGACATTCATACTCTCCAGTGTCTTCAGGAAGGCTGTGTGGGGTTCCTGAGTTTGAGAGGGCGGTCTGTAGCATGCTACAAATTATAAGGCAGTTTTGCCTATGGTTAGTTGCACCTGGATGGTCTCCAATGCTTCGTGCATTGCCACTAACCTGGAGGTGTGGGTATCTTTGATGAATATGGATACTCCCCCTCCTTTTGTGGTTTGGTCCAAGTTTTGGGGCCGGAAAGCATGATATGAGGTAAAACCTGATAGTGCTGGGGTGCTCTCAGGAGCCTTGAACTAGGTTTCAGTCACTGCACAGACATCAATGTTCTCCATACTGAGGAGGGCTTCGAGGGCGTGCATCTTGAGGTTTAGACTTCTGGCATTGAGTAGCATTACCCTTATTTTGTAAATAATCTTTATATAATTCATGTTTCTTATTTTTGTCAGCAACATCATAATTATGTTCATAAATTCCTTTACACAATGCTCTCTCTCAGCTTTACCTACATAAAATCTAGGGCACTTAGAACATGTAGCTAAGTAAACCACCCCATTCATGTGACAATTACCTGCTCTGGCTGTACCTCAACCATTATTAAACTGTAAACGCTGCCCAATATGAATATAATTGCATTGTTTGCAAAAGCCACATTTTCTTGTTACAAATTTAGTATCTTTCTGACCAGTATTCAACTCCAATAATTTTTTATCATTACTACAGCTCTTAAATATGAAGTGGGGGAATGTACCTACTATATCAAAAGCCATTTCATTTGCCCTGAAAATTGACCATTTTATCTTAATAATATATTTTCCCAAGAATACATAACAGCAAAAGTAGGAGTGCAAGCAGCACCCATTGCTACCCCTCTTATTTGCTTATGTAAGGTACCTTCAAAAAATGTAGAATTCTTCTGTAACACAAAGTCAATACCCTCCATAACAATATTGATTTGTTGGTAGTTCTGAAAGCCAAACCAAACAAAGCATCAAGAAATAAATCTTTACCCTCTTGCAAAGGGATACTGGTAAAAAGATCAACCACATAAATAATTAAAAATAACAAATTGTCATCAAATAATACATTCGTAAACCTACAAAGAAAATGTAGATGGAAGAAAGAGCTTAACGTTGTACTTTTATGATTTTATTTATTAAATTTCACTTCATTTTATTGGTGGCATTACGACTTGTTTCCTTTGGTCTACTATCCTATGGGCTTCTCTTTTGGTTCTAGCCATTACAGAGATGCCTCCACTGCTCACGCATCCCGGTGATGACCCTTACTCTAGTAAAGACCTTAATCAGATCATACCTGGCAGTAACTCTTCTAATGGGACAATCACAGAGCCCTAGTAGCCAGTCCCTGAACAGGGTATAAAGCAGGTAAAGCACAACCTTGCTCTCCTTCATGCAGCAGGCAGATGCTTTATACTGAGCACTAGCAGAGGTAGCCAGTGCCATGTGACTATCATCTAAAAAAGGAGACAGTTTCATGAGGAGTAAAATGCTAGCAAGTGAGTCACACATACAATGTGATGTCTGAATTACAGGTAGCAGAGTTTAATACTGTTTAGACGTGTGGCATAACAACAAGTACAGTTCTGAATAAACCCACAACCACAGGCTGTCAGATGCAAGTCTAAGTAGCCATTTGCACTTGTTGTCATAGAAGCATTTCAGTGCGTAAAGTAATTCATAAACATTCATAGTGCTAGGCCTTACTTGTCTACATATTGCACAAAGAAGTATAAAGTTGTACAAACGTAGAATGCTCCACCATTTTTTACTCACTCACACCTTGAAAGAAGTTCTGCAGTTGTAAACAGCAATGCTTGGAAAAATGGCATAAATCTGTAGAATCTTACCATTTTGGTGGAGTTCCACAATAATCATCACTTGTGTGTTAAGATATATGGGCACCACTGTACAGAAGTGAAGTTTATATAAGGCAGCAATATGAATATGTGTAGCTGCATGTGTTATCTGTACACAGATTGTACTGACAACAAAGTATGGGCCTACAGTACAAGGTCTGATTCCTTTGACTTCCATGTACATACTCTGTGACTCTAAAGATAATAAAATAAATAAATATCAATGCATAAATTGGTCTTCAGTTATTATGATGATGATGATGATGATGATTATTATTATTATTATTATTAATGTTATCACTGTTATTTCCAAATTCAGTGACTTTATTCTGTTGTATTGCACACTATGTGACTGTGAAGGGGTCACATAACCAGACAGTGCTCCTGGGTTATCCTTGCAAAGAGAAACTTCTGGCCAGTGAGCGTACCCAGTTAACAAATGTATAAAATAATAAATAAGGTAGTTCATGATATTAATGCAACCTACCTGTATGTATTTTTATCTGTCCTTACAGACAATATGGTGAGCCCTGTGTGAAGTATATTGAAGCATATAGTTTCAAGTACGGTGTTGCCATGTCTACACATGTATCCCTCCCTTGCACTGTAGTACTATATAGCTGTGTCATCTTTTTATCCTTAGGTGTCTCCTAAACTTGGAACTGGGGAGAACTGCCTTCTCCTATACATACATATAGGCCTAACAGACAGGTTGTACTCTTCAGGTAATGCATGTGAGCCTACAGGTGGTAGGTACACTATAAGTATGCATTCCCATATCTGTTTCTTCAACTGTAGTATTATATACCTACCCTACTTCTGAGTATGTAAGTGTTATCCTATCAGTTGGAGGAGTATGCATGTGAGCCTATGGGTGGCAGGTACACTATAAGAATGCATTCTCATATCTGTTTCTTCAGTTGTAGTATTATATACCCACGCTTCTAATGAGTATGTAAGTGTTATCCTATCAGTTGGAGGAGTATACAGTCTCTAGCTATGTCCCTTAAGTTCATAGATGTCTGTAAGTCCAGAGGAAGAGCACGACAGCAGAGGCTAGAAATTTCAGCTCTACAGAAAATGATGTCCTGCTATAGCCTCTCAGGACCAATAGGCAATGTCTTTTCTGGGGTGGGGGGGGGGGGCTTGATCATTCTTTATGGGACTAGATGTACCAGACACTTACACTTATTCACAACATCAGACTGTGGGTGGGTAGATTCACACACTGCTGTAATGTTGTAAATATGTTATCAACATGATATGTTATACCAAGACAAAGGCTCATTCTAGAGCAGCTGAAAGTCAGCCACAGACAGTCCCAAGAATCTCCAGGCTAACAGAACGGGAGGAGATTTTGGTGTCACTGCATACAGACACTAGTACTAGGATCATGCCAGAAGGAGAAGACAATGGCACAAAGATGGATCACCTCCATACATCTCAGTAGATACTTTACCAGTTTAGCAAAATGTTTTTCAATGGATTTTGCTACAGCAGTGTTGCACAAAGCAAGTGTAGTTTGTCCTCAGCATGTACTGCTTATGATATGGACTAAACAACAGGCATTCAGCCACTCCAGGATTTCAGCAGCTGCAGAGTGGGACTGTAGGTGTGTCTTGCATAGATACTATTGGCATGCATGCCACAGGGCCACACCTGAAGAACAGGTTCACACTGGTGAATCTTATGTTGTGTATTCACAGACAGATCACTGCTATGGTGATACACATAGAGGCTATGGATGGACTACAACTTGATTTTGGCACCTGTGCAAGGGCTGACAGTCATGGCAAGACACAAATACTAGTGTCAAACTCTAATAATACAGTTGAACTGTGTGTTTGCAACCTGGTTTCCACCCACAGTACATGGCGAACGCATTGCCTCATGGATGAATGTGAGGCTATGCAGTCACTGCTCACTGTCACCAGCCCAGGAAGGAAACTCCTGCGGCTGCGAGTACCGGTTATGGGTCCATTCCAAATGCAGCAGCAGCAGTTGAGCACACTGCATCTAGTACTGAGTTTTTATTGTTTCACAAATGTAACTCACAGGTCTCTGCCTTGTTGAACTCCTGCCTTAGTAATTCCATTCTGAAAGAGAAAACAGGTTTTGATCATGTATAGGATTCACTTTCAACATTTCTTTCAAAAACAAAAGCATAACACCATTCTTTTTTCTGAAGAATGTCCATTCTTCTAACTTTGCTTCAACAAGACACAGGCATTTATTTTATAGCATTATGTGTACTTCCTTTTGAGGACCTCTGGTAAGCTGTCTGATAGCAATCTTTTCTAGTATCATTAGCCTTATCAGGCCTACAGGATCAGACATTCTGTGTTTGGCAAATCATTAACCCTTATGAGCCTGTGTCAGAGTAAACTTTTCACTGTTCCAGTTCTACTGCCCCCCCAGTACACATACACACACACACACACACACACACACACACACACACACACATGCACAGACGCACACACATATGTATTTGCCGTATAACTCTGTCTTCAGCTGAGAAGCCGCAGGCTAAACAATGGCAAATAACAGGCATGAAGCTGAGATAAGGCATCACCATTCTGTGGGCTGATGGGCTGATCAAACCCTGTGGGTAAAAATCTATGGACACTATTGTACAGAGAAGAAGAACAAAGTGATCCTCAGGTTCTTATCCTAGTGTTGACAGCACTACTTTAAAAGAGTACGACTGGAGATGAATTAGAATGTGTAGCCAAAAAGGAAATAACATAGGGATCCAAAGCTAATATTCGGAGGCTCTAATAAAAAACTTACCAAAACAACAGAGGCTCCCAAAGCAGACATCCAAAAATCCACCACCTCAAAACAAAACACATGCAACACATACTTCAATAAATCAGTGTGTCGACCAATCGCAGCCCTTAAGGCCAAACACCTTGCCTGATACACTAGTAATAGGTGACTCCATAGTCAGACACACTGATGTCCCACTGACCAGGCTGAACAAGGAGAAGGTGACTGTGAGCTGTCTATCGGGGGCTAGGATCCGCCACATAACACACACACTCAGGTCACTCCAAAACAAGTACAAATATGACTCCGTCATTGTCCATGCTGGTGTGAATGACCTGAGACATACCTCCCTGGACTACATGAAAAGAGACATAGAGGAGCTCTCCGATTATGTAGCCCAGGCTGGTATGACCCTGACCCTGAGCAGCATCTTGCCCTCACCAAGAATGATACCACAATACAAAGACAAGATGATCAGCTTTAACAATTGGCTCGAGTACTGGTGTCATTCCAAGGGGATCCAATGTCTGTCTGCCTGGGATGATATGTTGGACAAGCCACGCTGCTTCACAAGGGATGGCTTACACCTGTCACCACTGGGCTTCCGGATATTGACTAAGGCTCTTGCCACCCCTATAGTGCCTTTTTTAGGCAAGGCTCAAAAGACAAACCCACCTCCTTAGAAAACAAAAATGGAAAAAAACTAAGGGCAATGCTGCTCAATGCCAGAAGTCTAAATCTCAAGATGCAGGCACTTGATGCACTCCTCAGCATGGAGAACATCGACATCTGTGCAGTAACTGAAACCTGGTTCAAGGCTCCTGAGAGCACCCCAGCGCTACCAGGCTATACCTCGTATCATGCTTTTCGGCCCCAAAACCCAGGCCGAACCACAAAGTGAGGGGGAGTGCCCATATTCATAAAGGACACCCACACCTCCAGGTTAGTAGCAACACATGAAGCATCAGAGACCATACAGGTGCAACTAACCAAAGACAAAACTGCTCTACAACTGGTAGCATGTTACAGACCACCCTCCCAATCTCAAGAACCCCACTCAGCCTTCCTGAAGACATTGGAGGATATGAATGTATCACAAAATACCATCATACTGGGAGACTTCAACTACCCAAACATAGATTGGGTACATTATTCTAGCCCTAATACCCTAGCCCAAAGGTTCCTGGAATTCATAAATTCAAATGCACTGGAACAACTAGTCACCTCTCCCACTAGGGTAGATAATATACTAGACCTGATCATCACAAACATGGGGACAAAATGCTCCACACCGGAAGTATACCCCTCACTAGTGAGATCTGACCACAAACTAATCACCCTGGATATACATATCCCACCTCCACCCCCAGCACAAAAGACCACAGTGAAAAACTTCTCAAAAGCAGACTTCACTCTTCTTAAGACGGAGATGGTATCCTTTAAGCCCACTGTGCCAGTGGATACCACATCCCGCAATGCTGAATCCTTCACAAATGCTTTCTATGGACATATCCAAGAATGCATGGATCATGCAATCCCAAACAAATCCAAGTCCCTCCCCACCAAATGTAAGCATCCTGTCTGGTGGACCTCAGCCATAAACAAATTGTATAACAAAAGAAGGAAGCTACTGCACGTCAGAGTGAAATCCCACGAAGGGAAGACGTCTCTGATCAACATTAGCAGAAAACTATGTTCTCTCATAAAAACATCCAAGGCAAACTTTGAGAGAAAAATCGCTAAGGACACTAAAGATAACCACAAAGCCTTCTTCAGCTATGTTAGAAACCTGGGCGGAAGCCCTCAGATATGCTCAGAGTTGGTTCACAACAACAAAAAATACACTGAACCCACAGATATTGCTAACATTCTGGCTGACAGGTTCAGTGCAAATTTCTCGCCTCCTTCACCCCAAAAGAAGAAATACTTATCCCAGCTGAATGTAATCTCCCTGTCATCTCAGATGTCCAAGTGAGAACCGCCCTAAACAAAGCAAAAAAACACAGCATCAATGGGACCTGATGGTATCCCGGGGTGCGTGTTACATGAACTCCAAGAGGAGCTAAACCCACACATAAAAATGCTATTTAACCTTAGCCTTACTTCGGGATATGAACCTGTACACTGGTGTACAGCAACAGTGGTCCCACTCCACAAGGGGGGTGCCTCTACAGACCCTGGAAACTACCGCCCCATAAGCTTAACTAGCCTGGTATGCAAAGCTATGGAAAAAATCATTATGGAACTCATAAACAGAGACATGGGGGACCTACAGACACTTGACCCACCCAGTTCGGCTTTGTGAAGGGCAGATCCTGCTTTTTAAACCTGGTTGACTTTTTCGAAACAGTCACTAGAGCCATTGATGAGGGCAAAGCAGTCCATACAGCATACCTGGACTTGGCTAAGGCCTTCGACACAATACCCCACTCAGGCATCATAGATAAGCTAAACAGCTTAAAAGTAAACCCTTATGTCACTAGATGGGTTGCAAACTGGCTAAAGGACAGAACCCATAAAGTTAAAATCGCTGGAGCAATGTCAGACTCAAAGCCAGTCACAAGTGGTGTCCCACAGGGATCTGTCCTGGGACCCCTCTTGTTCGGCATTTATTTCTCAGATGTTAAAGCAAACATGGGAGGGCTGTGGCTGACAAAGTTCGCAGATGACTACAAACTAGGCGCCATAGTCGATACACCAGCAGACACATACATCCTACAAAAAGGCCTCACTGAAACGGACAACTGGTGCCGTAGTCATGGCCTTAAACTAAATGCCAAAAAATGTATAGTCATCCCTTTTGGTAAAAACAAAGTACCCACAAATTATCACATAGACAGAAACCCACTGAGTACGGAAAAAGTAATCAGAGACCTAGGGACCCAAGTAGACAGCGACCTCTCATTTGACACCCACATTGCCAAAGTGGTTAGAAAAACATTCTACCTTGCACACCTCATCATGAAGGGATTCACATCCAGATCCAAGGATGTCATTGTACCCCTATATTCCTCCCTCATCAGACCCATGATTGAGTACAATGCCCCATTTGGTATGTACCTCACCCGGCACTTGCAACAGCTGGAGAGACCACAAAAGTACCTCACCAAAAGGATCAAGGGTCTCCAACATATGTCTTATTCCGCCAGACTAAAGAAACTTCAGCTCTATTCAGTAGCATACTGCCTGCTCAGAGGTGATCTCTGCCTGACGTACAAGGCCATGTCCAATCAGGATTTGATGGACATGCTCCACCTCAAAAAATCCAAATCCATCAGGACCACGAGAGCTAAAGACTTAAACCTCAGCACAAGTATGAATAGGACATGCTGGAGGGATAGATTCATAACCCAGAGGCTTCCCATGCTTTGGAACAGGATCCCAGTTCATATTAGGCAGAGCCCCTCACTGACTCTCTTCAAGAGAAATCTTGATGAGTGGATGGGAGATCGAAAGTTTACCCCAGGGGTCACATCTGTGTCACTGCTAGACAGGGGCACAGTAAACTAATTCTATTATATAAGGGGACCTTCACTGTGTCACTACTAGACAGAGGCACAGTATTCTAGATTTATTCTGTACATTTTTGTACCATTTCATGGGGTGGCAAAAGCCACATCACTATGGCTAGGCTTACAAATGCCCCAGGGCAGATAGCCTAGTACTATACTATGAAACTATGAAACTATAATTTGATGGTTCAACATTCTTGCTCACCAATGTATTGGTCTTCTACAATGAACAACTTCCTGATAACTACAGAATAAGGTGTTTGTCATCTCAAAGCCTTTGTTGCAGTGTATACCGTGAGACAAGCATCAGAGACCTACATCTGGATAGTGAACTACATTTTAATGATAGATGAGACTAAGACTGGTACATACATATATATATATATATATATATATATATATATATATATATATATATATATATGGGTTCATATTAGAATGTCGACAACTGACTATGTCGACAAGTAGCCCTGCAGCACGAATTAAATGAAACCTCACAGCATTGAAACTTTAAATAACCGACACTTACTCCATCGAGACGACTTCACCGACAATCCACTTTACCGACAACGCGCTACACCCACATCCCATATTACAGGTAAAGGGTATTAACATATGTTGAGTGGGGGATGTAGTTATAATGTCAGACTGAGTGCCATAAGTTTGTAAATACATCCCCTACCTCACATATGTTAATACCCGTTAGCTGTAATACGCGATGTCGGTGTAGCGTGTTGTCGATGGAGTAAGTGTCGGTTATTTAAAGTTTCGATGCTGTGAGGTTTCGTTTAATTCATGCTGCAGGGCTACTTGTCGACATAGTCAGTTGTCGACGTTCTAATATGAACCCATATATATATATATATATATATATATATATATATATATATATATATATATATGTATATACACACATACATATGGCTTCCTTTAACAAAAAAAAAAAAATCTCCATTCATTCTTTTCTTTCTACTTCCAAAGGCTAAAGCATTGGGTGTTAGTCAGTTCTGTCAGTGAGGCAGCTATGATGGCAAAACTGCTGATAGTAACTAACCAAACCTAAGAAGGCTCCAGAAGCACAAGTCTGATATGCAAAGGTATAGAACACATCATCATGGACCGAATAAACAAGGATATAGGGAATTTCCAAACTCTGGATCCCACACAGGTTGGTTTTGTGAAGGGTAGATCATGCCTGCTCAACTTGGTCGAATTCTTTGAGTCAGTCACCAGAGGTGTGGATGAAGGCAAGGTGGTTCATACACCCTACCTTAATCTGGCCAAGGCCTTTGATACTATTCCTCACTCAGGAATCATAGAAAAACTCACTGAGCTAGGCATCAACCCCTATACCACTAGGTGGGTTGTCAACTGGCTCACAGATAGAACCCACAGTCTGAAAGTAGCTGACTCTAAGTCAGACTGCCGACCAGTCATGAGTGGAGTAACACAGGGATTGGTCCTGGGTCCTCTCCTGTTTGGTATCTACTTCTCAGAAGTACAGGCCAACACGAACGGACTCTGGCTGACAAAGTTCTTGGATGACTGCAAGTTGGGAACCATTATTAACTCCCCAAGTGATGGTGATATCCTACAGAAAGGCCTCACTGAGACTAACGGCTGGTGTCAGAACCATGGCCTTAAGCTCAATTCCAAAAAAATGTGTCATCATCCCCTTTGGGAAAAACCCAGTTCCCATGAATTACCACATCAATGGTAGTCCACTGAACACAGAAGGCGTTATAAGAGATCTGGGAACACAGGTTGACAGCAACCTCTCTTTTGACCACCACATTGCCACTGTGATCAGAAAGTCCTTCTATGTGGCACATCTCATTACTAAGGGTTTTGCATCCAGGAAGAAAGAGGTAATTGTCTCCCTCTACTCTTATCTCATTAGGCCAATCATCAAGTACAATGCCCAATTTGACATGTACCTCACTAGACACCTGCAACAACTGGAGAGGCTGCAAAAGTACCTCACAAAGAGGATCCTAGGCCTTAAAAACTTGTCCTGTATGTACAGACTCAAAAAACTCCAACTATTCTCTATCTCATATCGCCTACTTAGAGGCAATCCCTGCTTGAATTACAAAGCCATGTCTGACCCAGCTCTGTTAGAAATGTTACATCTAAAGAAATCCGAATCCCTCTGCACCACACGCTCCAGAGACCTCAACCTCATTACCACAATCAACAGAATGTGCTATGGAATAGACTTCCCATACATGTCAAACAGAACACCTCATTGGCCCTCTTCAAGAGAAACTTTTTTGAGTGGATGGGAAATAGAAAATTCACCCCAGGTATCACACCAGTGGCTCTACTCGACAGATGCACTGGGAACTAAGGTCGGCTGGCAAGATGCCAGGTTAATCCTATGGGCTAGGCTAGTAAAGCCTCCAGGGCCATTAGCCTAGTACACATCTATGAACCGCGTTTATATCACATTATCGAAAGATGAAAATAGCGAACGCTATTTCATCGAACGTAAAATATCTAAACCACATAATATCAAACATTCAGAACAGAAAATTTTTTCCTTGGGAAAATATTCGCTATTCCGAAACACATACACACAACACAAGCACACCTAAAAAACATCAATACACACACATACACTTATAATCCTACAACTAACCCTATACTAAACTATACATACACTACTATCTATCCACTTACCTTAACCCAAACCCTAACCCTAAGGTCCATCACTATCGCACACTCACCTAACCCGCACCCTAACCCTAACTCTCTTAACCCGCCCCTAAACCTAATTCACCTAACCCGCGCCCTATCCCTAACTCACCTAACCCATGCCCCAATCCTAGCAACCACAAAATCGCACACTTATCTGAACCCGACCCGTAAATCTCCACCACAGCGCTGGAAATAGCGAAGCCACAGAACCGGCCAACCCAATTCATTCCCTAGGAAAGAATTTGGTGTTCTGCAGCTTCGCTATTTTTAGCGTTCGATTAAAACGGGTTGATATTAGAACATTCAAAGTTTTAAAACTTCTATGTTCTGATATAGACGCTATGAACCTATGAACTTCAGTTTTAATCACTTGCACAGACTAGCTATGGATTGCTCCCACTTTTCTACCTGTGTCTTCACAAGGTCCTTCCTCACAATGTACCTGAAAGAGCAGCCTTCTTCTAGTCTGGTGGCATACCTGATTATACTGGCCATAAAGCCAGATGCTATAAGGAATCACCCCCTGCACTTTCAAAATATGGGTAGAGAACTCTTGTTGCAGATGATCATGTGATCTACTTATGCACCAGTGTGGTGGCTATGTGGTGTTTGGAGCAGATCCATCAGCAATGAAACATTGCATGGATCCTATGCAACCTCAGGTGTAAGACTGTATGCTTAAATAGTCTATCTAATGTAGAAAAAGCCACCTTTTCTGCACTCTCTGCAAGATGCACCTTTCACTACCCTTACTTCAGTTCAAAGATCATGAGGTACCTGACAGAAACCAGCTTCTTGGTTAGTATGTCAACTTAGTATGTCAACTCTCAGAATGAGGTAGACAGTGAATTGTGAGATGGATTTCAACCACCTACAATCATTACAGAAACATTTGCTTCAATCAAGTTTGGGTACTAATGCACTAGGATGATCCCACTCCCTGAGGAAAGCTTTAGTCTTGCCAACAGCCAGCACCTGTTTTACTTCACTAATACAACTCTCAGGTTTAGCCACTAGAATCCTATGGATCCAGAGATTTGCATGTTTATCTATTCTTTTACAATGTCATGCAATATTACACTAGAACAACCTGGCAAAGAGGAAAATGTATTTTTATTTTAACTGGCAATTAATTTACTTCTTTCTTTGATCCTCAAATAAATTTTCTCCTGATCTTATCCTTAGCTCAGAAATAGATCACAGCATCTATCCCGTATGTCATGTGATGACCAAAGATTCCCTATCATACCTGATTTACAGAAAAATTATATGGTATATCTTTGACTGTTTTCCGTTATCATGTTATCAGGCTTTATAATTAACCAAGGCAACTTTTTATCTGTACTTTTATAGGGTCTGTGGCAATTGGCTAGACATTTGCTCTCCATGGCTGGTATGTTTACCATCACATAGTCTCCAGGATAATACTCCCTGGCCCTTGCACCTCTATTGTAAGTGTAAGCCTGAGTTTTGTACACTTTAGCTGTGGGCTTTTACAAGTGGTAATATGACTTCTAATACCTCAACCATGTGCTCCAATACACTGTTATTGGACGTTTTTTTCTTCCTACCATATTTTCCTATATTTAGCATTTTTCTGGGTAACTGCCTAAATAATAAGGAGAAAATCTTACTGCATGATTGTGGTACTTCTCATGTGGTAAAGTATAATGAAAGGCAACAAAACAGCCCATGGTTTCATTCATCTCCTGGTAAATGACATTGAATAGCATTGCCTTTAGTGTCTTATTGAACCTTTCCACTAATGTGTGCTGTGGCTGATAAACAGAAAGTCTTATTTGTTTAATTTGAAGGATTCAGCACCTGGCTCTTGTGAAGATTGGGGAAAGATGGGCGAAGGCTGCCAGCCTAGTCATATAGAATTTGATGCATAATTCTATCATTTGTATAAATAAATGTAAAATACAGGCTTGTGTTTTTAAATGAAAGAAAACACTGTAAAATGTGAACTTCAAGATTGTTGCAACATTGACATCTGCTGTAAGGAAAATCAAGCCAAGCATTTCAAATGTTCTTTGAAGTTACAATTATCTAAAAGTGGTGCCAAAGCATCTGACTGAATACATTCTTTCTATTGTCTTAACTTAAGGAATAATTGTTAGACTATACATGTGAAATGTCTTTTATTGTTGAAGTTTCCTGAGCAGGTGTTAGCTTGTTAAATAATACAGTTTATTTGCCTGGGAACTCCAGACTAAGTCTCAAAATGATGTAATGTGAATACTGGGAAAACCTAAGTGTCAAAATGATGTAATTTGGGAGGGCCTTGGCAGAACTGTTTGTTAGTATTTTAAAAACTATTGTTCAGTGAGAGACAAAAAGCATTTGTCTTGGACCACCAACCCAGCACTGCTTATGCTCTTTATGTATGTAAGTAGGATTATAGCACTGTGTTTTCTCTTAAGATTAGCTAAAGTTTAGAACGTTAGATTAAGTGTTTTTCTTTGACATCAGACCTGTCCTACTGTATTATTTTAAGTTTATGTGTGACCTCTGAACTCTTAGATATCTCTGTGGTGTAGTAGTATTGTCTTGTGTTTTAATTATTTATTATTAAATATTTTAAAAATCTTTTCCTGTGGCTGGTTTGTGTAGAGATAGGCTCTGGAGTACATTGCATATTTATAGAGTTCATTGTAATAAGCCACTCTAATAAGCCATAGACTGAATAGTCACATTACCAATTAGATAATAATATTGCATAGTAATAATTGGACACCCTTTCATGGGCCTTTGGGTAGCTGATAATTATTAAGCTGGTGGTGGCAGGAATTACTACCGTATAGTCTGGGTAAAGGGGCACAACTAGAGAATCTGTTTCAGCCTTTCCCAGGAGTGTCTGTGAAGTTGTATAAATACTTATTTCAAAGTGTGGGTGTGTGTCAGCTACTTGGGCAAGGACACGAAGCACTGGTTGGACAGAGAGCGTACTGGAGGTTAGCTTGCCAGCTAGGCTGAGATCTGGATGCTATAGCTGTGCCAGTGGGGAGTCTTATTGGGGACCTGGAGAGCAAGGGAGCAACCAGCCCCAAACTGACTGTGATCTCTGTGTGCACTTAAGGGAAATTGTACTTTACTGTGTGTATTTGTTATCATTTCCTCTTCTAGGAGACAACCTCCCTAGTGTTAGTGGTGAGGATTGAGTCTCCTTGATTGTTGGGCCAGGGCACGGTCATCACAAGTGGTGGCAGTGGTGGGATAGAGTGAATCCTGTAGCTTATGTACAGTAATCTCTGAAAGTGTTTTGTACTCTAAATCAGCCACACAGTGTACACTCAGAGTTCAGATCACAATTGTTTTATTTCTTTTGTTAGCTTAGTTAGTCAGGGTGAGCAGGCAGCATGTCAGCATAGGAGTATGGAAAGCTGACAAGGAGCCAGCTTGTGGAGATGTGCCAGGCTAGGGGACTAGTGCATGGAAACCTGACTAAGGCAGATCTGATTGCAGCCTTGGTTACAGCTGCATCAGAAAATAGCATCCAGGAGGACAATCAGACTGGAAGTGGAGATACAATATCCTTGGAGAATGGACAGCTCAACCTTTCTGCAGTGGACTTAAAAATCCAGCTGGAGCTAAAGAGACTTGAGTTGGAGGCCAGGCGTTTGGAGATAGAAACCGAAGAAAAGGAGCATCAGAGGAAGCATGAGAGGGAAATGCTGACTCTTCACCAGAGTCAAGGAGGTAATGGGGAAGGGAGTAATTGGACGCCAGAAGCACAGCAGGTCAGTAAATTTCTTCCGCAATTTAAAGAGGGGGATAATTTTGATAGTTTCATTCACATGTTTGAAAGGGTATGCAAACAGTATAGTGTTGACCAAAGGCTCTGGGTACGGTTCCTGACCCCCTTACTCCATGGGAAAGCTGTAACTTGTATATCACAAATGCCTGACTCTGTTTGTTTTGATTATACTGCTGTAAAGAAATGTCTCTTACAATGTTTTAAGCTAACACCTGAAATGTATAGGAAAAAGTTTTGTGAGCATAGACGCAAGGGAGATGAAAATGTATGTGAATATGTTGCTGAACCGAGCACTCATTTTCATAGCTGGGTGAGTGGATGTCAGGTCACCACTTTTGAAAGGCTGGCAGACCTTTTGTTGAGGGAACAAGCCCTTAACACTTTGCCTGAGGACATGAGGATCTGGTTAGCTGATAGACAATGTGCTACTTCAGATGAGTTAGGGAAGAAGAGAGAGCTATACCAGGCCAGCAGGGCAGCCCTGCACAGGAAGGGGACCCCCAGTAGTGCTCATGGGTCTGAAGGAACCCATGGTGGGCAGCACAGACTGCCCCAACAGAATCCGCCAGTAGCAGGGGAAGCCACTAGTCCAGGTACACATCCAGGAACTAGGGTTAAATGTTTTTAATGTAACCAGTGGGGCCATGTGGCATACAGATGTCCACGGAGGCAAGCTGAGGACCAAAGGTGAGGGAGCCAGTAAGTGGGAAAGACAAAATGCCAATAGTCGGTTGTCTTGAGACAACTGGGGTATGGAACTACCATCCTGCAGATGTCCTGAGAGGGAAGGATTTGGATGAGGCAGTACCATGTATTTATGCAGTTATACACAGTGAAGCTAGGAGACAAGCATGTGGGTCTGGTAGCCTGGGGGAGACCCAGACAGACTGCATACTTGCAGCCAGGACTGCTGAGGTGGTTACTTCAGGGAGTGAGCTATGCTGTAGCAGTGAGACTGAAGGTGAGCCACAGCTGCATGTGGTACCAATGGCCCCTTGGACAGGGTGACTGCAAAAGTAGAGCTGAGTAGTAGTACCCAGGCTGACAGTGAGGTACCACTGTCAGAGGATGCCAGACATCCAGTGGAAGGGGAGCTGGGAATGGTTACAAGGAGGGAGTTGAGACAGGCTCAGCTCTCAGACCCTACATTGCATGGTCTGAGGCATGTAGCTAGGGAGGCACCTGATTCTCAAGGGAAGGGGGAATCTGTATACTGGGACAAAGGGTTACTATACAGAGAGTAGACCCTTAAGGGAGGGCTAGAAGGTGAGAGAGTACAGCAGTTGGTAGTGCCTATAGCCTACCATCTGGCACTTCTAGCCATAGCCCATGATATTCCCTTTGCAGGTCATATGGGCATAAAATGTACAAAGAGGTGTATTATGCTAAACTTCTATTGGCCTGGAATTTCCAGAGATGTAACAAGGTACTGCAGGACCTGTGAGCAGTGCCAAAAGGTAGGCAAGGCAGGAGACAAGGTGAGAGCTCCTTTGATGCCTTTGCCTGTGATTGAGGAGCCATCTCAGAGGGTAGCTATGGATATTGTAGGTCCTCTGAGTGCCCCAAGTTCCACAGGGAAAAATATATCCTAGTGGTAGTGGATTATGCTACACAATACCCTGAAGCAGTGGCTTTGTCCTGCATTGAAGCAGAGAAGGTGGCAAATGCTTTGTTAGAGATTTTCATCAGGGTAGGTTTCCCAAAAGAAATACTGACTGATTGAGGTGCCAATTTCATGTCAGACCTGCTGGCTTGTCTCTGGAAGTCCTGTGGGTTGAAACACGTGAAGACCACCCCTTACCATCCCCAGACTAATGGTCTTGTTGAGAGGTTAAACTCTACAATCAAGTCTATACTTTGGGCATTTGCAGATCAGTTTAAGAGGGAGTGGGACAAATATTTGCCCCATCTGTTGTTTGCTTACAGAAAGGTTCCCCAGGAATCCACAGGTTTTTCACCCTTTGAGTTGCTGTACAGGCATAGGGTGAGGGGACCTCTAGATTTAATTTGAGATGAGTAGGAAGGTGAGTGTGAGTCTCACAAGGTGTCTGTTGTGGCATACGTCCTAACCCTCAGGACAAGGCTCAGGGAAGTCATGGGCTTGGCCCAGGAGAACCTGGCAGAAGTCCAACAACAGAAAAAGGTGTGGTATGACAGGAATGCTCGAGCTAGAGAATATGCTGTGGGGCAGCAGGTAATGGTTCTCATTCCTGTCAGGCACAACAAGCTGCAAGCAGCTTGGGAGGGACCCTACAAGGTGGTAAGAAAGGTAAGTGATGTTAATTACATGGTGGAAGTGCTAGACAGACATCAGGGGCACAAACTGTACCATGTTAACATAATGAAACTTTACCATGATAGGGAGGCCCTTGTGCTGAGCATTTGCAATGGATTGCAGGAGGAGTCTGAGGGAGATCTGGGGACTGATTTCCTCAGTGAGGCTCGGGCTGACACCTCGGTGGAAGGGGTAGTAATATCCCAGCAGCTATCTCCTACCCAGGTTCGAGAAATCCAAGCAGTGTTGCAGGAATTTGGGGTCATGTTCAGTGAGAAACCAGGGTACACCCACTTGGTGCATCACCAGGTAGATACAGGACCTCAAAGGCCTATTAGGCTGGCCCCTTATAGGGTTCCTGAGAGAGTCAAACAGACTGAGGGAGGAGGTACAGGAGATGTTGGAACTAGGGGTAATTCAAGAGTCAAACAGTCCCTGGGCCTAACCAGTGGTGTTGGTGCCAAAGAAGGATGGCAGCACTAGGTTCTGTGTGGATTACAGGAAATTGAATAGTCACACAGAATCGGATGCTTACCCCATGCCTAGGACAGATGAGGCCCTAGAGCAGCTGGGTGGGGCTAAGTATCTTACAACCATTGATTTTGCCAAGGGTTACTGGTAGGTGCCCTTGACTCCCAGTGCTAGAGAGAAGTCAGCCTTTGTGACTCCTTTTGGCTTGTACTAGTTCAGAAAGATGCCCTTTGGGATGAAGAATGCCCCAGCGACTTTCCAGAGGCTGGAGGATAATATCCTAGCAGGAGCAGGAGGGTTTGCCCTTGCTTACCTAGATGATATTGCCATCTACAGCCATTCCTGGCCAGAGCACCTTCAGCATGTCAGGGAGTTGCTGGGCAGACTACAGAGGGCAGGGTTGACCATTAAGCTGAGCAAATGTCAGGTGGGTATGGCAGAGGTCTCCTACCTAGAACATAGAGTAGGAAGTGGTAAGATAAGGCCAGAATCTGTTAAAAAGTGGAAGCTATTCAGGCATGGCCTGCACCTGTTACCAAAAAGCAGGTGAGGGCATTCTTAGGGAGAGCAGGGTACTACAGACAGTTCGTCCCTAGTTATAGTACCATAGCTGCTCCCCTCACAGACCTGACAAGGAAGAACAGGCCAGATAAGGTTGTGTGGACCTCAACATGAGAGTAGGCATTTCAGAAGCTTAAAGAAGTTTTGAGGGGACCCCTTGTGTTAACCAGTCCAGATTACAACAAAGAATTTGTTGTGCAAGTGGATGCTTCGAACCATGGGGTGGGGGCTGTACTTAGATTTCTTCAGAGGGGGAAGAGCACCCAGCGGTTTATCTCAGTCATAGGCTCCAACCCAGGGAGAAATGCTATCCAGATGTAGAAAAGGAATGTCTAGCTAAAGTGTGGGCATTGCAGAAACTTCCACCTTTTCTGTGTGGAAGAAAATTCACTGTAATGACAGATCACAACCCTCTAAAATGGTTAAACAGAGCCAGTCAGCAAAATGCCAAGTTGCTAAGATGGAGCTTGGGATTGCAAGCATATATGTCAGTGCAGCACCGCAGTGGGAGTAGCAATGCCAATACAGATGGGCTCTCAAGACAGGGAATGGGGTGCGGTACCCTCAGATAAACCTAACCCTCTCAAAAAATAAGCTTGAGTTCTCCAGAGGGGAAGAGATGTGAAGATTCGGGAAAGATGGGCGAAGGTTGCCAGCCTAGTCAAATAGAATTTGATACATAATTCTATCATTTGTATAAATAAATGTAAAATGCAGGCTTGTGTTTTTAAATGAAAGAAAACACTGTAAAATGTGAACTTCAAGATTGTTGCAACATTGACATCTGCTGTAAGGAAAATCAAGCCAAGCATTTCAAATGTTCTTTGAAGTTACAATTATCTAAAAGTGGTGCTGAAGTGTCTGGCTGAACACATTCTTTCTTTTGTCTTAACTTAAGGAATAATTGTTAGAGTATACATGTGAAATGTCTTTTATTGTTGTAGTTTCCTGAGCAGGTGTTAGCTTGCTAAATAATGCAGTTTATTTGCCTGGGAACTCCAGACTAAGTGTCAAAATGATGTAATGTGAATACTGGGAAAACCTAAGTGTCAAAATGATGTAATTTGGGAGGGCCTTGGCAGAGCTGTTTGTTAGTGTTTTAAAAACTATTGTTCAGTGAGAGACAAAAAGCGTTTGTCTTGGACCATCAACCCAGCACTGCTTATGCTCTTTATGTACATAGGATTATAGCACTGTATTTTCTCTTAAGATTAGCTAAAGATTAGAAAGTTAGCTTAAGTGTTTTTCTTTGACATCAGACCTGTCCTACTGTAAGTTTCTGTGTGATTTCTGAACTCTTAGATATCTCTGTGGTGTAGTAGTATTGTCTTGTGTTTTAATTATTTATTATTAAATGTTTTAAAAACCTTTTTCTGTGGCTGGTTTGTGTAGAGATAGGCTCTGGACTTTATTGCATATTTATAGAGTTCATTGTAATAGGCCAACCTAATAAGCCTTAGACTGAATAGTCACATTACCAAT
The DNA here is from genome assembly GCF_019279795.1 of Protopterus annectens. Classification (NCBI taxonomy): domain Eukaryota; kingdom Metazoa; phylum Chordata; order Ceratodontiformes; family Protopteridae; genus Protopterus; species Protopterus annectens. The sequence goes on along the minus strand of NC_056731.1, from coordinate 1,669,773,379 downwards.
TGGATAATAATATTGCACAGTAATAATTGGACACCCTTTCAAGGGCCTTTGGGTAGTTGATAATTATTAAGCTGGTGGTGGCAGGAATTGCTACCATATAGTCTGGATAAAGGGGCACAGCTAGAGAATCTGTGTCAGCCTTTTCCAGGAGTGTCTGTGAAGTTGTATAAACACTTATCTCAAAGTGTGCATATGTGTCAGCTACCTGGGCAGGGACATGAAGCACTGGTTGGACAGAGAGGGTACTGGAGGTTAGCTTGCCAGCTAGGCTGAGATCTGGACCCTATAGCTGTGCCAGTGGGGAGTCTTATTGGGGACCTGGAGAGCAAGGGAGCAACCAGCCCCAGACTGACTGTGATCTCTGTGTGCACTTTAGGGAAATTGTACTTTACTGTGTGTATTTGTTATCATTTCCTCTTCTAGGGGACAACCTCCCTGGTGTTAGTGGTGAGGACTGAGGCTCCTTGATTGCTGGGCCAGGGCACGGTCATCACAGCTCTCATCAACAAGGTATAAATGGGTCCCTTAGTTTGTCATCATCTGCTTGGGTGTCCCAATCTGGTTGCAAAGTAATACTAGTTCTCTGAAGATGGCTTATCACTGAATATCTGCAAGGGACTAGCCTTTGAGTATCTAGTGGTGAAATCTAAGATAAATTATATAAACTTGTGTCGCCTACCTGCCTTAAAAAAACACCATTAACATGTTCATAACTATCCTTTCAAAGAGGTAATAAGGGGGGGGCCAACAAGATTCTGGTGACAAGTCTACTGACACTCTGGAAATAAAATGCAAACATTATTCTACTGTCATATAGACATGTGATAAAAATATTTATTCAATAGGTTGTCCATTGTCTTTTCTACCCCCAAGTTGATCACCCAGCAAATGGGTATTTGTGCTACTTTCAAAATCGGGCTTCTATATCATTGGGTAACAAGACCTGTTTAAAACTTTCTTCCTTTCTTTGAGTCAATCTATTGATCAGATTGCTTGTTGCTGCCCAGTTCTATGGCACAGTGAGATAAAGCCCTGACTATGACCCCCAAAACCATGTTCAAATAGTGGTTCAGGCAGTGGAAAAGCTGAGCAAGGGAGTATGAGAGGAGTTGCCAATGTCAGCTTTCCCATCATGTGGCAGGGGATGGGTTATTGTTAATGAATCAAAAGATATGTTGCTCTGTATATGCACCCACCTTAGGCACACTGGCCATGGTTCAAACACAAGTAGCTTTCATTTCTTTCCTTTCAATTGGCATATCTTCTAGCTGTCCATCTGGTGATTTGCTCTAATCATTTTTAAATCATGCAAAAGGTGGATTGGGATGGGAATGTGGAAATGCTTCTTGCAGCATCACATATACCTTCATGTAAGCTGAGTAAGCCTTTTTAATGCCCTAACTGGGTAGAGCTGCTGACAGCACACAAATCACAGCACATAGCATCAGTTAGCTCCTGCCCTCCCTACTAACTCTGAGTATCATTCATCTGTGGTTAGTCTAATGTTTTTAGTATGGTTATAATGTTTGTTATTTGTTTCTGACTGCATATGTTTAGTGGAGTATATTATGCCTTAAACTGTATTGCATTCTTTGTGGTTATAGTGGTTATAGTACAGATTTTTACAGGGTGGTTACTATTCAGAATATTGATGAACATTTGTATGGTGACAATCTGGCCTGTGAGATGTGCTAGATACATTTTTCAGAGTTCTTACTTCTGTAATTGGATTTATTGTCTTGTTAATGAGTTAACAAATGATTTACTGAATTTTGATGCATGTTTAATGACTTCTTATCAGACTTTACTTATTTAAATTTAGCTATACAACATAGAAAAATGGAAGAATAAAACTACTGCTTACAGTTTTAGCAGAATTTCTAACTGGGTGATCTGCATTCCTGTTTCAGTTATTTAAGATTCATGGAGAGTGTCTCGTATCCCACACTGTAAGACATTTATTTTATTTTTTTATTATTTTATTTTATTATTTATTTAACAGGAAAGTCCAACTTGGAACGAAGCCAATATTCAGTGGAGGCCTGGGGAGAAATGCTCCAGATACATGTCTTTGTAATGTTGGGGGAAACCAAAGCACCCAGAGGAAACCCACACAGACAGGGACATGCAGACTCCACACAGAAGGCACTCCAGCTGAGAATCAAACAGGAGAACATCTTGCTGTGAGGTGACAGCGCAACCTCTGCACCACTGCATCGTCATTAACTTTAAATAAGCACTTATAACATTTCTTGAGTAGTTAGGAATCAGAAATGAAACTTGTATTTAACTTAAAAAACAAGCAAAAAACACATTCTTCTGTTTGTGCTATGGGCCATTGCCTACTTCCATACCTCAAAAATATTGTTGAGTTCGTCTGTATCTCTTGCTGGATTGAATGGGAATAAATACTGCTACAGTGTCTGATCTCTTTTAATACAGTATGGCAGGAGGTAAAAGTAGTGACTTGTATTTTATTTGTAACAAAACTAAATTATTAACTGTACATAAAGTCTTATCTCTATAAGTTATAGATAATATGTGGAAAATTGTTATGTAGCCATTTGGCACATAAAACAACTTAAGTGGTAACTGTATTCAAACATTGCCCCCTGGTGGCCCAAAAAAAGTAGTTAAAGACATGCAAAGTTGCAGTAAGAGAAAAGAAACTAACATTTAAGGCATGCAATAAGCCACATTTTTAAATGCAGGTTAGTTTTTCAGTGCAAGTGTGCTATTCCTCTGAAGGTCCATGTTCTAGCTCTGTAAATTAGATATGCTGAAGATGTTCATATTGGTTTCTCATCAGTAAATCAGATTCATCATTCATTGCATGTGTGTCATCCTATTGGCTTTACTTACAAAGGGCAAAGCACTAACGCACTACAGTCCTATTCTCACTATCCCTATTTATAGTAGCATTTATCCAGATGAGTTCTTACCCATTTAATAGCTTAAAGATAGAGCACCATAAAAAGGATTTGTTTCCCGATTACACCAAATGTTTTAATTTTATGGAAGGTTATAAAAATCCACAGTAATACAAAATTATGTCACAAACAAAAGACTGCAAAAGCATGACAAAAGCCTTCCTTGTCTTCACTGGTATACAACATAGCACAATAATCTAAAAAAACAAACAATTCTGCTTGCAGTCATCATACATTGGAGGATTGATTGCATTACTGCTGTATAGTTAAAAGAAACCCACCTGGAGACCAGGATATAAATTTGAAGCCATGATAGTACCAAACATAGATGGAACATAGACTGAGCACAGGCTTGGCTTTATACACATCTGTAGCACAACTCAGTATATCACACTGCCCACCTTTTTATCTTAGTCCCAAATAATAAATTATTGGAGCAAACATTGTATTGTCCATGTACACAGCCTTTTAATAAGATTGCTTATACAAAGAACTGTTACACTGTGGAGTTTTAAAAAAAGTGACTGTAAACATGCTTAAAGGGAAAGAAGAGATGGGATTTTTACAATATTTACATGCCTTCCCCACATCTTCATCTAAACATTTTTAAATTCATCTACCATGTTTACATATTTTATAGTATAATGAGACAGAAGTGATTTTTAACAATCCCATTAATAATGCTGTTTAATTGTATCATGGTATTTATTCAATTCTAAAACCTCAAGCCAACTGATTATCAGAGAGAACAAGGCACTTTTAATAAATAAAATCAGCATATTAAGCTCTTTTTGTCTTATACAATTCAACAGAGTGTGTAATTAAAATACATTCTAAATGAATTACCTACATTTTCAATTCTTATGACATCAGTAGATGTAGCAGACTAGCATTTCAGCCAGTGTCATCCTCTTATCTGGTGCCCCTATCAACTTTAAGTTATGAAGAGAAGAAAAAGCTCTTCTATCTTTTTAAATGGTAGCCAACAGCTTGCTACAGTTGTGCAAACGGCTGCAACAGTTTATACCACGCATGGGGCAATACAGAACTTCAGTTCTAACTACAAATGGGGTAATGCACTGAAGACACTGACTGCTACAGAATTTCAGTTATGGCCACAAATGCAATATCAGCATTCAATGCCATTAATGCACAGAAGACAGATCAGGATCTTCCAATCTCACCTCCTAACACTTTTTGCTCAGGACAGCCACCCCCTTCACCCCACCCTAACTGTGACTCTGCTGTGATTAACCAATAACAACTATTTATGCTATTCTTTGTCCACTTGTGCAGACATTTAAAGGTAAATGCTTCATTCATACTAGGAGAAAGGCATGGACCCAATTTAATTTAAAAATGTAACTGGAACCAGGCAGAGGTTAAATCTTTACTGAAAAAACAAGCGCTTTCATGTTTACAGAATGCTTTCTCAAGTTGTGGGGTAACAGTTAAAAATACAAGGTATAAAAATCTTTACTCACATGACCAAAAAACTTAATGAATCAATTTCCTCATAGTTAATTTAGGTTTAAGGCTACAACATTTATTGAATACGTCTTTCATTTGTTTAATCCGTAATTTAGTTTGGCAGCTGGTTTAGAGGATTAAGGAGCCATTTCCTGCGGTCCATTGATGCAAGGTTTGATTCTTCCCCCCTCCATTGCCTAACTGTGAGTGAGTCACTTAACCAGACACCACTACTGGGCTGAATCTGAAAAAGGGCCATGGAGAACATTGCTCTCTGCTGGAAAACAAAAAATAAATAAAATCCAAGCGGGATGGTGGCATTTAACCTAGTTATTTAATCATATTCATAACTTTCATTAATATTCTTAATATCACCACCCCTCAGACTTTCAAATACAACTTGTAACATCATACATTTAAAAAATGTTCTTGACCTGTGGAGTCCACATGCTTAAATAAACCATTACTAGATTTCATTTTCCTAATATCATACAGATAATTATCTATTTCATTTTCCTAATATCATACAGATAATTATCTATTCGCTCCTTAAATTGTCTGTCAGTCTTCCCGATGTAAAACATTCCATCTACTATACAAACTGCAGCATATATTAAGTGTCTTGTGTTGCACTCAGCAATATCAGAAAAGTTGCAGATTTTATTAGCTGAATGATGTCTAAAAGCATTCGTACATAAATATGTTTGCAATAATTACAGTCATTACAGGTAAAAGCACCTTGATTTATAACACAACTGCTGTCCTGGATTCAGGTTATTTTTAAAGGCAAAAGAGGATTTATTTTATTTATTGATTATTATTTATTAATATTTGTTTCCTGGGAAAGTCCGTCTTGGTGATAAATATCCATTTTCAACAGAGGTTCTGGAGGAAAAGCTCCAGAGAGACAAACAACAACAGCAAATAAAACACTAGTAAAAATAAAATTAAAAAAACATACATACATGCAGTTTGAGGAGACACCAGTGATGTAAAAATAAAAAGAAATTAAAAAAATGATAATTAGATATGACAGTCAGTATCTACAAAAGTATTTGAAGTATCATCTACTATGCTAGGAAACAAAATAAAAAGATACAAGTCCACCCTCAGAGTGGGGAGGGTGCAGGTATTGAAGGGTATAGATAGTATGATGAGAGGTTAGGTTAGTAACAAAGTAACATATTTGTTAATATAGATCACACAGGTGAGGTGCCTGGGCATAGCCATGAGTTAGTGAAATACATGGATGCCAGCTATAGTTCCAATTTGGATATGCCATGCCCATGTGAGTATTAACTTTGGCCCATGTTTTTTTTTTCCTTTGGTTTATACATTTCAAGCAGGTTTTGTTTTGGGACTACATAGGGCAGTTTGTGAGGTAATGATGAACTACTTACATGATAGAAGGGCAGGTAGAGGGGTTATATAGTATTTTATGGGTTAGAAGAAGTTGTGTATGGGCTAGATGATGTGCGAGTTCTAACCAGATGAGGGCATGTAATGCAGAGCAATGATGAGCTGTAAGTGGCAGGTTAACTTCATATTAAGCTATCTTATTATAGCATTGCTCCAAGTGTGATTTAATAAAGATCTGGCTTTTTATCAAAATAGGTGAGCCATAGAGAAGAGAGGGTAAAAGATAAGTATTAGCTATGGTGATTCTGATAGAAGGAGTAAGATTATTTTTCTTTTACTCTATATAATAGACCTAGCTTTTGATGAGATATTTTGTACAGTTTTGTATGTGAAGATCAAAGTTTAAGTTGTCATCTATGGTGATTGCAAGTAATTTGGTACTGGTAATCATTTCTATAGATGTACTGTTTAAAGAGGTAATGTGGAAGTTACTTTTAGCATTGGCATGTTACTTTGGAAAAATAGTAGTAGTTCAGTCTTTTTGGGATTAAGTGGAACTTGATTTTGATGTAGGACTTGCAATGTCTTTTACATCATTAATATCTAATAGCATTGGCCTATTTCTCTTAATAATGTCACAGGCAAAAATGACAGTCCAAGCTTATGTAAGAGGAAAGTATAATTTATATACTGAATTGTTATTTATGTTATTTACAAAGCTTTTATCATGACAGAAAAAATATTCAGATTCTGTCACAGTGAAAATATGGCTTAGCTATAACATGTCTATTCTTCACATCTTCAATAACTCTGTTTATATCAGAGTCTCTGTAGCCTCATGCATTCAAAATATTTTTTTCAAGGCTTGCAATGGATCATTCATTTTTTCATCAGTATTAGGTACCTGTCATATTCTAAGCATCTCACTTTTCATTATATTATGATATACAAATTGCAAATGCATGCTATTCCTGTGGAGCAACACATTCTTTTTACAAACTTTTCTAAATATCTCAGTGTTAAGAATGACTAAATGATTCTAAACTATATTAACACCAAAAAAGTTAAAATTTGACTCAAAAATGAATAAGAAAATACTCGAAACTCGAGTGCCATGTCAATATTATATAAAAGCAAATACAGTTTTATCCCCTTTCAGTATAACAAAATATCATCCACTAATATACAGTAACACTCTATTATAGTAACATAATCATGACCTCCTAACAAAAATGTATGTCCTCATTCAACCAAAACCATATTGCATAGCTGTTCACACACACACTGTTCACATAGTAACAGCAGTGGTTTAAGAAAATAAAATCTTTTTTAAATAAAATAAATTTGATTCCAATAACAAACATATTAAATTAATAGGCATGTTAGAAATTTCACTATTATGTGATGAAAAAATATGAATATTTTCTATGCCATAACTATTTTCTATTATAGTAAAAAGTGATTTAATATCAGCAGTAACAAGCTAATAATAATTAAATCATTGTTCTTATACCAACTAAATAAACTTCAAAAAAGTGTTTTGTGTCTCTAAGTACAGTAGGGACACTATTTAATAGTTGTGGTAACTGTTTCTCAATATAAATAGATAGTGATTCAGTCAACCAGGCTGATCTAGAGACAATTGGTCTCATAGAAAGATTAGTAACTGATATATGAATTTTCAGGAGTCAAGATATAACTGGTAGAATAGTATTAGATACATAAAAATAATCAGAAAGATCTTGGCTAAGTAATTAATTCATAAAAATCACATACTGCTGCTTTAACTTTCAAAATTATGTTATTAACTTCATATTTAAAATACTTCTGTATTTTTTTATCTAGATATATGTACTTATCCATAATTACAATGCCTCCACATTTATCATCATTTTAATTTCAATGTGTTTGTTGGCTTTAATATCCCATAATGCATTTCTCTATCTAAAAGTTAGATTATAAAAAAAATTCTTTCCTTATAACTTGCCTTCTACATAAATATAATTTATCAGTTTCACATTGCTTAAAAAATACTTCAACAAGCGGAAAATCATCTGGAATTAAAATGCTTGTTGATTTTTAAACTTCATTTTAAAAATCTAATTTCTACTAAATATTCTAATGTCAGTAATAAAGTCATTAACATACACATTTGTATTTCCCAACTTGATTGCTTTGCCAGCTTCTCTCCCTACTGATTTCATATAGTTGCCATTTTTGAAAATTTATATTCTCAGGTAAAGTAGGAAAATCATTTTGGTTGAAACTTACTGGAGCATCTTGAACAAACCTATCCTTGCACTGTCACAGAGGGAGTAGTGATTACATCATGGCATTCTCAGTCATCACATTGAGTAGCAGTAGCACTAGCCTTTAAAGAAACACCCTAGGAGTCAATAAAATATGTGTCGACTCCATGTAGAGCCTACACGGAATGTACCAGTGCAGACGGGCACAGTTCCCCCACGGTAGCGCACCATACGTATTAATCATGGAGTGTTGCCAAGGAAAATCACAGTAACATGGATATTAAATCTGTATAAGCATTAATATAGAGGCTGTCCCGTAGTTGTGCATTGTCCAGGAAATTTCTGAACAGATGTTATGCACAGTATAAGAACCCTTTTAACATACCTTGCTTCTGTAGACATATGTGTAAATTCTAATATTTTTATTTTTTTAATGCCCATTTGCACAGCGCAGCACAGAGTACAGCAGTGCTGAGCTGTGCTTACACATACACAGGTAACATCTGACAGACATCTAAAAATAGAAGCCAGATGTAATTAATCATTTATTTTAATTTATTTTACTGCCCGTTTGTGCGGCGTGGCAAGGAGTGCAGCACTGCTGAGCTGTGCTTACATATACACAGGTGACATCTGCCAGACATCTAAAAATAGAAACCAGATGTAATTATTTATTTATTTTTGTCTAGATTTTTTCTGGGAATATCCATTTGAGTGGCATGGTGCTTAACAATGCTAGCAGGTAGCTTAGTAGCATATGTGCAGGTATACTGGCTTTCTCATTATTCAAGTAGCTATGTTGGTTGACCAATGGCCTAAAATGCAGTAGGTCCCAGATTCAAGTCCTGAGCAGTCACACCTTTTTACATTTATTGCTGTGACAATGTGTGAGGTGACCTAAAGGGCGGCTTAATTCAAAACCAAAACTGTTACATTTGGAAAAGCTGTACAGTGCAAAGCACTGTTTAAACATGATCAATGGCTATTCCTGTTTGTGTGTTGCTAAGCTCCTCTAAAACACAGTTATGCGAGTTTACACAATGCTCAGCTCCGCTAAGCTGATTTGCGCAATGTTAAGCAATGTAGCACTTTTTTGAATGTTACAGTATGATGTGAATGGGCAGGAAAGCAGTCTATATTAAGGCCAATAGGTGGGAATTCACAGCATTCATTGGAGTCCATACTAAACTGCCAATATGCTTGGCAGTGTTGGAGAGGAAGCGCACTTTCCAGCACAGAGGTGGGGTGTGTAGGAGTCCAGAGTGTTTGCTGGACTCCTCGTCCAAAACTATGAACCCCAGCTGTTGCAGGGTAATTACCATGGCTCATAATGTAAAGCTGAATCCTGGGATCAGTTGGCCCTGGATTTTACCAGTGCTACTGGTATCCACCACACTGGTAAGCAGTGTCATCACCACTATGATGATCTAAAGCGAAGGAAGAGGGGGAACTTGGACACCTGGCTCCAAGAGGATAGGGCTGGGCATGCCCAACAGATTTGTAAGTATGATTGCTGCTACTTTACTAATATGCAAGCTGAATCTGTGCAAAACTGGCATGCATAATGGTTTGCTTCTCTTCCCACAGTTGCAGCTGAACAGGCTCGCAATGTCAAGCTCACGCAGGGCACCTGGCCAGGATGCACTGTGAGGGTGGTAAGTACAGATAATTTCTGATAACTGTAGTGCAATAAACAATAAGGATTAAAACAAGATTGTGCTTTGATAAGTAATGTGAGCAAATAACTGCCGTAGGGATATATTCACTGCATGTCTGTTCTAATGTGACTCCAGTCAACTGTAAAATTAAATTAATAAAGAATGTAAAAGTAATTGCCTGATAAATGTATTGCACCACTCACAATATGGTTCAGTACTATCTTCAGGCCACTTTGAGTCAAATAACTCTCTCTATTCCTCCCACTCCAGGAACAAAGTATATGGGTACGGTAGCCCAAATTCTGGGCAGATATCATGTGTATAAGTAACAGATTTTAAGTAACAATAACAACAAAGTTTTCAGCAGGATTGTGCTTTGATAAGTAATGTGTTCAAACAACTGCAGTAGGGCTGTATTCATTGCACATGTGTTCTAATCTGACTGCAGTCAACTGTACAAATGAAATTAATAAAGAATCCAGAAGTAATTGCCTGATAAATGTATTTCACAAGTCACAGTATGGTTCAGGCTGTCTGCAGGACAGTTTGAGTCAAATAATGCTCTCTATTCTTCCCACTCCAGGAACAATGTATATGGGTAAGGTAGTCCACATTATGGGCAGATATCATCTGTATAAGTGACAGATTTTAAGGAACAATAACAATAAAGTTTATAGCAGGATTGTGCTTTTATAAGTAATGTGCTCAAATAGCTGCAGCGGGGCTGTATTCACTGCACATGTGTTCTAATCTGACTGCAGTCAATTGTTACATTAAGTGCACATGTCCCCTGGAGTCACAACTTTTGGGTTCTACTCCCATGCCAGCCAACTAAGACATGAGTGGCTGTGTAGTCTACTTAATGTACATGAACATACCTCTCAACTGTCATGTCATGATTTTTTGTAATGAAATGTCAACTGCCCAATCTGTCTGGTCCTTGATTAGCAGATACATGATTGCCTGGAAAGCAATGTATTTGCAAATCCATTTACAGAACACCTTGGCAGTAATGTATGAGGATAGTATGTGAAACAGTTCAGTGTAGTTGTGTATCTGCAGCTGTTAGTGCTTGGCCTATACTGTTCCATTCTAACAGCTTGAAAGGTATGTATGTGGAACACGATTTATAGAAGAATTGTAGTCACTGTACTCACAAATGACACTGCACACCTGTAGAAGTATGTATTAGTAGTCTGTGTAGTAATATCATCTGCAGGTTCAATAATTGTATGTTTTTCTCTCTCTCCCCACCCTTTATCTTCTTTAATTTATTAATGTTTATTATTATGATTTAATATTAATATATTATGTTAAACTAACTGTTGTGTTAGCCAGGTGGGTTATTTCATACTGGTTTGCTGTTAACATACCGTTATGTTATTTATCATTGTGTTCCATATAATATACCTTAATATGTATTTGGATTAATCAATATTATGTTCCATTATGTTAATACTAACATTGGTTTGGTTATTAATAATCTTAACTTATGTTTATATCTAATTCACTGCAGCACTACAAGGTAGGCCATTTCCATGTGATCCACCTACCCTGGCTCCTCCAACTGCTGGACTGGGCCCCAGGACATCTGGGCCACAGTCTTGTGGTCCCCCCTTCTGCTGTCCCTGCACTCATGGGTCAGGGCTGGGCCCCCCTCTGGGTGCACCAGTGGAGAGGGTGATTTCATCACCCATGATGAAGTGCCAGGTATGTTGCACAGGTTGCACTTCCGAACTTTCAGTTGTTGTCTGTGCCAGATGGAGGGCATGCCTGCCACCTTGGTGGGGCAACCTCACCCCAGATGCCAGCCTCCACTGCTGCCACCACAGGGGCAGTGAAGGAGCAGTATCTACAGTCCCATGGGTGGGGACATGAGTTGTGCTGCTACCTTGTGGATGCATGTGAAACTGGGATTCCACAACACCCTCCCCATCCAAGACGTTCACCCACCTCTTGTGTCACACACCAACATTGTCTCCTGTCTTGTCTGTCTCACCTTAAAAGAAATGGGCACCTGTCCCAGAACAAACATATCATTCCTTACATAGCTCTCCATTTCACAAATGTGTCCACTGGACACATAATTAGGTCCAATTGTCTTGACAATGCAGTTATGTTGTCCTCACTCCTCTCTCTGGAGTGACAGTCCAAATTCAACTATAAATTGTGTGAAAGAGCACAGTTGTTGCTGTACAAGTAATGGATAGCTATGGTTCTTTCCTACAGCCTTCCTGCACATACCTATCTGCCTTTCACTATGTTTTCCCCCCTGCTTGCATGCAATTTCTCCACTGTCCTATCTCCCCAATTTTCTTTAAAGTTTTTTGTGTGATGCAGCATGATGCTGTGTGTCACATGGCATCACTAAGCTCAGCTAAATGGACCTATATTGATATATGTCTTTGAAATGATAGTAAACATATACAAAATGTACACCTGTGCCCTATGTTGAACCTAAGACCATCGCACTTATAGACCAAAACATTAACCTGCCATGCCTCACAGCTGTTAATTAAAACAGGTGGTTTGAGCAAAACATAGCAATTGCAAGTTACCATCATTAAGCATTGTTAAGCACAACTGCACATCATGCCACATCCTGCAAACTTGCTTAAAGAGTAATGGAAAAAATGGAAGCGTAACTTGGGGTCTGGTACAGGTCTACACCACTAGAAAGCTAGAAACAGAATAATGGATGTAAGTGAGGTCTGTAATAGCATATAAATGTGCACTTTTATCAGCAACATTTACAAATACACCTGCTAAAACATTAATGGCAAAATACCTGTTCAACTGGGACTCTGGTGGAGAAATACACACCTATAAAGCCATGCACGTAATAATGGATGTAAAAGAAGTATGTCACAGCCTGTATGTGTGCACTTATATCTTGACAAATACACCTGTTGTAACACTGACTGAGTAGCTCAGTCTGTTAAATGCTTTACAAGCAATAATTTTTGCCACACATGGTCCTGAGTTCAAATCCATTGGTATATAATATTTATCAATGAGAAATGGTGAAATAATACATAACTATAATAAAATAATAAAGAATAAATGATAAATGCTTTATTTATCAATGAATGACTTAGTCATCTACTATTTATCACCCAGTGAATTTCAAATGCAATATCTGCTGTTCAGTGATGGCAGTCAAAGGCCTGTACATAGGAATACAGTTGACTTATCCCCATAGCAACATTATCAAGTGCATAAAGTGTCAGATCATGCATTAATATGCATTCACAGAAGATTTTAGCTTAGGTAATGCAAAGGAATCACACTAATATCACACTGCAGCACACAATCATTTCAGAATGATATAGATTAGCACATCTGCACAACTAATATACATATATGAAGGTCCTGCTAGCAGCAAGGACTGCTAGCACACATGTTCAAAATGACTACCATAATGTAACACATGGCCTGGCAGTTGTCAAAATGGTTGATATAATGGTATATTTATCCCCTATGTTGTTCAAGGACACAACAAACATGTTGCCTATTACTCTGTTAATGAGTTAATGATACCTTTGGCTAACATACTTACCTTAAACACATACCTCAATATCTTGTTGGATAAGATCCCCCACTCAGGCTCTGGCTGTACACCAGACCTGACAGTGGTCACACCTTTACTCATAACTGCTGTTGTCTTCCACATTCTACAGCCTCTCTCACTATGCTTATTGCCTACAGCAGTAGCATCAGCTGCAGCCTGAAGCCCACACATAAATGTGCATCCTCCCTATGCTGATGTAGCATTTCTACCCAACATTGTGTATGAGAGTTACTTTGTATGAACTCATTGGCACAAGACACACACACACACACACACACACACACATATATATATATATATATATATATATATATATATATATATATATATATACACACACACACACACACACACACATACAGATTGGTTTCTTTCCAAAGAGGTGGTGTATTGTACTCCGGCAGCTATGTAATCATTTTATCACTAACATGATGCATATGGGAAATATAGTTATGGGGAATGGCATTATGTCAATAAGCCTGTCATAGAACTTTACTGATAACATGTCATTGATCTCCATGTGTTACATCTACAGAGGAACTACTGTACAGCAAGAGTAGAATGCTATGTGTTAAATAGGGACACAGGTCCCCTGGGTAACACCACTATTTGTTTGACACTGTTGGTTGTATAGAATTTGGGGGGGGGTTACTGCTATGGAGCATACTACATTGGACGCCTGTCTTGGCTGTCTTATCATGCATCTTAATCTGTCATGCCCCAAACAGGAATATGTGATTATTGCTACTCCATCACTTGCATCAACAACCTTTGTATGTTGTGGACATACCTCTCAACTGTACATATGTTAGCAGATTGCCCAGAGTTTTGCATCATATATTTGGTCCATGTGTCATAAACTTCTGGTTTTCAGGAAAAGTAGTTGCAAAATATTAAAGATTGCAGTTAGACAATAATTAAGGATATCTGACTGTCATGCACAAACTGTTAGTCCATCAACTGTGTAAGGTTGTAAAACCAATAGATAGAAATTGTCCCTATTTTCTGGTCTTTGTTCCACTTTTATTTATGGATTTGTCTAGATATCCTGCTCTAACAGGTTGAGACATATGTTGGGGCATACATTTGAATTTTAGATGTGTAATCAAACAGTGAATACTGATAGCTGTCCTATAAGGCTGTATTTCTACCGTCTGCACCCTCCCACTTACCTGATAGTGACATGTGTTCTCTTTTGCTGTAGATCATCAATAATGTATAGGTGCAGAAGAGCCCCTTTCACTCAGCCTGAGAATGATGTAATTGTGGAGACCCTGCCCAGGATTATGAGATTGTCTAGGGGGGAGCCCAACAGGCAGGAGTGGGCTGCATTGTAAGTCAACCTGGTCTGGAATGTAAATTCTGTTGAACACCAGAGCAGGACATATGATCAGGTACGACACCGTGCCACCAACATTATCCATGCCACATGCAGAAGAGCAGTAGATGTGGCCAGGGATTGTGACTGATGGAGGGCCTGCTGCAGAACAACCATTATGGCCCACTAAGGAATTCCTGGTGAACCTATGTACACAAGACAGCTCCCAGGCATCCATCACACAGTACATTGTGGATGTGGGTGCCACCATTTCAACATCGGAGGAGCATCCAGGTATGCTTAGTATGATCATCATTAGAATGCTGTAGCATTCTGTATCAATGTGTACATACTTTCAGGTGGGTGTCAAGTTTTATTTTGGAGGGAAGAGTTTAGCTGCAGTTTGAGTCTCAGGCTAGATTGTGACCAGCACACCAGTTTACATAGTAGCTACTGTAAATGTCATATATTTTGATGTATTCCCTGTTATAATGTAACATGTAGAGCTGTTTACATTACCTCTCCCTCAAATCTTTTCAGGAACATCAGGAAATGAATGAGGCCATGGTCCTGCTCCTGGTAAGCACAGTACTGTTTTCTTACACATGTATATTTAGTGAAATGTATATTCTAAAGTGTCTTTCCAGGCCTGATTCCTGGATTGATGTACTGTCTGCCTGATTGCCAACTGCAGAGATAGATTCTGACTGTACACAGTTTACAATCATACCCATGCCCTGTAGGTGTGCCCACAATGATAGATTTGCAAGTATTTTCAGGGCAGTACAGCTTGCCAGATGTGTCAACTGTGCAAGGGTTTTTCAAAATGTCCAAGTTGGACATCATTTAGGTACTGATCATGAAATATTTATTTAGAGAGCTTTTATTTGCTGGTAAATACAGATGTGGGTTAGACTATAATGTCCTCATATCCTACTAGTAGAGCTTGGATGTTAGACAAGTCTGTGATACTGACAGCACTATATACAGCATAACAGATATTCAACATAGTAATGCATAGTATAGCAGTGAGAGCATTAATGTAATGCTGTTCCCCTTGTTTCGCAGGTAACCATGGGGGCTGGTCTCTGCCCCTTTCACAACTTGATGTTAGAGTCTCTTCAGACTCTGATGATGATGGTGGCCAAAGTGAGGCACAGCTGGGAGTTGCAGGGGCTGAATTTGACATAGAGGTTGATATACCTCATCCACCCTCATTGTCACCATACACAGCTAGCATGCCTATGCATACCCAATCCGCTGTGGCCACAGATATTGGACAGTCAGAGGGTGGGGACATTGAACAGAAGAGTGTGGCTACTGAGGTTACAGGGAGTGTTGACAATGGCCATAGCCAAACAGCTGGTGAGGTTTCACCAAGGCAGATTAATAGGGGTCCACATAGGAGGCCTGATGTCCATCCACCACCTGTTGCAAGTGTCTCATTATGTGTCACTTGGTGAATGTTTAGGGCCCTCATGGAGGCACAAGCAAGTTCTGAAAGGTACTCCCACAGAATGCTCAGGGTTATGATTGCAACACAGTCTGACATCTGTGACTGCCTCCACTGTGTTGCTGATAACCTGGAACAGTTGACTGATGCAGTGTAAAGACATTGGTCCCAGACAACGTACACAGTATCAGTCTTGGAAAGCATGGTGTCTGTGATGGAACATCTGGTTGGAATTGAGCATCGGCCTCGTGGATGTAGGTCATCAACTACATCTGCTAAGAGTCAATGTGGCCATGCACAATCATGCTGCCATAGTGGCAGTACATCCAGAGCTCCAAAGGGGAGTGTGCTGTCCACACCAAGGCATGGCAAATCAACAGCTCATGATCCTGGCCATTCCCATGGAGGACACATTCACAGCAGACAGCAGTCATCCTCAGGTAGTAGCCCAGCATCTGACCTTGAGCATAGAGGTGCCACCGCAACTCCTGGCAAAGCCAGTTCACATGTTTGGGGGCAAAGACAATAAACTGTCAGCTCTACCATGCACAGCTCATAGCTGTCCAACATACAGGCACATAGGGCTAGCACTGAACTTGGCTGTGTTCATGCACACACTCACTCACAACTGTCAAAAGCAGGTCGCCTACAGACACACACACCACATCTCCATGCTCCATCTTGTCTGCTTCCCTTTCTGACTCACACACATGCATGTAAACTTATTGGGTTAGCCTAGGCCTTCTGCACCCGCACACAATACCCTGTGCAAGTGGTGATATCAGTGCCACATCCTTGTCATCCTTCTCATGGATGCAGAGAAATAAATCTATGTGTCTGATGCACCTGAGGACTATCTACATCATTATGACCTGTCGTCCATTGAGTCTTTTTGCATGCTACTTGTACTGCTCATTTACAGCTATTGCACAATTCCAAAATGACACATGGACTCAGGTTCGACTAAAGGATCCAGTATACACTCACTTTATTGTTCTGTTTTTTATATTTTTTTATATTGTTCTGCATGGTACCTTTAAGTGTAAACATCCTGTGATTGGTTACATTTTAATTGAAATTTCTATTTAATGACAGTTAAATTGAGTGTTTAATTACATCTGAAGAAGCAGTTTTAAGTGTGAAAGCACTTATGTATTTGTTTTACAATAAAGTGAGTGTATACTGGATCCTTTAGTCAAACCTGAGTCCACGTGTCTTTTTGGAATTATCGCTTGTTTTATTTTAATTTGTGGACTTGGTTACTGGCAGTTGTTGGTGGTTTTCTTTTTCATTATCATTTATCTGCTTTCTTCCACTGACTATGCCAGTAATATGGTTGAAAGAGTTCATACAGTGAAGTTGGATTATACGCCTAGAACGAACTTTCCTTACAAACAGAACTGGTATGATAAATTATCATCAGTTTTGAAATGTGTGGCTAACCCCTTTTTGGATTCCTTGTCACTAAATATTGTTGATAATGGTATCTTGGATATTGTATCTTTAAAGACTAAGTTGCATGCTCTTGAGAGTAATTTGTTTAAATTAAAAAGGCATCAGATACAAAGTCTTAATTTAGAATCCGGCAGTCAACATGGTGTAGTCCTTAGAGGGCTACGCTTTTTAAAAATGCCAACACAAGGCAGTAATTACTTGGAACTATTGACTGAATGGCAGAAAGTGAGTATAGACTGTAGTTTCAAGTACATGAATCTTCTTGTAAGTTTATCAGAGAGAGAAGCGGAATGACTTTCTACTGTTATATTACTACAGCAAAGAGAATTATATGAACAGTTCCAGGCTGACTCACTCGACAAACAGATATATTTGGTGTACTGGATGCAGTGCAAATGCAGGAAAGAAAACTCATTAGAATTAAATTAAAGAAGTTAATACAGGACCATTCTGATTTTGAGAATGGCAATGTGTTTACGTGGCCCAGAACGTTTTATTCCACCAATTAAGTAGCGGATGCAGATGAGCCTCCTTCTGTTGAGAGAACAGTGACTGATTTAACCAATAGCACCACAGTTCCTATGACTACACCTCCTATTAAACCAATCAGTGAGTCATCAGGGGTGTTGTGTTCTAGGGAGCTAGATACTAGGAGGAAGACGATCACTGTGGAAGCGCACGTGCATAAGTCTGATACATCTAATGACAACAGAAGAGTCAGCAAAGGGATTGTTTCTTTTATCTAGCCAAAACTGAATTATTGTTACCCATCAGGAGCAAAGGAACACCTTTGGAGAGACAACATTCAAGAAACCACTCCAGAGTGAAGAGGAAACTGAAAGGAGATCTTGTAGGGATGCCAAGTATAAAGAAAGCCTTGAAAAGCCACAAGGCACCCTAGTTTGGAATTTATAATAGGCTCATAGGTTCATAGGTAGGTACTAGGCTATTGGCCCTAGGGCCTATACAAGCCTAGCCAAAAAGGTACCCTGGCTTTCACCCCCCCCAAGAAAATTATTTTCTTGTGCCCCTGTCGAGCAGATCCACAGAGGTGATCCCTGGGGTGAATTTCCTGTTTCCCATCCAATCATCAAGATTTTTCTTGAAGAGTGCTAATGAGAAGCTTTGTTTGATATAGATAAGTAGTTTATTCCAAAGTATGAGAAGTCTCTGGGACAGGAATTTATCCCTCCAGCATGTTCTGTTTATTGTGGTGACAAGGTTTAGGCCCCTAGAGCGTGTAGCTCAGAGGGACTGGCATTTCTTTAAGTGGAGCATGTCCAACAGCTCTGAGTTTAACATAGCTTTGTATGTTAGGCAGAGATCACCTCTGAGTAAGTGATGTGCGATGGAGTAAAGTTGAAGTTTTTTGAGACGGTCTGCGTAGGGCATCTGTTTGAGGCCAGTAATCCTCTTTGGAGGTATTTCTGCAGCCTTTCCAGTTGTTGTAGATGTCTTGTGATGTACATACCAAAAGGGGCATTGTACTCTATAATAGGTCTAATGAGTGATGAGTAGAAGGGAACAATTACCTCTTTTTTCCCTGGATGAAAAACATTTTTTGATGAGGTGTGCCACGTAGAAGGATTTCCTGACTACTGTGGCAATGTGATTACTGTCCACCTGTGTCCCAAGGTCTCTTATCACACTTTCAGTGTTAAGAAGACTGCCACCTATGTGGTAGCTCATGGGTACAGAGTTTTTACCAAAGGGGATGACAATGCACTTTTTGGCATTGAGCCTCAGTGAGGCCCTTTTGTAGGATGTCCACATCGTTAGGAGTTTCAATTATGGCTTCTAGTTTGCAGTCATCTGCAAACTTGGTTAGCCAAAGACCTTCTGTGTTAGTCTGTACTTCAGAAAAGTAGATACCAAACAGGAGAGGACCCAGGACTGAACCCTGTGGTACTCCACTTGTCACTGGTCTGAAGCCGGATTTGGAGTCTGCTACTTTCACAGTGAGGGTTCTGTCAGTGAGCCAGTTGGCAACGTATCTTGTGACATAGGGATTTATACCTAGTTCAGTGATTTTATATATAATACCAGAGTGGAGGATGGTGTCAAAAGCCTTGGTGAGATCTAGATAGGCTGTGTGAACCACCTTACCCTCATATACGGTTTTGGTGACTGCTTCAAAGAAGTCAATCATGTTTAGGAGACATGATCTGCCTTTTACAAATCAGAACTAGGTGGGGTCCAGAGTTTGGAGATTACCAATGTCTTTGTTTATAAGTCCCATGATGATACATTCCATGGCCTTGCAGACCATGCTCATTAGGCTAATGGGGTAGTAGTTCCCAGGCTCTGTGGTGGCTCCCCCTTTGTGGAGTGGGATAACCATCACTGTGCTCCATTCAGTGGGCACAAAGCCTGAGGTGCGACTATGATTGAACATGGTGCTTAGGTGGGGTGCCAGTTCATTCTGTAGTTCATGTAGAATGCAGCCTGGGATATTGTCAGGTCCCATAGATGCTCATTGTTCTTGGCTTTGGAGAGTGTGGTTTTTACCTGTGTAGCCATGATTACAAGAACTTTGCATTCTTCCAGTATAGAGATGGGCCCTTTAGGGGGTGGGGGGGTAAAGTTAGCACTGAACCTATCTGCCAGCATGTTGTCAGTATCAGTTGGTTCTGTAAATTTAGTCATTGTGCTGTAACTCAGAGCAGATCTGAGTGTTGCCATTGAGATTCTTGACATAGCTATAGAATGCTTTGTGGTTTTCTTTAGGATAAGTGGCGATTTTGTTTTTATAACTAGCTTTGGCAGATTTTATGAGGGATCTCAGCTTCTTACTGAGACTGACCAGGGAGTTCTTCCAGTCATGGGATTTTACTCTTTTTTGGAACAGTTTCTTTCTTCTGTTGTAGAGTTTGTTTATGGCAGGAGAACACCAGATTGGCTTCCTTTTTTTGGAGGATAGCATCTTGGTTCCGTTAGGGATAGCACGATCCATGCACTCATGTAAGTGCTTAAAAGTGCATTTGTATAGGATTCAGCAGTCATACCTCTATTGTCCATCTGCATGGGTGTCTTGAAGTTTGCCACTTCTGTCTTAAGAAGCGTGAAGTTGGCTTTGGAGAAATTTTTTACGGTGGTTTCCCTAATGGGAGGTGAGGGCGGGATGTGGATGTCTAGGCTGATTAGCTTGTAGTCGGATCTGACCAATGAGGAATTAACCTCTCGTGTGGAACACCGGTCACCCATATTGGTAATGACCAGGTCTAGGATAATGCTGCCCCTGGTGCAGGTGTAGATAAGTTGATCCAAGGCATTGGAATTTATGAATTCCAAAAACCGTTGAGCAAAAGAGTTGGTACATGAGTAGTTTTCCCAGTTAATGGTGGGGTAGTTGAAATTGCCCATTACTAAAGTGTTGGGTTGTACCCTAATATTTTCCAGTGTATCATGAAATGAGGAGTGGGAATCCTGGGGCATGGTGGGGGATGTGTAGCAAATTACAATTTGGATTGTGGTCTTGACCAGAGTTAGTTGCACTTGGATAATCTCAGATGCATTATGCTGAGCAACTAGCCTGGTGGTGTGGATATCCTTAATGAATATGGACATACTTCCACCTTTAGTGTTTCAGTCCAGGTTAGGTGGCTGAAAGGTGTGGTATGAATTATAGCCTGGTAATGCAGGGGTGCTCTCTGGGGCCTTGAGCCAGGTCTCTGTCACTGCACAGATGCTGATGTTCTCCATTTTAAGGAGTGCCTCGAGTGAGTGCATTTTGAGGTTTAGACTTGTAGCATTGAGTAGCATTACCCTCAGATTTTGCTTGCTTGCACCTGTTACAGTGGTGAATTTGTCATTTGAACCTTGCCTAAAAAGGCACTATAGGGCTGCAAGAGCCTTAGCCAGTATCCGGAATCCCAAGGGCGACAGGTGCAGGCCATCTCTGGCAAAGCATTGTGGTCTGTCGATCATGTCATCCCAGGCAGACAGATACTGGATCCCTTTAGAATGACACCAGAAGCTTAGCCAGTTGTTTAAGTCAATCATTTTGTCCTTGTACTGTGGTATAATTTTGGGTGATGTCAGGATGCTACTTAGGGCTAGGGTCATGCCTGCCTGGGCTACAAGATCAGAGAGCTCCTCCATGTCTCTTCATGTAGTTCAGGGAGGTACATCTCAGGTCATTCACACCAACATGGACAATGGCAGAGTCATATTTGTACTTGTTGTGGAGTGACCTGAGTGCGTGCATTATGTGGCGGATCCTGGCACCCGATAGGCAGCTGACAGTAACTTTCTCCTTGTGTAGCCTGGTGAGTGGAATGACTAGAGTGTTGGGTACGTTGTTATGCCTTATGGGCCATGGTTGACTGGCACACTGAGTTTGTTGGCTATGTGTCATTTGGGTTGTGTTGGGGGAATGGAGGTTGCATGCGTTTCTACTTTGGAGGTCTCTGTTGCTTGAGCAGATTTTTATTGACAGCTTTTGCAAATGTAGATGTGTGTGTTTTGGTGGTGTAGGTTTTGAGGGACTACGTGATGAGTCTGGTGTGGTGCAAGTGTTTACCTTCTCCTCTTGACTGTCTAGTCCATTCTTGGGTGAAGAGAGATTTGCTTTCAGTTTGGCTATATAAGTGCATTAACCAATAAAACCTAAAAACTGAGCCCCATTCCAGCAGTCTTCAATCAGACAAGTTCTAACTGCACAATCCTGTGACTAGGGTACAGGGGAACCTTCTCCAAAAAAAGACAGGCTGGATTAGTGCTCAAGTTATACAAACAAAGCTAGATTCAGCAGGTCTGAATTTAGTCTATGCTACAGCAAACAAGGCGTACCAGTTTCAGAAAGAAACAGTTCAAATAAGCAGGCACAACAAGCCTTTAACCTGAAACTCCCAGCTCAGAAGGGCAGAATCTACCCTCTCCTCCCACAAGAGTTCAGACCACACCTTCTTAATGTAAAATAACTGGCCCGAAGCCCAAGTGCTTAAACCAGAACTAATACACTCTTAGAATACAGACACTAAGCCTTCAACCAGCAACTCCCAACTTAGAAGGATGTAAGCTATCTGTCCTGTCACAACAGTGCAGACCACAAACCTTCTTAATGTAAAACAACTGGTCTGAAGCCCAAGTGCTTCAAACAAAGGCTTAGAATAACAGTTACAATTTAATCAGGCTACTAACAAGCAGTAATAAATGCAGCAAAATAAATGCAATAAAGTAGGAAGAAACACAAATACAGTAAAAGCAGATGAATAAAGTGCAATTTTTTATATAACAATAGAAAATGAGAAAACTGATTTAACCATTAAAAAAGCTCAAAACTGAGCCCTGTTCCAGCAGTCTTCAATCAGACACATTCTAACTGCACACTCCTGCCACTATGGCGCAGGGGAACCTTCTCCAAAAAGGATGGCCTGGATTAGTGCTCAAGTTATACAAACAAAGCTAGATTTAGCATGCCTGAATCTAGTCTATGCTACAGCAAACAAGGCACACCAGTTTCAAAAAGAAACAGTTCAAATAAGCAGGCACAATAATACTTTAACCAGTAATTCCCAGCTCACAAGGGTAGAATCTAACCTCTCTTCCCACAAGAGTGCAGACCGCAAATCTTCTTAATGTAAAATAACTGGCCTGAAGTCCAAGTGCTTATACCAGAACTAATAAACTTTTAGAATAACAGACACTGAACCTTCAATCAGCATTTCCCAATTTAGAAGGATGTAAGCTACCTGTCCTGCCACAACAGTGCAGACCACAAACCTTCTTAATGTAAAACAACTGGTCTGAAGCCCAAGTGCTTAAACCGAAAGGCTTAGAATAACAGTTACAATTTAATCAGGATATTACCAAGCAGTAATAAATGCAGCAGAATAAATACAATTGAGTACTTTTAAGAAGAGGCAAAAGCAAAATAAAGTGCAATTTGTTTTAGTAAAGTGCAAGGAGAGAGGAAGGAGGAGCAGTGGTTAAGAACCTAAGTGGGTTGGCCTTCTTAAATGTTCTCTCTGTATTATGTAGAGTGAACACCATACTGGGAGGGATGTTTCAGATCAAATTTACAGTAGGGGCAGGCAACTGCAAAGCCACCAACTATAATAACTCTATAAGAATAGGGTGGGAGGAGGGGAAACAGATTCAGGACAGATAAGAAACATAAAACAATGCCAGAAAATATATAAAATAGTTCAGTCATGCAAACAATAATTCAGTCAGGCAAAATTAAGACAATGCAGAACTCTAAAAGGTTAAAATGCCAAGAAATATACTTATCAATCAGCGATATAGTTCCAGATTGTTTGAGAATCACACCAGCCAGAACCCAGGAGTTTCCAATAGTGTATCATCTTATACTTTAACCTCTATGGACTGTAAACTTCTATCAAAAGGGCTGTCTTTTATTCCAACCCAGAATGCAGATTTTGCTGAGGTAATTCTTAGCTTAAAGACTTTTACAAGAAACTTGATGCTGAGACTTAATTATAAAAATAGTGCTGATGTTAACAGTAATCTTAATTGTTTTAAAAAGCCCAATGTATATGTTCCTGCTTTGAATCCGTTAGTAGCAGCTTTTGAGAAGTTATGTGTAGATGAGCTTTATAAGATGGATGCTGGCAAATATAAATCTCATAAGCCTTGTAATTTAACTCAGGATGAATTTATTTCTCTATGGAAACTACAGAATAATACAGATATTGTTATAAGACTGGCTGACAAGGGTGCACCTATTGTGGTATTAGATAAAGACTGGTATGCTACAGAAATGAAAATAATGTTGCCTGACACTAGCTTTTACGTTAAGATAACTAGAAGTCACGTTGACTATACGATAGGTACTGTTCAGCATTTCTTGAAGAGCCTATTAATTCAGAAAGTTATTGGTAAGTCTCTGTTTGAATATCTAATGGTTGATAAACTGTTGATACCAGTTATTCAGGGTCTTCCTAAGCTGCATAAGAACCCTGTTCATCCTCCTTCATGCCCGATAGTGTCAGGACAAAATTGGTGTACTGAGCCTCTTTCCATCTATATTGAAAACATTTTAAGACCTCTTTTGAATTTAATGGTTATATTTTGAAGGATACTCAACATTTTTAATGGATTTGTTTTCTAACACTCAAAGACACGTGTCCAGTACTAGAATTTGTTTGGTTATTTTTGACGTAAAGTCACTAATTATAGTAATTCCTAATGATGCTGCTATTAGCAGTGTCAAACATTACTTAATGGAGCACACAGATTTTACTGCTGACAGAACTGATGTATACTGCACTTTTCTGAGGTGTGTTTTGGAAAATAATATTTTTTGTTTTCATTGATGTTTTTTGTTGGCAGACAAATGGCGTAGCCATATGTACACCAATGTTGTCATGGCTGTTTGGGAATGTGAGCATGTTATACGTGGACCGTTCAATGAGTCCATAGTTTTCTATTGAAGATTTGTGGATGACATCATTTTTATATGTGCAGCTCATTAGAATTGCTACATGTGTTTGAGGAATATATCAAAATAGCACTTCATATTTTTAGTTTTCCTTTAGTTGAAGCTGAGTCCACATGTCTTTTTGGAATTATCACTTGTTTTATTTTGATTTGTGGACTTGGCTACTGGCAGTTGTTGGTGGTTTTCATTTTCATTATCAGATATTGTACAACGCCATGGCAAAGGTGGCACTGCACTCAGTAATAGGTCTGATGAATACTTAAAACAGTGGAACAATGACTTCCCTGGATTTACCTTCCCTACCTTGGTTTATAGGTTGCACTACATGGAATGGTTTACCCAGTATTACTGACACATGTCAGTCAAAGGCTAGATCACTATTGATGTGCTCATATGTCTCTGACTACTGGGTCAACTGTAGGTGGTGTGCTGCCAGTACAGTAGTTACAATGGCTGGAGCATTCCCCAGAGGATAGTATTGTGCAATTCTTGCCATTTACTGTTGGTCCATGGCTCTGACAGCAACTGGATGTCTGTGTCAACCCCTCCTGCATAACATTTGTGTCAGTGTGGGATGCAATGATAGCTCCTCATTTGAAATCATCAGCAAATTTAGTCAACCACAGACCACTGACAGTGGCCACACCTGCAGAGAAGTTATTGCCTAAAATGAGCAGTGAGAGGAACGGTTTGTGAGGGAGTCCTCTAGTGACTGGCCTTATTGTAGAGGGGGACTCCTCATTGCTACTGTCATGGATCCTGTCAGTCAGCCACTTGGCTATCCACTGGCTGACATACTAGTTTGTACCTAGCCACTTGGGTTTGTCATCAATGACATGCCTTGTAAGGCCATGGTAGGTGGAATGACTCATGTTACCCTCAGCCATAGATTTGTTAACCTTATCAAATAGGTCTACCAAATAAGGTAGCCATGATCTGTTCATTACTAAACCAATCTGTGTCTAGTCCAGTGTTTGTGGGTGCACTACATTTCTATTTATCATCTACCAGTGTCTGCAGATGAGCCCCCTTTGTGCAGAGGGATGCCTGTTGCTATTCTCCAGTCCTGAAGCGCAATGCCTGTTTGGTGGCTAGAGTGAAATACTAGATCCAGAGGTCCTGAAAGGTCATGTGTGCAACTCCTTATTAGAGGTATTTCCATCATGGTTTCCAAGATAAATGTAAGCCAAGGTGTCTGAGTTTGTACAGAGCACTGCCAAACACTGTAGGGGAAACTAATATGTATACCCTGTAAACCTAAGGATGGAGTATTTAAGCAGCTATTCTGATGTTAGACAATAACCAAGCAGTGCCTACTGAAAACAGAGGAGTACCTTGTGATGACTTCTGAAAAGAGGGGAGTATCCTGAATTGCTGCTGCCTGGCTACTACTACTGTTGGTCTCACCATGGCATCACTCTGGTGGGGTACAAAGCTCTTATATTCTGTCTCTCAAAACATTACCACCAAGCTCAACATATGAAGCAAGCCACGGCCTGTTTGTTGACCCACACACTTTTCCCAGGTGATGCAAGCATCTGTAGGCTTGTTGTAGGCTTTTCTGGGTAGATGCCTTGATTAGCAACCAGACCAGTCATTTGAGTTTTGCATGTAGTATGACTTGGGTTCCAGGCCTCATAGGATTTGACTGGGTACTGACCTCATGTTGATTAGGGGCAGAGTTGTAGTATCACAACATAATGCTGTATGTCAGGTG
This sequence comes from Protopterus annectens, assembly GCF_019279795.1. Lineage (NCBI taxonomy): Eukaryota > Metazoa > Chordata > Ceratodontiformes > Protopteridae > Protopterus > Protopterus annectens. The sequence goes on along the minus strand of NC_056731.1, from coordinate 1,669,746,794 downwards.
GCATAGATGTCTCACGTTAATGTGGCAAACTCTACAGTAGCAGTTGCCCACAGTAGGTTGCGGTATCATAGCAAGTCATGCAACCTGCACTTCAATAGCATCATAGTGGTGATCTGCATGACATGAATGTGAGGCCTACTACAGAGAAGTGGCCACCTTTGGGCAATGTAGTTGTTCCTACCACATGTCATGGTTATCTAATACGGTACATTTATGTTCCCAGAACACAACACTGTGTGCACATTATTTCACAACTCATTCATTTGCTGTATGGTTGTTTGACAGGCACTGTAGATGTTCAAGGCCAAAGTAATGACTGCAGTGTTGAACAAGTTTCCTGTGCATGCAAGAACATCCACATCTTCACTGCAAACATGTGATACATATGACAATAAGAAGGTTTCCAACATGCATACCTCACCTCCAACTCCACCCAAACCCAGATCACACAAATCTACATATGCGCAACCCCTTAACAGAAACAGACATGCACAGCAGACACTTCACAAATACAGATGCAAACATGCTACATATAATACTATCTTTGCAGAACAGTGCACATAATAGCTCACACACCACTGTATCACCACTCAAACTCTTAAGGCAAGACAGTAGATCACATATATTACTCATATGTGATTACATCATGAGACACTTTGATGTCCAACTCACCAAGCTACATAAGGGGAAGGTCACGGCCAGCTGTATGTGAGGTGCCCTGTTACGCCATATCATACATGCACTCCAGTTTGTCAACAGCAGGTACTGTTATGACTATGTCATAGTTCCTGTTTGTGTGTATGAACTGAGATGTACATCTCAGGTGTGTATGAACAGAAAAATAAATGAGGTCTCAGACTATATTCAACCCTAACAATTTCATCACCGCTCTAAATAGTTGCATCTGGAACTCTCTTAAACAACTATGTCTAGAAGATGCAGTAAAGTCCTTTTAACACAACTTTCTTAGATATACTAAACTAGCATGCAACCCCAGAACTATCAGAATAAAAGATAATTATGCACCCTGGCTTAGTAAAATATGTATAGCACTACTCAAGGCTAGGAACAAAGCTTGGGAACAATTTCACAAAAACTCACAAGGCAAAAATTCTTTGAACTGCGAAATAAAGCTAAGAAACTAGTAAAGTTAGACAAAATCAACTACTACCATAATATCCAGAATAAACACTCAAAAAACCCTCAAAGATTCTGGGCTGCAGTTAATAGCATACTTCAACCAGGAAAATCAGCTATCCCCATCTCAGCAACAACTAACAATTCTGTAATATAGCAACCCAATTCAGTATTTCATTGAAACTATCCAAGCCCTAACAAACTCCCAAAGCATTGTCAGGAGCTCTTCCCCGTTACCACCCCAACATAGCACCAACTCCCAGAACAGCTGCCTCCACTTTACCTTACACTCAGTGTCTGTTAAATATATTAAAAAACTACTTCAAAAACATAAACCAACCACCCTCGCCACTGATAGCCTTCCAGCAGAATTCCTTCAGTTAGCAGCAGAAACATTAGCCTACACAGTAGCCATACTCATAAACAGATCTATATCAGGGAACTAGGTAACTGTTATTTGGAAAACCTTCCACTTCCTACCACTAAACAAGGGAGGCAACTCCATTGAACTTATTAATTATCATCCAGTTGTCATCCTGTCACCCTTATCCAACATCCTGGAAAGAGTCATGCATACTCAACTAATGGAATACCTTCTCACACACAAACTACTGTCAAACACTCAGCATGATTTTCATCCTTTTCACAGCACCACCACAGCAATAATGTCCTTTACTAACACAATGAACCACTACAGAAACAATGGACAGTTTGTATCTGCTATATTTCTGGACTTATTCAAAGCCTTTGATATGGTTAACCACAATAAACTCACCAATATTCTCTCCACCCTAAATCTTAGTAGTTTCACTATTACATGGTTCTGAAGCTACCTATCAGGATGACTGCAGGCCATCCAATGGAAACACCAACTTTCCCCACTTCTTCTAGTTGCCATAGGGGTTTCTCAAGCCCCAACCTTGAGACTCTACTATTTTCTCTATTCACTAACCAGCTCAGCTCCTCCATACCACATGCCACTAGTGCAATGTGCAGACGACTCCACTCTAATATGTGCAGCCTCCACACTACAAGACCTCCACACCATAACTCAAGATTCCTTCCTATCAGTGGAAACATGGCTCCCTAACTCCTAACTCATTCTGAATCCCAACAAAACAAAGCTCCTTCTCCGCAGCCCAACAAGATCCCTCTCATCCTATCATACCTTTAATATCTTGCCCAAAAATAACACTAAGATCGCCCCTATAACTCCCACTAAACTACTTGGTGTCAAAATTGACAATAACTCGAAATTTGATATTCACATAGCCCAAGCCATCAAGAAAGTTCACAAGAAACTAGGTTTCCTGTATAGAAAGAAGCAGTTTCTTACAAGATACACAAAAGCCACTATAGCTCGTACACACCTCTTATCAATCCTCCTCTACGTCTCACCAATTCTAACCCAGCTTTGCAAAACTGACTTAAACAAACTGGAATATTTCTACAATAAAATTGCCAGGTTTGCCACTGGGGCCTCATATAGGACACAACACTGTACATCTCTTAAACAGCTAAATTGTCTTAAACTTCCTGAACTGCTACAATTTAATCAACAAATCTTTGCCTGCAAAATATTACATCACCCCAATAAAGCCCCTTTTCTCCAAACTCTTATCCAACCATATACCACTTCTCAACCTCTCCACTCCAGTAGCCAAACCTTCTAAATAGTACCAAAGCCAATGACATAGCAGATAAATCTCTCTTCTCTAACTCTATTCCTAAATTATGGAATAAACTGCCAACCCCAATAACCTCCAACTGCTCTATTACACAATTCAAAAAGCTCCTTAGGTCACATTTAATGGACACATGGCTATGTTCCTGCAACTTTACAGGATAGGCGTTTCCTTAACACACTGCACATTTATTATCCTTGAATTGCATCTCACTCCAGTAGCTATCATCAACTATAAGTAAATGAGCTTTTGCATTATTTAAGTTGCATTTACTCACTCATGAAGTATTATCTGAATGCTTCCTTCTAAAGAAATGTACTCTTCACTATTATCTATTATTTACTAAGAATTCTGCAATTCCCTAAGTGTTTATTAACACGTAATGTAAGTGACTAGTGCTTTATGTTCTCACTTGTGTGCTTGAAAATTCTGATATGTTTGCAACTGGAGCTTTCCCCGGGCCTCTGCTGAAAAAGGACCAGTGTCCAATCAGACTTTCTCAGTAAACAAATGTAAAATAAATAAATAAATAAATATGTCTCAGGCAGGTATGCCATTGGCTTCAGTTTCATTTTATCCTCACCTGGGATGATGCCTACATGCAAAATGAGCATGACTGATGTCAATAATTGGCAGAGCATCTGCCGTCATTCGAAGGGGATCTGCTATCTGTCACCCTGGTACGACATGATCAGACCTCAATGCTTTATCAGAGATGGTCTTCATCTGTCACCCATGCAATTGTGGTTACTAGCCAAGGTTCTTGCCACCCCCACAGTGCCCTTTTTAGGTGGTGTCCCAGGGACAAAATTCTAATGTAAAATGCCCATCTACAAACAACCTCAAGGTTATGCTGCTACATGCTAGGAGTGTCAACATGAGACTCCACTCAGTGGAAGCAGACTTCACCTTGATAGATGTACACATTTGTGCAGTCACAGATGCCTGGTCAGAGCTGTGGAGAACAACACAGCCATAGTAGTCTACAACTCCTCCCACACATGCAGACCTCAAACTCATGGCATGCAAAGTAATGGGGACAGTGTATAAATATTCATTATGAATACATACACATTCAGACTGGTTACACAGTATGATTCCCTGGAGTCAACTCAGGTGGTATGGCCTTTTTGTAGGCACCTATTCAAGTGACTGCCAATTTCAGGAGCCCCTCTGTGAATCAGGATACCCACTCTGCTTATTTGTACCTACTTGAGTCTATCATGATGCATACAGACACCATTTTTTTGGGTGATATTAAGTACCCACCGACTGGGTATATTAGTCATGCTCAAACTCACTTGCAGAAATTTTCCCAACTTCATTAACCACAATGCCCTACACCAGCTAGTTGACACCCCTACAAAGGGAGCCTACATACTGGATGGGGTGCTTACCAATATGGAGGACCACTGTAGCACCTCTACTGTGTGCCCCTCCCTGGTGAGATATGACTACTAATCGGTCTCATTCAAAGTACATATCACACCTGACACCCCCCTTGTGGAAGATAAAGTAATAGACTTCACCAAAGCAAATTATACCCTCTTACAGGATGGTATCCTTAGCTTCACTGCACCTCCCCCCTCAGAAAACACTAGCAACTATGCTGAGCTGTACACCAATATTTTATACAAACACCTGTATAACTTGATTGAATTGGCTGTATCTGATAGGTGCAACACAAGCTCATTATGGAAGATCAAACCTGCCTGGTGGATGACTGCTATTAACAGGCTGTAAAATAAGAGGGAGACATTACTCTTTAAGAGTAGGAGGGAGGGAGACCCCTGAAATGGAAGCACGACCTCATCAGCATGCATGAGCAAATAAGAGTTGTTGTGAATGCCTCCAAAACAAAGTATTGCTCCAAATTAGCCTCCCCTACAAAGTGCAACCACAAGACATTCTAAACTTACTTATGTAACCTAAAAGGAAAGGCCCAGTTTAGTGCCAAACTTGTACTTAATGATACCACATACACTGGTGCTGTAGACATATGTCAACATTTGACTGCATGGGTCTGTGAAAACTGTACTCCCCTGTTCCTACCACATGTATGCCATGACATACCTACCACCTTTCCACTACCTTGTATCTCTGAAGGGCATGTAATAACTGGCCTCTCTAAGGACAGAAACACAGCATGTATGGAACCTGGTAACATCCCAGGTGGTGCCCTACATGGGCTCCAACATGGACTTGTAACACCCTTGAACACTCTTCCCACTCACAGTGTAACCAATGGCTTCATCACAGCTGACTGGACAGCAGGCATGGTTATTCCATTGCACAGATGTGGTGCATCCTCTGACTCTCTAAACTATATACATATCAGCCTCATTATCTATATCTGCAAGGCCATGGGGCAGATCATCATAGATATTATCAACTAAAATGTAGGTAATGTTCAATTACTTGACACAATTCAGTTTGGATTTGTCAAAGTGACATCACACCTGCTAATCCTGGTGGACTTCTTTGGAACAGTCACCAAGGACCTGGCTGATGGGAAATCTGTGTACATAGCCTACCTGCACTAAGAGTAGGCATTTGACACTATCACCCATGCAGACATCATCAAAAAACACACCCAACTAGGCTTCAACCCTTATATCATTAGAGGGGTTGTTAACTGCCTCACTGATACAAGTCATATAGTCAAATGGGGATGATACCTCCAATAGCTGAGCTGTAACCAGTGGTGCTCCAGAGGCTTCTGTCCTGGGTCACCTACTGTTTTCGAGTCCATTTCATCAAAGTGCAAGCACAAAGTAAATGAGTATGGCTAACAATGTTTGATGATGCCTGCTAGCTGTGAGCGGTCATACAATATACATAGTATGGCAACATCCTACATTACAGTGTTGCATGGACAGATGATTGTAGCCAAACACACAGCCTTAAACTCAATACAAATATATGTATTATTCATTTTGGTAACAGCGATGTTCCTGCTAAGTACCACATAAATAGAGACACCTTAAGCACATAAGCAGGAGTGAGAGACTTGGTGAAACGTGTTGACAGCTACCATCATTTATATCAACATGCCTACAGAGTAGTGAGTAGGTCATGATATCTTGCTCATGTCATACATGAGGGCATTGTCTCCAGTGCAAATAGTTAGAACTTCCATGTACTCTTCACTCATCAGGACAATATTTGAGTGTAATGCCCCATTTGATATGTTGCTCCCCAAACAGCTGTGGTAATTGTGGAAACCACAAAGGTTCCTTACAAGGGGGATGCAAGTCTTCAGCATCTGTCCTATGGGGGTTGTCTGAAATCACTATCAATTTAGTGTGTGTCAAACAGAGTAATTAAAGGTGATCTCTGCTTTGCATATGAGTCAATCTGTGACCCTGCATTATTAGACAAACTGCACATGCGTAAGTGAAATGTATAACCAGTTTACTCCCAGTTAAGATCTTAACCTGGTATGTAACTTTTATAAAACCTGCTGGAAAGAGAGACTTGTCTACCAGAGGTTAGCACACCTTTGGAACACACTTCCACTTCATGTCAAACCGAGTAACTCTTTGACCCTTTACAAATGCAATCTGTATGATTGGATGGGGGACAGTAATTACACCACATTTGTTCCACCTGTGTACACCCTGGACAGGGGCAGTAAATGTCGAACATGTTAATAAGGGTAAAAGGTGGCTAGGCATATAAGGGCCCTAGGACCATAAGCCTACTACATTCCACTGATGCTATGATACCATAGGTTGACTCAAAACACTGGCTAGCATCCACACCCAATAACATGGATGCAGTTAGAACATTACCACTACCTAGTTATGTGTACAGAACACTGGACAGTACACACACAGCAAGTTGGCTGGAGTGAGAATAGAACCCCTACCTATCTAGTCTTATACCCTACACATCCCAATACTTATTGCACATACCACAGCTTACATCTGATGTTGACATGGCTTTAGGTACTCTCATGGTAGATGATATCAGCAGGCCTTGTGGAGGAGAAGACGTTGGATGCCTGAGACAAGTGCAATGGCCAAAATGTGCAGACCCATTGCAGTTTTACATTTGCATTTGTTTGTAAGGGAGATGCACATACACACACAAATTGGGCTGCAGTAAGATTAGAACCCCTACCTATCTAGTCTTACACACTTCAGATCACAGCACTCATCGCACGTGCTACAGCTTAAGTCTGACATTGCACATGACTGCAGGTGAAATTATCATAGAGAACATAAAGAAGCCCTGTGTTTAACAGATTTTTAGGGCTACATAATCACACAGCTTCCTACTGTCAACTGCAGCTAGTAGCCTAACAGTGAGACAACTGTTTTGTAGCTTAGCTATGTGTCAACAGCCTGTGTTGGGCATATGAGTCTGTTTGCATGTAGATGAACAGGCCTGTAGCAAAAGTAAATTTACCCAGGCAATGAGTGGGCACACAACATAATACATTACACCAGTTGCACAGTTATCGATTTGTGTTTGTTGAAATCAAGCAGACACAGAGGGCTGTAGTGAATGTTGGGTGTTCTTGTTGGTGTAGCTATATACGTATGACTTCACAATATATATATATATATATATATATATATATATATATATATATATATATATATATACATATATATATATATATATATATATATATATATATATATATATATGTGTGTATTCCTATACCATGCCATACATTTCAAGGGTTCCACATGGCCTGTTAGGGAGACGTGGTATGACTCACCACAGTCCAGCTGTTTACAAGTACACAGGTGTGACTCATGGTTATGTGTGTTTCACAGTACTTTGTGTTTCTGCCATCACATGTGGTATCCTTTACCCATGATGGGTGAAGATGGCCAGAACTGTGAACTTTAGATACCTAATAGTCCTAAGATTGCAGCACATGTTGATCTATGCAGTTGCAAATATCTGTAAGTGCATTATTAAATGTTTAGCCTTTCCTCGTGTCCCTTCATCCAACATTTTACATGTCACAGTGCAGCTTTACTATCCATGATCTGTGTATTTAGGGCAATACAGATATACACACTCACATACATACATAGATATACCTGCTTATAAATATAGAGATAAATAAGCTATATATATATATATATATATATATATATATATATATATATATATATATATATATATATATATATATATATATATATATATATATATATATATATATATATATATATATATATATTTCTAACAAAATATGACATGGGGCAACAGATCTGCTTAAGTGCGTGAACAGGCACAGTAGCATTTTGGCTTGTTTGCACATTACTTAGAAACCCGCACATGGGAGGCACATTGCTGACACCTGAGACTTCCTGTTGCATAAACTGACTCCATCCCACACCTAGGTGTACTCCAGACTAGGAGTCTGAGATGACTTGGAAAACTGCAGTCTGGATCTAACTACATAACCAGTTCCTTGAAATAGTCTACAGTTTCAATCACTGTGTGCTGCATCTAATAGCCACCTTTCTCTTTCGGTCTTCCAAATGTCATAGGCTTACTTTTCGATATATTTAACAGCATGTAATGCTCCTGTGACCAAGTTCTTGTGCAAACATGCCAAATCTGTAACACATTTAAACAGCATACTGAATCTCAAGCCATCTGCATACAGACTGTAAACAACTATAATGTGAAAGATAGTTCTTCATACAACTGTAAAGAATTTTGGGCCTATTACAGAGCCCTGTGAGACACCATGACTGTAACCATAAATATTACTTGTCCAATTGTTGTATGATACTTGCCATGTCCTAAATGTAAACTATGCAGCTATCCATCTTCTCTAGAGTGCATCAAAGCCTAGTTGTTCTGATGTAGTGATCAGTGTGTTGCATATGGATCTGTCAGTTCCACAGGAATCACATCACAACACAATTCTTCATTCACAACTGTTATTATATTGTTATACTACATCATGTTACAGGAGGTACTGGATGTGTTTTCTGCATATGTATGCTGATATATGTTTTTATGTCTCAGCCTTTACAATTCTACTAATTAATAAGTTATCCAATAGTAACAATGTACTTATTAAATAGGTCTTAGAACCATGGCACAGATGCACATGTGTAATTAATATGTGAAATGGAATCATACTAGTATAGCACACACAGAAACAGCCTGTAAAAAGATATGTATATTGCAACTTCATATACATAATAATCAGGTATGTCAGAATTAGAACCCTGGACACCATCACACAACTTACCAACCGGGTCTATATCAGAATGTCAAAGTATGCATACTTCAAATCATTAAAGATCAAACTTTAGTGATCGAAGCATGCATACTTTGAATTGTTATAAAAACAGTTTTAAAACAAGACAAGTAAAACAAAAGGGTGTAAGCAGGGGGCAACCCACACCCCCCGCTACTTAAATATACCAAATCCAAGATCACAATTCAGTGCAATACAGGGAGGAAGTGAAAGATTTCCATTTCCTACACTGCAGCTCGATCTCAGAGTTGGTATATTTAAGTAGCGAGGGTGTGGGGGTGTATGGGGGCCTGCTCCCCTGCTTACACCCTTGTGCTTTACTTTTCTTGTTTTAAAACTGTTTTTATAGCAATTCGAAGTATGCATACTTCGATCACTAAAGTTCGATCTTTAGTGATTTGAAATATGCATACTTCGACAAGCTGATATAGACCCCTTACCAACCTTATTTCTTTGAGCCACAGAGGCTGATGGATGAGAAAGGAATCATTTATCACATTATCACCTGCATAAATATGTACTATGCTGTTCTCAATTAAATTACACATGAAATGTATACTGTGCTGATGCTATGTAGCATACTACCTGTGTGAAAGATCATATAGCATAACTTTAGTGTTATGGTGGTGACATGAGGACAGTGCTGTTTTGCTGGGTGCGGAAGTAATGCAGATGTTCTGCCAGAACACGCAGTAGTCTACCAGTTAACCTCCCTTTCTAACATGTCCCCTGAATGATGTACTGGAAAGCTATTGCAGTAGGACTGCATGAATATCCCATACATGAGGCCTACTGACTACAAATGGTTACATGCTAGTGGAATGGTTGTTGGTAGTTCCATGTGGATGTAGTGTCTGTCCAAATATGCCAGTGTAATAGCCTGCATATTGTAGCTGGTCCATAGCTGTGATGATCTAACATGACAATCCACTATGGGCTGATTCTCTGTGATGCAAGCAGTACACAGCTAATACATGGATAGGTACCAGATGTATGAGTTGCCTGGCATCACTATTACTATCTGTATGTGAGTAGGAATGAGGTGTTAGTCCCTAGGTCCCTAGGTTATCAGTGAATGTGCTATGCATTGCCTCTTAGCCAAAGCCAGGGTGTACTGGGCATGCCTACATCTGCCTACAGGGACATCAGCTGGGGGTTCCTCCTCTGAGTCTTCCTGTGACTGTGGCTGTAGCGACCTAGGCACTAGTGGGGGGCTGTGTATCCTGTCCCTTTTCTGATCCTGCTGCAGCTGTTTCCACAAGATTATATTGTGTAGCATGGCACATACTGTGAATATCTGTGCACATGTGGCTGAGGTATACTGCAAGGCTCCACCAGATATATCGAGGCACTGAAGCTGAGTCTTCAGAAGCCCAAACACATGCTCTGTGATGTTCCTAGTTTGTGCATGTGCCTCATTGTGGTATTCTGTGTGTGTGTGTGTGTGTGTGTGTGTGTGTGTGTGTGTGTGTGTGTGTGTGCGTGTGTGTGTGTGTGTGTGTCTGTGTGTGTGTGTGTGTGTGTGTGTGTGTGTGTGTGTGTGTGTGTGTGTGTGTGTGTGCTTTTCTGATGGGTGTCATCATCCATGGTTCAAGGGCATAGCCAGCATCCCCCAGTAAATGGCCCTGTGGGATGTCCCCCCGGGAAACATTTGGTGCAGCTGTGATGTGTGCCAGATATGGAAGTCATGATAACTGCCTCGGTTGCCAGCACAAATACTCATGATAATCCCCTGGGTATTGCACACAATTTGGCAGTTGATGGAATGGTATCTCTTGTAATTAATGTAGATTCTACCCTGCTCAACACGTGTTGCCTTGATGTGTACATGAGTGCAGTCTATGGCACCCAATACTTCAGGGTAGGGTGCAACATGGTAGAAGTGTTGCATATTGGTGGCCCTCACCTCAGAGTCAAGGGGAAAAGATATATGCTCACTGTCATGTGGGAGCATAGCATCCAGAAATTGGTGGAGTATTCTGGATGCAGATGCCTGTGACACCCCCATCATGTCTCCAGTTGGTCTTTGAAAAGTACCTGTAGCTAGTATCCTAAGGGCTACACTTACCTTATTTTCTGCTGGGATGAGTTCCTCTCTTTTAGCTCTGGCTCTGACTTGAGGGTGCAGAGCTCAGTGAGCTGTGTAATATGTCCCTGTTCACCCTGCAGCTCTCTACAATCTCCAGCTCATGTAGCTCCTGGTAAGTTACCCTGGGCCTGAACACTCTTCTCCTCTTCAGCCTAGGCCTATGGTCATCAACACCAGCAGCATTGCCTTCAGCCTCTAGCACATACAGATGTAGAATAGCTGCAGCAGCCCCTAGTATTATTCAGTTTAAAATTCCCAAGTCTGTACTCCACTGGTTCAGAGTATTGAGGGAAATCCAGAATGTAGGGTGTATGCATACTTTATACAGTTGTGGTGTAGGTCCACCATGTGAAATTGGCTAATTCGGATGCATGTCAACTGCTTAGAATATAATTAACATTATTTAAAGGAGCTACTTATATGTGCGCTGCTGCACTGAGCACTGCGTAGCTTAGCATACAGAAGCAAATATTCTGAATTGAATATTTCCAGTTTTAATTGATACTTTCTACATCACCACTATGCCTTGGGGGGATTGGTCACATGAGCACACTTAGCTACATAGAGCACCTTGAAAACATGCACAGCTAGCATAAAATCTGCTAAAAGTAAATATGACACACTCTCCTGATGTTCTCCACATTCACTGGCAATGTCAACACCATGTAGGAGCCTACACGAAAGGGATCTGAGGACACGGTTGCTCATTTTAGCAATTCAACATTCACCATTTGTGCCAGACAACAGCACAAATGCATTACTATACAGACCCGATGCAAGATCCTACAGTACATTTCTGTGATATACATTTCTCAATTGTTTTTTTATTGATTTTTTTTTTTTTTTGCATTAAGTGCATTTGCGGACTGTGGCGCAAACAACTGGTGATTAATAAAAATGTTTTTATTGATTATACATTTTCCCATGCATTTTTCCACATCCACAATGTATTTCCCCTCAACACTTCTTGTGATATATCCTTTCCAGGGGAGGTATGTCCATATTTTGGAGGACATTTGCATCACCGTGTAGACTCCTGTATGTGAAAAATGTCTGCATACACTAAGAACAAGTATACAGAGTCTACACAGATGACTTTATGGTTGTTGGATCGCTTCCACTGACTAATTTGCATATAATTCACCTGCTTATGCAGGAGTTTGCATTACATAAATCTTTCCTTGTTCACATGCATTTGCGCGCCGCTGAGCAAGGCTTACTGAATCTTAAATTGTTCATGCTTGTGTAGACATCATGCCACAATGCATACACAAAAAAAATCATGTAGGGTTTATTGAATTCCTCCTACAGTGTGCTCAGCTGACCATGTAAATATGTTGTTATTTTTAAAATCATTAATGTTATGCTGCAATTTGCATAGCTTAATGGCTTTCAAGTGATTTTCAAATAAAGTAACATTATCCAGCTTATTACTATAATTCCTTGACATAGAGTCATGCAAGGCATTGCTTCTAATAGTGCTATCCATGTTGTTGACTGAAGGAATTAGTTTGTCTTCAAGAGGTTTAAAACATTCATTCATGAGTCACTTATAATTTTTGCTGTGAAGATTTAACTGCTGCCACTTTTCAACAATGATGGATAATTACTGCCATATGTAGGCATTTCCAAAATCCACAAACCATGAGGAATAACATAAATTTTCAAGTAAATCTCGAATGATAGACACTGCCATCGGAGATGCTTATATTTAAAAATATTGTCTTCGAGGTCATTAAACTCTTTTAACAGGGTTTGTGTAGATCATTTTATCCCCATTATCATTTACATGATCATTACATGAAGCATGACTCAAATGTAAAGGAGGATCTCCTTCTATACAAAGGGATCATTGAAATCTATCTGTACCACAACGTCCACTAAAAATTATAAAGTATGGTCCAGCACAGTCAGATTTCCCTCAGCCATGTCTCTCATGAAATACAAAACCAAAATGAAAAACCAAGTCAGCTGCATTGAGTAGATCAAGTTAGCATAAAATCAAAGCATACAAAAAAAAATCCAAAAACTTAACTGGAACCAGGCAAAGCTTAGATCTTTACTGAAAAAACAACAAGCACTTTCACGTTTACAAAATGCTTTATTAAACTGTGTGATAATGGTTAAAATACAAAGTATAAAAATCTTTAACTAAAGGTTACATAACAAGAAAACTTAATGAAACAATGTCCTCGTAGTTAATTTAGATTTAAGGCTATAACAGTTTTTTGACCCAGGTGGAGTGATGGCATTTAAACTAGTTATCCAGTCATACTGATCACTTTCAGTAATATGCTGAACATCACCACCCTTCAGACTTTCAAATGCAACTTGTAACATCATAAATTTAAAAACAGGTTCTTGACCTATGGAGTCTACATGCTTAAATAAAGCAATCTAATTTGTCATTAATGTCCTTTAATTTTTTTTTTCCTTTTACATCAACTTGAAACAAATCTGATACAGAAAAACAAACCTTTTCATATCCTCTTCATATTTTTGAATGGCTCTATAACGTATTGGTATCATTTTTAATGTGTGGGACATAGCAGTGCTCATAAATTGTATCCAGCAGCCTAAATAGTCTCTCTCCTATTTAGAAAGTAGGTCATGCTGTGCACATAAACTATATAATTAGACTGCAAACAAACCAGGCACCACATACTTCTTCTCTTGAATAGTACAAAATTCTCTTTCTTTTTTAATATGGAGGCAGCATGAACAATGGCCACAGGGAACAAAATTGATATTTCATTCTTATATCTCTCTATTAACAACAAATAGCTGCAGCTTACACTTAGGTTCATAGGTTCATAGGTTCATACTAGGCTATCTGCCCGAGGGCATTTACAAGCCTAGCCCATCGTTTTGTGGCTTACGCCACCCCTTTAGTATGGGGAACTATACCCATTATTTTGCTGTGCCTCTGTCGAGCAGTGACACTGAGGTAATCCCTGGGGTATATCTGCGATCTCCCATCCATTGGTCAAGATTTCTCTTGAACAAGGCCAGCGAGGTGCTCTGCCTCACATGTACCGGGATTTTGTTCCACAGCATAGGGAGTCTTTGGGTGATGAATCTATCCCTCCAGCACGTCCTATTAATAGCCGTGTCAAGGTTTAAGTCTCCGCCCTTGTGGCTCTGATGGATCTAGATTTTTGAGGTGAAGCATATTCATCAAATCTGGGTTTGACATGGCCTTGTATGTTAGGCAAAGGTCACCTCTGAGCAAGCGGTGGCGACTGAATAGAGCTGGAGTTCTTTCAGTCGGGCAGCATAGGACAGATTTTGAGACCCTTTATCCTTTTGGTGAGGAACTTTTGTGGCCTCTCCAGCTGCTGCAAGTGTCGGGTCAGATACATTCAATGGGGCATTGTACTCAATCATTGGTCTGATGAGTGATGAGTAAAGGGAGACTATGACCTCCCTTGATCTAGATGAGAATCCTTCATGATAAGGTGGGCAATGTAGAAGGTCTTCCTAACTACTTTAGCTACATGGGTGTCGAATGACAGACTACTATCAACCTGGGTCCCCAGGTCCCTGATAACTTCTTCTGTGCTCAGTGGATTGCCACCTATTTGGTAGCTAGGGGTAACCTTGTTTTTCCCGAAGGGTATGACTATGCATTTTTGGCATTTAACTTTAGGCCGTGGCTCTGGCACCAGTTATCCGCTTCTGTGAGACCCTTCTGAAGGATATCTGTGTCAGATGTGTTTTCTACTATGGCCCAGTTTGCAGTCATCTGCAAACTTTGTCAGCCATAACCCTCCTGTGTTTGCTTGTACTTGGAAAAGTAGATGCCAAACAAGAGTGGGCCCAGGACTGAGCCCTGTGGGACACCACTTGTGACAGGCTTTGAGTCTGACATGGCGCCAGCAGCTCTGACCCTGTGGGTTCTGTCACTCAGCCAGTTTGCAACCCATCTTGTGATGTATGGGTTGACATTTAAGCTGATGAGTTTTTCAATGATACCCAATGGGGTATTGTATCGAAGGCCTTAGCCAGATCGAGGTAGGCTGTATGGACTGCCTTTCTCTCATCAATGGCTTTGGTGACTGTTTGAAAAAGTCAACCAAGTTTAAAAGGCATGATCTGCCTTTGACAAAGCCAAACTGGGTTGGATCCAAAGTCTGCAAATTCCCAATGTCTTTATTTATGAGGTCCATTATGATCCTCTCCATGGCTTTGCAGATAAGGCTTGTCAAGCTAATGGGCGGTAATTTCCAGGGTCGGTGGAGGCACCGCCTTTGTGAAGTGGTACCACAGTTGCAGTGCGCCACTCCTGGGTGCGTATCCAGAGGTAAGACTTTGATTAAACAGCTGTCCTAGCTGTGGGTTTAATTCCTCATTGAGTTCATGGAGCACACAGCCGGGACACCATCAGGTCCCATGGATGCTGTGTTTTTGCTTTGGAGAGAGCAGTTCTCACTTGGCGCTGGAGATGTTTGGGGGCTGCAATCGTTTGGTATAGATATCTCCTTTTGGGGAGGGGAGAAGTTTGCACTGAACCTGTCAGCCAGTATGTTGGCAATGTCTGTAGGATCAGTAATCTTCACATCATTTTGAACTAGCTCTGAGCATATCTGGGAGTTTCCTCCCAGGTTTCTAACATAGCTAAAGAAGGCCTTATGATTGTCTTTTGAGTCTTTAGCTATTTTTCTCTCGAAATTTGCTTTGGATGATTTTATGAGAGCTCTTAGTTTTTACTTATAGTGATCAAGGGTGTCTTACCTTTTAAGGATTTTGCTCTATCTTGTAGTAGCTTCCTCCTTTTGTTGTAGAGTTTGTTTATGGCTGGGGTCCACCAGACTGCAGGCTTGCCTTTGGTACAAAGAGTCTTTGTTTTGCTTGGGATTGCTTTATCCATGCAGTCCTGCAGGTGCTGGTAGAAGGCATTTGTAAGTGATTCAGCGGCTTGAGTACTGTTTTCCACGCTCGGGGCCTTAAAGGAGACCACACTAGTCTTTAGAAGTGTGAAGTCGGCTTTGAGAAGTTCTTTACTGTGGTCTTTTTATTTCAGGTGGGGTGGGATGAGGACCTCCAGCGAGATTAGTTTGTGGTCTGATCTCACCAGTGAGGGGTACACCTCCGGTGTTGAACATTGTGCTCCCATGTTCGTGATGATGAGATCAAGTATGTTATCTCCTCTTGTGGGGATGGTGACTAGTTGTTCCATGGCATTTGAGTTTATGAATTCCAGGAACTTTTGGGCTAGGGTGTTTGGGCTTGAGTAGTGTTCCCAGTCTATATTAGGGTAATTGAAGTCACCTAGTATGATGGTGTTTGGTGATACATTTATCCCTCTAGTGTTTTCAGGAAGGCCATGTGAGGTTCCTGAGTTTGTGAGGGTGACCTGTAACATGCTACAATTTGCAGAGCAGTCTTGCCTATGGTTAATTGCACCTGGATGGTCTCAGATGCATCGTGCGTTGCCACCAATCTTGAGGTGTGGGTGTCCTTGATGAATATGGATACCCCCCCTCCTTTCTTGGTATTGTCCAGATTTTGGGGCGGAGCATGATATGAGGTAAAACCTGATAGCGCTGGGGTGCTCTCAGGAGCCTTGAACCAGGTTTCTGTCACAGCACAGACATCGATGTTCTCCATACTGAGAAGGGCCTCGAGTGCGTGCATTTTGAGATTTAGACTTCTGGCATTGAGCAGCATTACCCTTAGTTTATTTCCTTTCTTGTGTTCTAGGGTGGTAGGTTTAGAATTTGAGCCTTGCCTAAAAAAGGCACTATGGGGGTGGCAAGAGCCTTTGCCAATATCCGGAATCCCAGGGGTGACAGGTGCAAGCCGTCCCTTGAAGCAGCGTGGCTTGTCCAGCATGTCATCCCAGGCAGACAGACACTGGATCCCCTTTGAATGACACCAGTGTTTAAGCCAATTGTTAAAGCTGATCATCTTATCTCTGTATTGTGGCATCATTCTTGGTGAAGGTAGGATACTGCTCAAGGTCAGGGTCATACCTGTCTGGGCTACATAATCAGAGAGCTCCTCAATGTCTCTTTTCATGTAGTCCAAGGAGGTACGTCTCAGGTCGTTTACACCAGCGTGGACAATGACTGAATCATATTTGTACCTGCTGTTGAGAGACCTGAGTGCTTGCGTTATGTGGCGGATTCTAGCGCCCGACAGGCAGCTTACTGTGACCTTCTCCTTACTCAGTCTGGTGAGCGGGACGTCAGTGTGTCCACTTCTTATATTTTTGTTAACATACCGTGGTCTAGCCCCCATTACCTTCCTGAAAGCATCATGCCCACTGAGCATTCTCCAATTATAGTTTATTATGCATTTCATTGTATTACTATCCATTCCATCACCAGACTTCTTTCATATTTAGATAGTTGACTGTTGGGGACACTGGTCTCTTCCAAAAGGGCCAACCTATAATTAACATTTCTCTATGTACTCCAGCAGACTAATATTGAGAAAGTAGATTATGCTAAAAAAGCAAGTTTCTGAAAAAAAACACATAAAAGAATATAGAGCATCCTGGCAAAGTTATATTTTCCAATCTTGCTGAAGTAAGCAGGCACAGAGAAATTAAGTAAAGTCTGACCCTTTTGGGTAAAGACAGTGGTACCAACAATCAGACATTCCATGAAAATGAAGAAATCAAATTGGTAATTCAGTATTTTAGCTTTTTCCTGTTAAAACTTAAGTATTTTAATATCCAAATTCTTCAGAAATATAGGACTGTTGGCTCATTATTGATTCAGAGTACTTTGAATTATGTATGGGAATCAATATAGCTTGCATTAATTCACATAGAAATAATTTACTATTACTTGAATTACTTCATTTTGATTTATTGGTGCACTTAAATTTTCTCAAAACTTCCTTTGGACTGTTGACTCATTTAGCTGATCTCAATAATTATCAGTTTTAACCTTTTTAATATTTGAATAATTGTTAATATTTGTAAACCTAATGAATATTGCATAATATTCCAGGTAGCGTTGTTGCCTCACAGCAAGACGTTGGGCCATTCGATTCTCAGCTAGAGCATCTTCTGTGTGGAGACATGCGTGAATGGGTGTACCTTCGTTGAAGGTTGTGCATCAAGGCTGGCAAACTCGGCACGTAAAAAAAATCTACTGCCAATCATTAGCGGACCGGAGTTCCACTGTGGCGACCCCTAACCGGGAAAAGCCGAAAGACACAAACAAACAAATTCCATTTCATTGTACAAATAATATATCTTAGGTTTCAAATAAATTGTATTTGTTTATTTTTATATTTTTTTGGCTAAACAAGAGGAAGAAATTAGTGACTCTTCCTAAAACAGTGATATAAATATTCTCATAACTGATAATGATAAATAAAATTTTGTTTATTTTGTAAATTCATACCACTAGCTGTCTGCCTTCTTCATAGTGTTTACTGTTGATTTGCCTTTTCCAAGTCATCTGTTTCACTTTTCAGGTTAATTTCAAATTTTAAGTTTTCTGATATAATACATGAAATATGAGAAACCCTTAAATATTACATTTGAAGGCAGACCACCTAAAATCTGGGCAAATGGAAGTGCTGTCCATTTCAGCAGCTAATATTTTCATTTGTTCCTTAAGACCATTCCTCACCTCCTGAAATGGTAAAGTATTATAATTTAAGTATCAAGGTAGAGCATTAAGACTTTTATTACTAAATTTAATTTAAAATCTATCTTTCAGGCACCAAGTTCTCTGACATCACAATGGCCCTAACCACCTTAACGCTTGAAAAATATGATTATGATATGGTAGTGGTGCTTGCTGGAGTGAATGAATGCAAAATCTTGATTGATGTGTAGACAGAGAGACATATCAGAACTTCCTGGGTACATTACAAATACAAGTAAGATACTACTCCTCATTGGAATCATTTTTTCACCTCATATGATCTCTAGATACAAGGAAAAGATAGTTGGCTTCAATAATTGGCTAAATAGCTGGTTTCAGTCCAGGGAGATCCAGTATGTGTACTGAACTACAGGCCAACACTAAGGGACTCTGGCTAACAAATTTTGCAGATGACTGCAAACTGAGAGCCATTATCGAATCCCCAAATGATGTGGATATTCAACAAAAGAACCTGACAGAAACAGATGTTTGGTGCCAGAGCCATGGGTTCAAGCTCAATGCCAAGAAATGTAGTTATCCCCTTTGGGAAAAAACATGTACCCGTGAATTACCACATAGGTGGCAGTACACTAAACACTGAAAGTATGATAAGAGACTTAGGGACACAGGTGGACAGTGGTCTCATCTTCAATAACCACATCGCCACAACAGTCAGAAAAATCCTTCTATGTGTCACACCTCATCACTAAGTGCTTTTCATCCAGAAAAAAGGAGGTCATTGTCCCACTGTACTCATCCCTCATTAGACCCATTATAGAATACAATACCCCATTTGGTATGCACCTCTCAAGATATCTGCAACAACTGTAAAGGCCACAGAAATACCTCACTAAAAGAATCACAGGCCTAAAGCAGATGCCCTATGCTGACCATCTAAAAAAACTCCACCTATACTCTGTTGTATATCGTCTATTCAGAGGTGATTTCTGCTTAACATACAAGGCCATGTCAAACCCAGAGCTGTTGGACATGCTACACTTAAAGAAATCCCAATCACTCAGAGACACATGCTACAGGGATCTAAACCTTGTCATCACAATGAACAGAACATGCTGGAGGGATAGCTTCCCAACCCAGAGACTCCCCAGACTCTGGACTAGACTGCCCATACATTTATAAGATTTATACACTTGTATCCCCCACACCATAGCTATTGAATGGGTAACACTCATGATGTACAAACACAATGCTTCAAAAAAAGATATTTTCCTGGTGTCTGAATTGTTGGACTTAGTCCTTTCATATCATTTTTTCATCTTTGATTCATCATTTTTTGTTCAGAAAATAGGTATCGCTATGGGTTCCCCTTGTGGAGCAAGTGTAGCAAATTTAGTGATGGCGTTTTGGGAATTTGACTTTGTTTTTAAATCAAAGTTGTACCTAGACACAGTAGTGTTTTACACTAGGTACCTCGACGGCATTTTTATGTTAATAAAGGGTAACGATTACACAGCCTCACTCCTAGTCGACTCCTTTAACACTTCGACTGAATTTTTGAAGTTTACTTACACGTTTGATAGCTGCTCAATTTCATATTTAGACATAAGGTTATCTAAAAATGTCGAACTGAATAGTTATGTGTCTAGAGTTCATCGTAAAGCTACATACTCGAACACATTTTTACACTATTCAAGTTGTCACCCCTTCCACCAAAAGAAGGCTGTCATTAAAGGGCAACTAGTAAGAGCGGCCCGGATTGTTACTCTCGATTTTGAATTCGATGAAGAATGCTTATTTTTAAAAGAAGCTTTTTCTAAAAGAGAGTACCCGGTGGAGCTCTTAGAATAGATTATATCCGAGGTGAAAATAAAGAGATAAAATAACACCTTTAGACCTTTATTGGCTATTAAAGCCTAGTGTTTAGACAGTTCAAGCAATATCAACTTGAGTAGTGAAGGGATTAATGTTGTTCAGATTAGTAATAAAATTAACAAAATTAAAAATAATAATTCTAATCGAGCTAACTATTTCTCTACAACATATGTAAAATCAAGTTCCTCATGTATTAATATATTAAATAAAAATTGGAACTTGTTTAGAAATAATTTGTCTCTAATGGACAAAATAGGACATAGACCTAATGTCGTCTTCAAACGTGGCCGTAATCTAAAAGACACCCTGAAGTTTCAAGTTAATTTGTTAAGGAAGTCGACTGGGATGTTTAAATGCGAGGCTTGTAATATGTGTAAACACGTTTCTGTTAATAATTCCTTCACAATAGAGGAAGTCACATACAAATTACGCAACAAGTACAATTGTAATTCTAAAGACATCATCTATTTAGCCAAGTGTAATTGTTGTCCTGTCTTCTATGTGGGAAAAACTGAGGGGAGACTCAGAGATAGAATCTATGAACACATGTACGCTATATCCCACAAGAAGGCTGACAACGCACTTGCTAAACACATTATTTCTTTTACAGACCATTCCTTCAAATTTTTGGTCATTGATAAACTAGAAAGCAACTTTAGGGGTGGTCCACATTCTTTAAAATTATTAGAACTAGAATTGAAGTGGCAAGTCAAATTAAATGCAAGTACTTTTCCTGGACTCAATGAAGCCCTTTCAATAGGAGTCCTGTTGAAATTAAAAAGCTTGGCGAAATAACTTTTCTTTCTTTTTTCCTTCTTTATATAACTTAGAATAAATATTTTTACAGTTTTTTTATGTTTAAATACATGTTTATTTTTGAGTTAGTTCATCAAGTAATATATCTTTTATATTTTTTAGTTTTAGTCAGCTTAGAAAAAATATATATACTTTTGTGTTTCTTTGTATAAATGCAATTGATAATTTTAGAGTCTACCAGTAACTACTATTGTTGTGCATCTTAACTGTAGGATATACACATCCTCACCTTTTTAAATTTTAATTGTTTAATTAAGTATTAACTGTTGAATTTTGGCGCCTTTTTACCATATAAAAGTATGTGGATTTTGTTCTTTCATTGTTCTGAAGAAGGCTAACTATCGTAAGCCGAAAAGCGCTTTGACATACTTGTTAATAAAGGTTCGTTTTCAGGCTAGACGTGGTTTTGGTTTTTGGTGTTACTTGCCCATACATGTCAAGCAGAGCGCCTCTTTGGCCCTCTTCAAAAGGAACCTTGATGATTGGATGGGAGATAGGAAATTCACCCCGGGGATCATGTCAGTGGGAGATAGGAAATTCACCCTGGGGATCATGTCAGTCACCCTGCTAGACAGGGGTCCAGGGAAGTAAATACTGTGGGAAGAAATAGCCAGGGAATTGTTATGGTTAGGCTTGTATAGGCCCTAGGGCCAATAGCCTAGTACCAACCTATGAACATGTGATGAGATGCATCTTCACTAAGGATGGTCTGCACCTCTTGTTTCAGAATGTTTGCATACTTCCTATAACTTCTGCTGCTCCCACCCCCACTGTCTTTTTTAGGCAAAGTCTATTTGATGGACATTCTAACATAACTAGCACATCATGGTTCTCCTTAATGCAAGAAGTCTGAACTTGTCTACTCTTGAGGAACTTGTGCATTTGGAAAGCATCCATGTCTGTGTATTAAGTGAACCTTGGTTTATATATATAAAGAGAATACTCACTGTATGCCAAGGATGTGCACTTTTCATGCCGTCAAGCCCAATGGCATTTATGATGGAGTCACCATATTTGTCATAGAACATATTACCTCCAGTCATATCTCTAGCAACTCCAAAAATGAACTCCTTAAACTACAGATAAGTCCAGGTAGGATTAATTATCAACTGATAGCTTGTTACAGACCACCATCTTTATCCACTGATGACAATGTAAAATTGTGATCTCCCTACTCATACAAATTCTCTTATTTTGGGTTACTTTAACTGCCTTTCAGTAAACTGGGGACTGCTTGACCTCCAATGTGAGGTATTTCCCAAAATTCCTAGATTTAATAGACAAAAATCCCTTAAGCAACTAGTAAATAAACCTACTAAATTGCATTGCATATTTGACCAGTTTCCTACAAATATACCTCTTACACTACTCCTCTGGTATCTCCTTTCCCTGTGAAGTCTGATCATAAACGTGTCACCTTCTGCTTTAAACTCTCAAAAATCCTTGCAGCAAACTCCACTGAATTTATGGACTACAAGCATGCCAGCCTCAACTTATTCTGTGATGGTATTTCAAAATTCACTAATGACTCCACCTCCTCTTACCTAAATACAAAGCAGGAAGCTTCACTATAGAATTCTACATCCATTTAGAAAAATGCGTGGAACTAGCAGTTCCCACCAGAACCAAGTATCACAGGAAATACCAAAACAAGCCAACCTGGTGGTCTACTGCCATAAATAAACCATACAAGAAAAAAAAAGAAACTTCTTAAATTAATTAATATATGCAAATCTCATCTCTTAAAGAGCAATATCAAAAGTATTACAAAAAAGTAAAATAAATAAATAAAGAACACTGTCAGGTCCACTAAAGGAGTCCATGAACTTAGACTGGCTTCTGAAACCAACTATAAGTTTAAATCCACTTTAGCTATGTAAAAAAACTGAAAGAAACAATACCCTACATTGCTCAGAACTTATTCATAACAAAGCCTCCTGTTCTGACCCAAATGACATTGCCAATATCACTGCAAACAAATTTAGTGCCAGCTTCAGCCCTGAGATTCCTGTTCAAAACCCTGAAATACCTGAATCCCTTACACCCCAATCATCTGTAAATATAATTTACTGAAACTGTAAAGGAAGACCAAAACTACTTCTTCCATTAGACCTGACAATAATCCTGTTGCTTAATTAATAGTGTTTAACATGCCCTTGGAAACGGTCACCTCAATCTGTTTAACTTCATTTTAGCTCCTAGATTTGTCCCTGACAAATGGTGCTCAGTAGTGGTCATACTCCTCCATCTGACACAAGCAATTACAGACCTATGAGCTTTACAAGCCTCATCTGCAAAGTCAAGAAGCAAATTATAACTGACCTCATAAACTGTGATATCAAAAATCTTGTTAGACTTGATTCCCAACAGTTTTATTTATTTATTTATTTATTTATTTATTTATTGACAGGTAGTTATGGTTATGTAACTTGGTAAACATCTTTCAAAGGGTTACAGAGGTTGGAGATAGTGGCCATGCAATGAACACAGAGTGTCTTTACCTAAATAAGGGCTTTGACACCATTCCTCATGCCAGTATCATAAAGAAAGCTAAATGTTTTAAAAATTGGCTCAAATGTGGTAGGAAGGATAGCAAACTGGCTGAAAGACAAAACCCACACTGTGCAAGATATGGGTACCTCATCAGAAAGTATGAAAGTGACAAGCAGTGTCCCACAAGGCTTGGTGTTCGGGCTTCTTCTTTTTGATATTTACTTCCCAGATCACCAAGCAGAAAGTCAATACATATCGCTAACAAAGTTTGCAGAGTATTGCATCCTGGGTGTTATTATGATACCCAAACCCTCCAAAATACCCCCCAGTAATTTATTGATGTACTAGAAATAAGCTAAATGCTAAAAGGTGCTGTATCATCTCTTTTGGTAGACAACCCTTCCCCCCATCATACTACCTAGACAACACACCTCTAAAAAATGAAAATGTAGTTAGGGACCTAGGTACTTGGGTTATAGCTCCCACTCATTTGACAGTTATGTAACAATGGTTGCCAGCAAATCCTTTTATTTAGCCTTGCTAATTGCCAAAGGGATATCATTAAGATCAAAGAGGTAATATATATCATTTATACTCAGCATTGATCAGTCCAGTTATTGAGTACAACACCACCAGATGTATCTCACTAAACATATCAAACAATTAGAAAGACCCCCAAAGGTTCCTAACCAAAAAGATCACAAACCTAAAGTCCCTGAGTTGCCAAGAGAGTCTGGAAGCTCCCTTTATTTAGCTTTTTATAAACTTTTGAGGAGAGATCTCTGTCTCACTTACTGCCCCATTAGAGACTTCATTGACCTAGACCTTCCATTTCTCCCCAAATTCAACATATCTACATTACAAGAACCACAGAACTAAATCTCCACCAACAAATAAACAAAACATGGTGTAGAGATAAGTTTATAACCCAGAGCCTTCCAAATCTCTGGAATAAACTTCCCTCTCAGTCTTTCGGCTTTTCCCGGTTAGGGGTCGCCACAGCGGAACTTCCATCCGCTAATGATTGGCAGTGGATTTTTACAGTGCCAAGTTACCAGCCTGATGCCCAACCTTCAAAGAAGGCATGCCCATTCACGCACGCACCTACCTACATGTCTTTAATGTCACTTGACCTGGGGGAAGACATGCAGACTCTACACAGAAGACGCTCCAGCCGAGAATCGAGTGGGAGAACCTCTTGCTGTGAGGCGACAATGCTAACTGCTGCACCACCACGGCCTACTGGAATTTTACTCCAGGTTTGACCGGGATAGCCATCCTGAAGAAAAGAGATGCTGCCTGAGGGAGGGTACAGATAAAGCAAGAATGGTTAAGAGACTCAGTGGCCTTGGAATAACTATGTATCAATGAATTTATAGCTAAATACTTTAACATATATCTAGGACTAGATCAGGACTTGTAACTTTGAGGGAAAAAATACAGTCTTTCTTATCCAGGTAGAAATGCCAATGGAGATCTATGACATTTAAACTTTTTATTGACTCTCGCAAGACTGAATATATTTAATATGGCTCAGTGATTAAAGTGCAAGACTTTTGTGCTGACACTTTTAAGTGGGTAAATGTTGAAAAGACACTACATGCAATATTACAAAAACAAGTGAAAAAGCACATTTTTGCAGGAGTAAACTCCCTTTGCATCCACCAGTGTGGGGCGGGAAGGAGACTGCATCATCAACACCCTTCTATTTACACTTACCAACTTCAAGGTCACTCTATCACAAGAGAAGGAACAATTCCTGAGATAAAACAGCCTTGATATTTAACTTCAAAACCACCTAAGTACTCCCTAGTGGTCTTATATTAGGGTATCTATCTCTAGTGTATGAAATCTAAGAGTGGCAAACATTTTACATATGAACTACTTTGATGGTCAAGAATTGGGTTTTGAACAAATTAGGAAGAAAAAATGAAGAAGAAAAAAGAAAAAAACGCGGTCGTGGAAACAAGTTTGTTAGTTCATTTAAAAACTGGTAAAAGTAATTTCATTATGAGGTATGTTTTTCCTTTCTGGCATGGAACTTTGTGAGACTTTTTTGCTTGTTTTGTTTTTAATTCTTGCTTTATGGACTTTTTGATGGACTCCAGATGAATCTGTTGAAGATAGCATAATTTTATATTGGATGTTTTGTATTGATTTCAACCATTAGCAATAATTATATGATGGTTCAGACATTTCTTTAATATTTTAATTAAACTAGGTAGAATTGTCATTACATGGGATATATATATATATATATATATATATATATATATATATATATATATATATATATATATATGTTGTAGGAGTAATGGATTAAGTATTTTCCTGATGTTTAAAATTGCATAACGAACAATCTTTAGGATCAGAAGCATTTAACAGTCCCAGGTTCTTAACTGTGGACACAGTCTGTGTAATGGTTAATAAATGAGCATTATTTAGCTAAGATCTTCAACTCTCATGCACAAGGTTCGATCTTGACCTCTGGCCAATGCATGTGTGAGTTTGCAGGTTCTTCTCTATGAGGCCTTCCAAAAACATGCTGGGTGTTTCTATATCAAACTCATTCAAGAAAGGAGCTGTGGGTGGCAGCACAGACTCTTAATAGTACCTATACAGGGATGAATGTACAGACCAACCACTCTGGGCACTGACTGTGGTGCACAGTATCCTCAGGACAGGAGAACACAGATCTCAGACTGCCTCGACAGTGTAAAAGTTGGCTCTAGGTGATCTTGTCACTTTGACTAATGTTGCAAAAATGGGCATGAGTATTTGTCAGTGATATGTAGGTTGAGGAAATTGCCTACTCTGACCTATGCCAAGCACCCATGTTTATGGTGGAAGGAGTCCATGTGCTCCTATTGGTCAGTTTGTGCTCACCATAAAGCTTGTCAGACCTGGGTCAGTAAGCTACTGGCTGGTCAGTGTCCAATAGCCCAGCTTAGGTTACATGAGATAGATCTGTTAAGCAAACGCCGGCCATAAAACCAATTGACCTGCTAAACATGAACTAAGAATTCTACACTCAATATAGGGTCACTTACAGGACAGAGCTTGGAAGTGGATGACATGGTGGTAGAAAAGAGGCTGGGCATTTTCTGTATCCAGAAAAAAAGATGGAGGGGCAGTACAGCAAATCCACTTGATTTGGGATCAAGAGTCTACTACTCACGGGAAGGACAGATTAGAAATGGTGTGGCAATTGTGGTAAGGGACAATCTTCAGGAGACAGTGAGAGATGTGATCAGAATTAGGGATAGACTCATAACAATCAGACAAGAGTGTAACGACAGAGCACTATTCATAATCAGAGCCTGTGCCCCACAGCAGGGTTGTGATAGCAGGGAAAAGTGTCCATTAAGGCAGCAGTTGTAGCACCTACTAGATAAAGCAGGACAATATGAGCTGGTGTTGATAATGAGGGACCTAAATGCATAAATTGGGTCAGACAGAATAGAATATGAGGGTTGCCTGGTTCCATATGGGTGGGGTAACAGGAATAAAGAAGGGGAGGCCATTCTAGACATCTTTCTGGTAAATAGCTTGATGATGGCCAAGATATGGTTCAGCAAGGAATATCACAAGATCACATACAAGAATGGCCAGCATGTGAAAATTGATGTAGCATTGTTCATTTCAATGTTATTCCATGTGAAGCAGTTGGCACACAACATAAACCACTGGTTGCCACAGTCAGCTACAAGCAATGGTCAGAGAAGGCTCTAAGGTCAACAGAGATTAGGCTAAAGACCTGGAAACTGAATGGAGTGAAACTACAAAAGTTCAAAGAGATACTCTGGGCTTTAGCACCTCCGGAAGAAGAGGAAATAGGAGGGGTTGAAGAAGCATGGCAGTACCTCAAAACAGCATGTGTGAGGACTATAGAACAGATATCTGTCTGAGCCAAATGTGGAAATATGGTACATAAGGAAAGCTGGTGTTGAAATGCAGAAGTCTAGGAAGTCATCAAAAGAAAGAAAAAAGGAGTGCAGGAAAAGTGGCAGATAGAAAAGGCAGCCAAATAAAGAAGGAATACTGGTTGACTAACAAAGAAGCTAATGGAGCAGTTTCAATAGCAAAGAACAAGGCATTAGAGGCACTCTGCCAGCTACTGGAAAGTGACTCAGTAGATGGTAAAAAGAAGCTCTATCACATTGCAAGGCAAAGACAGAAAAATAAAGAAGATAGTCATTAGTTACCCTTCATAAGGGATGCCAGCAACAACCTGCTCAGCAGTCCACAGAGCATCAGAAGTAGATGGAATAAGTACTTCCAGCAGTGTCTGAATGAAGAAACACCCACAGAAGCTGCACTGCACCAGACACAGCCTACAATTAAAGAAGACCCCACCTTAAAAGAAGTAAGATCAGCACTTAATGAAATGAAGATGGGAAAGCAGCAGGCTCAGATGAGGTCACAGCAGATATAATCAAGATGTTGGGTGATTTAGGAGAGAAGTGCCTCCAGGGATTCTCACTGCATTATGGAGGGAGGTGTATCCCAGAAGACTGGAGAACAAGTATACTAGTACCAGTGTACAAGAACAAACATAACTGTGGTCAGTATAGGGGAAATCAAACTCCTACCACTTTGCATGAAAGTTCAGAAGATGATGATTGATAAATAGAACAGCAGAAAGTAAGGTGGGGAATGTGTACTTCAGATTCAGATCAGGATGCAGCTGAACTGACCTGATGTTTGCAGTTGGACAGATAGTTGAGACGAACCTAGAGATGAGGAAAGAGTTCAACTGGACATTCCTAGACATGAAGTAAGCAAAGGACAAGGTTCCAAGAAGGCTGACTGGGGCAGTCCTGCAATGTCTCAAAGTCCCAGAAACATTGGTAGAACTAGTGCAGACTGTGTACAAAGATACAATAACACAAGTACTAGCAGTGTTTCCCAGTGGGAGTGAGTGAGCATCAGGGTTCAGCTCTGAGCACATTACTGTTCATACTGTTGATGGGCTACATTAGCAAACAAGTTGGGGGGAACAGATCAACAAAGCTACTGTATGCAGATGATGTGGCATTATATGCAAGCTCTGAGCAAGACCTTCAATAGATAGTAGGGGAATAGAATGTAAATTGAAATGAGCACAGATGAGATAGCTGTGACAGCAGCAAACAGTGGAAGGCAGAAGAAGGTGAGAATTGTGATAGAATGGAAAATAGTGGAACAGATTAACAGCTTCAAATATCTGAGAGGAGTAGTTCAGGAGAAAGAAAGTCTGAATGAGTAGGTCAGAGCTAGAAACAGAGGTGCTGCAGCCATCTGGCACAGAGTATCATATGTAGTGTGTGACAGAAGAATGCCAAGGAAGCTGAAATGTAAGGTGTAAAAAACAGCGGTACAACCAGTACTGCTATATGGTTTAGAAATCTGAGTAGTAAACACAGAGCAGTTGAGGAAACTATAGATGATGGAGCTGAAGTGCTTAAGACTGGTGGTAGGATGCACACTGTGGGACAGATGAAGAAATGAGGACATTGGAGCAGAAGCCAAAGTATTTCTAGTTGCAGAGAATGTCAAAGAAAGCAGATTATGGTGGTTTGTGCAGATGTGCAGTAAAGCAGAAGACAATCTGGTGAAGAAGGTAACAGGAAGCAAGGACATCCAGGAAAGAGATGGATGGATTGTGTGAGCGAAGATCTGCAATAGTCAGACATAACTGTTAAAGAAGGTAGGAGAGTGGTGTTGAATCAAGAGAGATGGTGAAAGTTGACATGATACCCTGACCCAGACTGTAGAAAAATGGGGAAAAGGCGTTAATGATGATGATGGGGATGATAGCTATGGTCTCAGCACTTTTCTAAACTTAACCACGCAGTTTTGACTTTTAACCATTTCTTCTTAATTTTACTCCATCAAGCCTCTACCATATGATTTTTCAGGATCATCATTATTTAAAGAGATTTTTATTCAAAAGAAGAAAGAAATATTTTTATTTTATTGTGTTCAGTGATTATATACCATTTACTGTTCAGTGCTGTTTTTGTTCCGTAAGATTTACATGTTATAAAATAAAAACTTAAACTATAATTTTTATCATTATAAAAGGAACTGTGGTTTGTTAAAAGACCACCAGTCTAGATTCAGTAACAGTGTTCATACTGCTATCAACAGCAGTAAAAGTGCACATTGCAGATCTTTCCTGCAACAAGTTCTACAGCATACCAAAATTATAAAAATATGGCAAAAAAAAATGAAATTAAACCTTTAAACACTGATGTTAGTGAGAATCCCATCAGGCCTAATCCAACACATTCCTGCACTTTGGAGAAGATCAAAATGAATGCAAACAGTTCTACATAAGTGTATAACTAAATAATGAGAATTTTAAGTATCTAAATTCCAATAAATCAAGATCCCATCAGCTATAGTTCTACATAATAAAAAAGTGATTGCATAGGCAAAAATAAATGAGCATTATTCGCCAGCAATTCAGTGCCTCTGAACATTTTTTATCCTGTATGTAGGACGTCTTCAGGGAATTTAAGGTGATGAAACAGTATGGATATCTTATGAGTTTATACATTTCCACCTTGAAATTGAATACACAAGATAAGCTACAGAATGCAACTTTATAAAATATATGAATTTTGTGACTCTTTTGGTATATAAGTACCCAAAAGCATCACACAAACTAATGAAATGTAATACTGGGTCTTTGACTGACTGAGAGAAAGAATGATTAACCAATGTGACGAGATTGGTTTGTAGAGGATCACCAATGGGGAAAAGGTATGACTGGTCA
The DNA here is from genome assembly GCF_019279795.1 of Protopterus annectens. Lineage (NCBI taxonomy): Eukaryota > Metazoa > Chordata > Ceratodontiformes > Protopteridae > Protopterus > Protopterus annectens. Next base: position 1,669,716,124 of record NC_056731.1, on the reverse strand, counting down.
AATGGGGGAGAAAGAATGACTCATTGGGCCAGTGACAGCACTCTTGCATAATATTTTTAGAACTAACTCATACATCAACTTCAATGGCTCAGGAAATCTGACCTCTTTCTGTTTTAGTCTATTCATTCCCTTCACCAGTCAGTCAGCTTCCATTTCACCATTTCACCTTATTGTTTAGCTACCCTCTTTCTGTACTGGTCAAAAAACTTAAAATTTCCTTGAGTGGTGCAGTACTGCAGAAATTGACAGCAACCTGTGTCTGGCAGTCAGTTTCAAGGATTAAGGAGATGTTAACCCATTGTTTCCTGTGGTCTAGTGGTGCAAGGCTTGATTTTTTTCAGCCTCCGTTGCCTAGCAGTGTTATTTTTATGTTAATCAATATAGTTCTTGTTCAGCATTTTTGCACAGTTTTTTATTTGGATTCTTGTTTGCATATGCCATTTTTTGCATAACCGTGTTGAACAGGTAATGAATCAAAAGTTTCATTGACCTGTTCACTTACGAGTAAACAGATATACCAAACAAATGCAAGGCATTAATATACATAAAGTGGTCTACATACAGAGAGTGATGCCAGCTCAGTACAATCAGCCTCTAGAAAAAGTTATTTCTTGTACTTGGAGATGTGTAATACAATTAAAAATAAATGCAAAATCACATGACTCATGGCAGTGATGAAACATAAAATAGAACTATATGCAAAATACTGTTGTTAATAACTTCAGACAATAACAACATGTTTTTTAAAAATACAGCTACAGAGGTTGATCATATATTAAAATGTATCTTTTTGTATGTAGCTTTGACTGTTTAGTCACATCTACCAATTGGATAATAATATTGCACAGTAATAATTGGACACCCTTTTATGGGCCTTTGGGTAGCTGATAATTATTAGTGGGTGGTAGCAACTGGTACTATTGTAGAGTCTGGGATAAAGGGGCACAGCTGGAGAACCTGTGCCAGCCTTCCCCAGAAGTGTCAGTGTGGTTCTATAAACTCTTATCTCAAAGTGTGTGTGTGTTAGCTATTTGGGAAGGGGCATGAAGCACTGGTTGGACAGAGAGGGTGCTGGAGATTTTAGCTTTCCCACTAGGCTGAGATCTGGACCCTATAACTGTGCCAGTGGGAAGTCTTATTGGGGACCTGAGGAGCAAGGGAGCAACCAGCCCCAGACTGACTGTAATCTCTGTCTGCTCTTAAGGGAAATTGCACTTTACTGTGTGTATTTGTTATCCTTTCCTCATATATGAGAGGCCCTCTCTGGTGTTAGTGGGTGAGGATTGAGGCTCCTTGATTGCTGGGCCAGGGCACGGGTGTCACATTTGTGTTTGGCAGTGGTGGGATATCCACATCACATATTAATTAGGTGGCAAATACTAATTGGCTTGTAGGGGTGTGGGTAGAGTGAATCCTCTAGCTTGCGTACAGTGAGCTTTGAAGGTGTTTTTGTACTCTAAAACAGCCACACAGTGAATACTCAGAGTTCAGATCACAATTGTTTTATTTCTTTGTTAGCTTAGTTAGTCATGGGGAGGAGGCAGCATGTCAGCAGAGGAGTATGAAAAGCTGACAAGGAGCCAGCTGGTGGAGATGTGCCAGTCTAGGGGACTGGTGCATGGAAACCTGACTAAGGCAGACCTGATTGCAGCCTTGGTTACAGCTTCATCAGAAAACACCAACCAGGAGGACAATCAGACTGGCAGTAGAGATATAATTCCCTCGGAGAATGGACAGCTCAACTTTTCTGCGGTGGACTTAAAAATCCAGCTGGAGCTAAAGAGACTTGAGTTGGAGGTCAGGCATGTGGAATTAGAAGTAACTGAGAGACTGTGATGTTTGCAGCTGAGGAGAATGAGAAACTGTTATGTCTGCAAGCTGAGGAACAAGAGACGCAGAGGCAACATGAGAGGGGGATGCTGACTTTTCGCCAGAGTCATGGAGGCAATGGGGAAGGGAGTATCTGGACCCAAGAAGCACAAAAGGTCGGTAAATTACTTCCGCAGTTTAAGAGGGGGATAATTTTGATAGTTCCATTCATATATTTGAGAGGGTATGTAAACAGCATGAAGTTGACCAAGGGCTCTGGGTATGGTTCTTGACCCCCTTACTCCATGGTAAAGTTCTGTCCAAAATGTCTGACGTTGTATGTTTTGATTATATTGCTGTAAAAAAATAGTCTTTTAGAACTGTTTAAGCTAACTCCTGAAACGTATAGGAAAAAGTTTCTTGAGCATAGACTCAAGGCAGATGAAAGTGTGTGTGTGTGTGTGAATATGTTGCTGAACTGAGCACTTATTTCAATAAGTGGGTGAGTGGATGTTAGGTCACCACTTTGAAGGGTTGGCAGACCTTTTGGTGAGGTAACAAGCCCTCAGCACTTTGCCTGAGGACATGAGGATCTGGTTAGCTGATAGACAAAGTGCTACATCAGATGAGTTGGGGATGATGGGAGACCTATACCTGGCAAGCAGGGCAGCCCTGCACAGGAAGTGGACCCCAGTACTGCTCATGGGTCTAAAGGAACCCATGGTGGGCAGCACACACTGCCCCAACAGAATCTGCCAGTAGCAGGGGAAGCCACTAGTCCAGGTACACATCCAGGAGATAGGGTTAAATGTTTTTAATGCAAGTGGGGCCATGTGGCATACAGGTGTCCACAGAGGCAAGGTGGGGAACAAAAGGTGAGGGAACCAGTAAGTGGGAAAGACAAAATGCCAATAGTAGGTTGTCTTGGGACAACAAGGGTACCAAACTACCACCATAGGCTATATCCTATTGTAGTGAATTTCAAAGAGGCCATTGCCAAGAGAGACACAGCCTCTGATATAACCATTGTAAAGCCTGCAATGGTTACAGAGGAGCACTACTTGCCTGGGCAGTCTACTCCAGTCAGGACTTTAGGATGGATCCCATTCCAAATAACTTTGGCTAGGGTTCACTTTAACTGGGAGGGTGGAAAAGGAAGCCAGCAAGTAGGTGTGTTTAAGGATATACCTGTAGATGTCCTAATAGTGAATGTTTTTGATAATGCAGCACCCTGTGTTTGTGCTGTTACCCGCAGTCAGGCTTGGAGACAAGCATGTGGGTCTGGTAGCCTGGGGGGAGACCCAGACAGACTGCATGCTTGCAGCCAGGATGGGTGAGGTGGTTACTTTAGGGAGGGAGCAACTCTGTAGCAGTGAAACTGAAGGTGAGCCACAGGTGCTTGGGGGTACTGATGGTCCCTTGGACAGAGTGACTGCAAAGGTAGAGGTGTGTAGTAGTACCCAGGCTAACAGTGAGGCACCACTGTCAGAGGATTCCAGACTTCCTGTGGAAGGGGAGCTGGGAAGGGTTACAAGGAGAGAGTTGAGACCGGCTCAGCTCTCAGACCCTACATTGCAAGGCCTGAGGTAGGTAGCTAGGGAGGCACCTGATTCTCAAGAAAAGGGGGAATCTATATACTGGTACAAAGGGTTACAATACAGAGAGTGGACTCCTGAGGGAGGGCTAGAAGGCGAGAAAGTACAGTAGTTGGTAGTGCCTAGAGCCTACCATCTGGTGCTTCCAGCCATAGCCCATGGTATTCCCTTTGCAGGTCATATGGGCATAAAATGTGCAAAGAGGCATATTATGCAGAACGTCTATTGGCCTGGAATTTCCAGAGATGTAGCAGGGTACTGCTGGACGTGTGAGCAGTGCCAAAAGGTAGGCAAGGCAGGAGACAAGGTGAAACCTCCTTTGATGTCTTTGCCTGTGATTGAGGAGCCATTTCAGATGGTAGCTGTGGATATTGTGGGTCCTCTGAATACCCCAAGTTCCACAGGGGAAAAAGTATATCCTAGTGGTAGTGGATTATGTTGCACGATACCCTGAGGAAGTGGCTTTGTCCTCCATTGAGGCAGAAAAAGTGGCAAATGCTTTGTTAGATATTTTCAGCAGGGTAGATTTCACAAAAGAAATACTGACTGACAGAGATGCTGATTTCATGTCTGACCTGCTGACTTGTCTTTGGAAGTCCTGTGGGGTGAAGCACATGAAGACCACCCCCTATCATCCCCAGACTAATGGTCTTGTTGAGAGATTAAACTCTACAATCAAGTCCATGATACGGGCATTTGCAGGTCAGTTTAATAGGGAGTGGGACAAATATTTGCCCCATCTGTTGTTTGCTTACAGAGAAGTTCCTCAGGAATCCACAGGTTTTTCACCCTTTGAGTTGCTGTATGGGCATAGGGTGAGGGGACCTCTTGATTTGATTTGAGATGATTGGAAGGTGAGTGCAAGTCTCACAAGGAGTCTGTTGTGGCATATGCCCTAAACCTCAGGACAAGGCTCAGGGAACACATGGGCTAGACCCAGGAGAACCTGGCAGAAGCCCAACAACAGAAAATGTGTGGTATGACAGGAATGCTTGAGCTAGAGAGTATGCTCTGGGACAGCAGGTAATGGTTCTCATTCCTGTCAGAAACAACAAGCTGCAAGCAGCTTGGGAGGGACACGGTGGTAAGAAAGGTAAGTGATGTTAACTACATGGTGGAACTGCTAGGCAAATGGCAGGGACACAAATTGTACCATGTTAACATGATGAAATCTTACCAGGATACAGAGGCCCTTGTGCTGATCATTTGCAGTGGATTGCAGGAGGAGTCTGAGGGAGATCTGAGGATTGATCTCCTCAGTGAGGCTCAGGCTGACACCTCAGTGGAATGGATAGCAATGTCCCAGCAGCTATCTCCTATCCAGGTTCGAGAAATCCGAGCATTGTTGCAGGAATTTGGGGACATGTTCACTGGGAAACCAGGGTGCACCAGCCTAGTGCAGCACCAGGTGTATACAAGACCATAAAGGCCTATTAGGCAGGCCCCCTATAAGGTGCCTGAGAGAGTCAGACAGACCCTGAGAGAGGAGGTACAGGAGATGTTGGAACTAGGGGTGATTCAAGAGTCCAACAGTCCATGGGTCTTGCCAGTGTTGCTGGTGCAAAGAATCATGGCAGCACCAGGTTCTTTGCAGACTACAGGAAATTAAATAGTCACACAGAGTCGGATGCTTATCCCATGCCTAGGACAGATGAGGCCCTAGAGCAGCTAGGTGGGGCTAAGTATCTTACAACCATTGATCTTACCAAGGGTTACTGGCAGGTACCCTTGACGTCCAGTGCAGGAGAGAAGTTAGCCTTTGTGACTCCTTTTGGCTTGTATGAGTTCACAAAGATGCCCTTTGGGATGAAGAATGCCCCAGCAAATTTCCAGAGGCTGGTAGATCATACCCTAGTAGGAGCCGAAGGATTTGCCCTTGCTTACCTAGATGATATTGCCATCTACAGCCATTCCTGGCCAGAGCACCTTCAGAATGTCAGGGAGGTGCTGGGCAGACTACAGAGGACAGGGTTGATCATTAAGCCAAGTAAATGTCAGGTGGGTATGGCAGAGGTCTCCTACCTAGGACATAGAGTGGGGAGTGGTAAGATAAGGCAAGGACCTGCCAAAGTGAAAGCCATTCAGGCACGGTCTGTATCTGTTACTAAAAAGCAGGTGAGGACATTTTTAGGGACAGCAGGGTACTACAGAAAGTTCCTCCCCAGTTATAGTACCATAGCTGCTCCCCTCACAGACCTGACAAGGAAGAACACACCAGATAAGGTAGTGTGGACCCCAGCATGTGAGCAGGCATTCCAGAAGCTTAAAGAAGCTTTGGGAGGACCCCCTGTGTTAGCCAGTCCAGATTACAGCAAATAATTTGATGTGCTTGTGGATGCTTCAAACCATGGGGTGGAGGCTGTACTTAGCCATATTTCTTCATAGAGGGAAGAGCACCCAGTGGTTTATCTCAGTCATAGGCTCCAACCCAGGAAGAAATGCTATGCAGCTGTAGAAAATGAATGTCTAGCCATAGTGTGGGTATTGCAGAAAATTCTGCCTTATCTGTATGGAAGGAAATTCACTGTTATGACAGATCACAACCCCCTAATTTGGTTAAACAGAGCCAGCCAGCAAAATGCCAAGTTGCTAAGATGGAGCTTGGGGTTGCAATCATATGATATGTCAGTGCAGCACCGCAGTGGGGTTAGTAATGCCAATGCAGGTGGGCTATCAAGGCAGGAAATGGGGTGAGGTACACTCAGATAAACCTGACCCTCTCAAGGGTCACTTGAAAAACTAGCTTGAGTTCTCCGGGGAGGAGGGTGTGAAGACTGGTAGAGATATGTGAAGGCTGCCAGCCTAGCCAGATAGGATTTTATAGATAATTATATCATTTGTAAATACTGTGAAATGTTGAAATGCAGGCTTGCTTCTTAAATGAAAGAATGTGTTGTGAAATGTTGAACTTAAAACAATGTGGCAACATTGCCATCTGCTGTAAAGAAAG